>NC_081437.1:15559827-15870322 GCF_949786415.1 Peromyscus eremicus | reverse complement strand
GGTGTGGCAAAGAAAAGAAAGCCACAAAGAGAGGAAAAGGACCCCCAAAGTGAGTCCCGAGGGCACAGAGGAAAGTGGAGGAGGAAATGCCAGGAAAAGATGGACTAGGAATCACCAGGAAGCGGAACCAAAACCAGAGAGCGTGCCGTGAACAGACACGGTACGGAGGCCATGCACAGGCGTCGGACTGAAAGACCGTGATAGAGACCGGCCATAATAGGGGCCACCCACCATCCTCAGGGAGGTTCTCGGTGTCCTCTGCAGAGGCGTGGCTGCAGGAAAGGAAACGCACAAGAGGAGGTAGAGGAGAAGATGAGAAAGTGGGGATGACATGCATATGAACTTCCTGGCGATTTTTGTGAAGGGTGACAGTGCATTGGGTGAGAAGCAGGGTAGGAAAATGTTGCGACTTACTGTTTTTGAGTCATGATAGCCTCGAGCACCTGGGGTACAGTGAGCGCAGTCCTTTAGGAGAGGGGAAATTGATAACCCCCAGACAAAGTGGGCAGGGCCAAGACGAGAATGTCTAACTCCATGAGAAGAAGGTGGGACAGGGAGCCGATGTCAATTCTGAAGCAGAAAAGATGTTGCTGTACGTGCAGATATTTTGCAGAGTTCATTGTTTTGTAGAAAGAGGAGCTGGCTTCCTCTGGGGTTGCTTTCTCACCTCCCAAGGAAAGCCTGGGGCAAACTCAAGAGCTAGCTATGGGCGCTGTGTATGGGGCGATTTTGATGGTTTAGAAACAGACTGGCCAGTGGGAGGTAGGCCCTTTACAGAGCAGCAGAGTAAACCCCCGCAGGGGACAGCAGCTGAGACACACATATTAGCTGCTCCTGAGAAGTGTGGCTTTGAGTTTAATGTAGGAGACTGCAGAATAGTGTGTGTGTGGGTGTGTGTGGGTGTGTGTGGGTGTGGGTGTGTGTGTGGAATGGGGGTGGGGGTGGAGTAGGGGGTTTCACAGACTCCTTGGGCAGGGCTTCACGGAGGAGGACCATTTGTGGAGTTGGGTTCAGTCATGACTACTGGAATTCAACCACATTGTTATAATGGAGCAGAATGAACCTAGAAGTTTATATATGTGACCATAGAATTCATTCCTGGGGGCTGGAGAGATCGCGCATCGATTAAGAGCAGCTGCTGCTCTTGCAGAGGACCTAGGTTCGGATACCAGCATCCAAATGGTAGCTCATAACCATTCTTTTAACTCCAGATCAGGGGGTCCAATGCACTCTTCCGAATTCTGAGGGCACAAGACACATGGTGTACATACATACGTACAGGGGAAACACTCATAACTATAAAATAAAATAAACATAAACAATTAAAAAAAAGAATTCCTTTCTGGTAAGGTCAGAAGGGCAGACATGGCTGGTAGCAAACAGTACAAAGCAAGCTAACAAGCTTGGGTCATTGACACTGACGTTGTAATTTAATTCTTTTGTTTGTTAGAGCTACGGGTGTCAGAGCACTTGGACAAAAAGGTGCAAAAAGACATCAGGGAACAGAACGGAAGATATTTAGCATGTCTTATTATTTAGCACAGCAGGGTTAAGTTCTGAAGTGCACCTGGGAGCTGCACATGGTAGGACCCACCCGTCACCTCAGCACCTGCCAACTAAGGAATTTCCTACTAAAGGCCATTAAGGAGGAGGATGGTAATGTTGATATTTCAAAAATACCAGACACGATGTGAAAATTTCCAAATTCACAGAAAATGAAGACACATCACAATCCACTGCCATCGATGACCCTCAGGCGGATCCTGCACTAAAGAGCCAACAGCCCAGAAAACACTGGGCATGGACTGTGGATTAGATTACAATTTTATACTTACATAAACTTAAAAAGTTTATGATTGTCCTGTGATGAGGTAAGAATACATCTCTATTCTTTTTTAATTACATTTTTGTTTGTTTATTTAGTGTGTGTGTGTGTGTGCACATGTGCTCAGACATGCCACACACGTGTGCAAGTGGGGAATAGAGGACAACATGAAGGACTCAATTCTCTCCTTCTACCCTCCGGGTCCTAGGGAATAAAATCAAATTTCCAGGCTGGAGCAATCATCTTACCTTGCTGAACCATCTTGCTGGCCCCAGAATACACCTCTATTCTCATGAAATGCACCCTGGAAGGGATCAGGAACTGAGTTGCGTGCAGCTTACCATCAAGGAGATGAGGAAACGCGTTCTGTTAAGTGGGTTAGTGTAGCCACGTCTGTTTAAAGACAGCATGAGTGGCAGAGAAAATGGGATAAACATTAACAAAGGTAAACCCAGGGAAAAGGCATACGGGGACGTGCATTATTTTTGTTTGTGCAATATTTTGCAAATGTGATATTATTTTCAAATAAAGTTAATGAAGATGCTAGAATAGATATTAGTGATACAATTATAGAATGTGATAATTGAGAGCTCTTAGAGATGACATCTCCTGAGTCCTTCCTTACATAGACAAGAAAACTAAAACGAGACAAGTATTGTGGGTTTCCTATCAGGAACACAACCAAACTACAACTCAGTTTAGCTTGTAAAATTGAGCATGCACCTCTATCCTATGGCCTGAACATTATAGTCTTGAATATTTACCAATACCAATCTGACATCCAGGGCTACAAAAGGCTTTGTGTGAAACTGGGAATATCATCTGCAAATTGTTGAAAATCCATGTGATAGAATGCTCAAGACTGAATTCCAGACACACAGCACAACATGCACATGTCAAAACATTAGGAATGATTCCCCCTTCTTTGTAAAAGTGATATTTATTCCTTAAAGGTTGTTGCTGTTGTTGTTTTAAATCAAATTCACGAGGGAAACTGTTTTTACCGGCAATTTACTTGACGGAAAGATTTTTGTTTTGTTTTGTTGGTTTGGTTTTTGTTTGTTGTCTGCTTGAATAAATCTGATGGCAGTTTCCAAATGGCATTCTTCATGGCTATGACTGCAGATTGACATGGGGCTATAGTGCGGAAATCCCTTCAGCCAGCTCCACTGATGGTGAAAATGTACAGAGCCGGTACAACATTAACTGTAGAGTGTTTACATTAACAAGATAGCCAGTCTTTGTTAATATTTTATTCCTTCAATATGGAAATTCCTCAATACTTGATTTTTGCCTAAGTAGTTGGTCATCTATGAAATAACTCATGGAAAAGAGTCATATTTTACCTTTAATCACATACTTGGTGTTTCCTCTGTTCCTCGTGTCTTCCTGAAAATTCAGATCTCGGGGCTGGAGAGATGACTCAGCAGTTAAGAGTGCTTCTTGCTCTTGCAGAGGACCCAAGTTCAGTTGCCAGCACCCACATATCAGCTCACACTGTCTGTGAATCCAGTTCTAGGGGATCTAACATCCTTTTCTGGCCTCCAATGGCACTGCATGTGTGTGGCACATATACAAACCGGTAGATATACATACACACACTTCAAATTAAAATAAATAGATACTTTTAAAGTGAGATTCGGATCTCTGGGCAGATGAGATGACGCAGTGGGTAGGCATCTGTGCAATGCTCTTCTAGAGGACCTGAGTTTGGATCCCAGCACCCACGTACAGGCAGATCACAATCACCTGCAGCTCCAGGTCCAGGGCATCTAACTTTCTTTCCCGGCACATGCAGGCACCTGCACTCACAGGCATGTGCCCACAGACATACAAATTAGAAAGTCAATCTTTTTGAAAAAAAAGAAAAAAAGAAAAAAAAGGTTATATCATTCCACCTTAGTCAGGGGAACTCTCTTATGCATTTTCTATCTACTGGGGACACATTTTCTCAGTTGCTCATCCATTTTCTTTCTTTTTTTTTTTTTTTTTTTTTGTCGAGACAGGGTTTCTCTGTGTAGCTTTGTGCCTTTCCTGGAACTCTCTCTGTAGCCCAGGCTGGCCTCGAACTCACAGAGATCCGCCTGCCTCTGCCTCCCAAGTGCTGGGATTAAAGGCGTGCGCCACCACCGCCTGGCCCATTTTCATTTTCACATGGCCTTAATTTTAATATGATGTACCCATTGGACTTAAACTCTAGGTAGCCTTTTTTTTCCCATCACTTTCACTGTGTGTCTGCTTGTGTCCGGTATCGCTGATGACCGGACGAGATTAATTTTTATCATAGTTTTCCTGCACATATGGTGCTCCTTTCCCCCTCAGCATGAATGTTAAACCTTATGTTACTAAATATATTTTTTCTTTATATCTATTTTACTGAGGATTCCTGAGTCTGTGGATTATCTGAGTCTGTTTTCGTTTTCTTGTTATTACTTAAAGGTGGAATATTTTAGCCATTTTTCCCCCTTCTTTTTTCTCTGCTTGGAGACTCCACTTATGTGCGTGCTGGTCATGTGATGCTGTCCCAGAGGTCACTAATGTTCTCTTCAGTTATATTCCTGTCTGTTCTCTCCGCTTCAGTTACAACAATGGCGGATGACACACCTCTCAAACTGATAAACCTGTCACGTCCAACACGTGCCAATCCTGTTCAACACATTTGCTTTTCGGATATTATTCTTTCGTCCCCGGAACCTCTGTGGGTTCCGTTCTTTGAATTACAGTCTTCGCATCGTCGTTATCTATCTACACGCTCTGTAGATGGGTTAGCATATTTTGAATTATCTTGTCGTCCTTGTCATCTAATTCCAAAATGAAGTTGTCACTCAGTCTGCTGCTATTGGACATTCCACCCCATTCTTATCATTGATGGCATTTTCCTATGTCATTCATATCTACGTTTGTAAAAATTGTCCAGCGACACAGAAACACCACGGACACCACATTTGAGAATTCTGGATTTCATTATTTTTCTTCTGAAGGGTATTGCATTTTATTCAAGCAAAAAAAAAAAAATCACCAAGGGATTGCATCTCTCTTGAAGGCTCGATTAGGTTTTTAAGGGGTCATCTATGGAAGCCTGGTCATTAATCTTTTGGTGATTTTCTTAATTTTGGAAAGTGGCCTTTGCTCCTAGGTCATGGCCCTTCTGTGGGCTCAGTGGAGAAGCTGAGAGGATCACAAATCTCATCTAGGTCGGAAGGATGTGAACTGCAAGTTTTGTGTCCCCAGATGCAATACTTTCTGCTCAGCATCATTAGTCCTCCTTATGTGCGTTTCCCTCTCTGACTTCTCAAAGTCCCATCCCATGCCATCACATTTAAAATTGGTCACAAGTCTGAAGAACATTTATAGATGTCCCAGCTCCCTGACTATGGGTTTCTTAATCTAGCATAGTTTTCTACATGAGAATAAGGTTCTGTGTCGTCACTGGAATTATTCCCTTGAACAGTCTTTGCTCGTGGTACAGTATGTGGGAAACAGTTTTCAGAAGTTGAGTGCCACAGTGACTTTGACAAGAGTCTAGAATTTTACAGTAGCCTAAATGGCTCACAGGCAGGCAGAAATCATTTGACCACGTGCAAGCTTCCCTCTTGGTTAAGACCCTGAAAACAAAGCTCTCTACAGAAACTCTATCTTTTCACTGCCTGTGATCCTTCACTCTCCACAGGCTCACCCAACGGAAGCGGTCGAGAGAGCTGAGGGTTGTCTCCATTCTTGGCAGTTGTTCAAAGGGGACTGCATGGGATGGGACTTCTAGAAAGTTCTAGAGAAAAACAACAACAGCAGCAGGAAGGCAGCAAAGGCCGACCAGACATCTCTGCAGCCATGCACTGCCAGGGAGGCTGAAGTTGGGGCTCATGCTCTGCCTAGTTAGCTACTTCCTAGAGCCCCCAAATCAGGACCAGACGTCACAGTCCACCATGAGAGTAATGTTGAAATACAGAGTGCTTTATTTAATCACAACTTGAACTCTAAGCTCTAACTAGCTAATTCAAGTAATCTTCCAGGAAACAGAATGGAGACAAGTACCTGGTGTGGTGGTGTACACTTGTAACCCCAGAACTCAAGAGGTCGAAGTAGGAGGATAGTCATGTATTTGAGGCTAAATCAGACTACATATAAGATCTTGTCTCAAAGTGGGTTGGGGGTAGGCACAAGAAAAAAAGAGGAAAAATACTTGGATAGATTTCGTGAAATTTCACTAGATCCTGGTGTTTGAGACGTTCCCTTTACTCAGGCTGCTTATGTGCTTCCTAATATAGAAGATGGGATCTGTTTGAATCTCACATATCCCGTGAGCCTGTTGGTCAAAGCCATAAGCTTTTACAATCCAATCATCCATTCAGAATTCCCAAAGGGCATCCCAATACTACTGCTACATGTTAAAGAGAGTGTGAACTCTGCAGAAGCAAGGTTTCTTTTTAATTCCTCCAATGCCATTAAGCTTAAGCCATGGAATTAACATCAGTATCAGAATGAGTTAAGAACACTGGTCGGTAGGCCAAGGATCAGCTGTGGCTTCCTAAGGATGAGCTCTGTTTTGGCTCCTTAGGTTTAATATGTAGCCACATATTCCTTTGGCACCAGAATCTGTGTGCCTTTGTTCCAGGGATTACATGATCAGAATTTACCAAGTTTGGGTGGAAGGAGCTTCGCCTGGAAATTCAAAAGCAATTTTTTCCTTTAAACCAGTTATTTACTGAGATATTTGAGTTATTAAGTGAAAGTAAAATATTTTTGTGGGCTATCAGAAATGTTTAAAATATTAGACTTTTTCTGTATCTGACCATCTATTTGACTTTTATTCCAAGGCCCATAGCAGATCTTGAAGTTAGACAGGGATAAAACTCAGCTTTGGGCACCCTAATTGTCGTGCTAGAAACCCCATCCAATGACTGAGGGATCTGGATGCAGAGATCCACGGCTAGGCCCCGGGTGGATCCCTGGGAGTCCAATTAGCGAGAATGAGGAGGGTTTATATGAGCGAGAATTGTTGAGACCAAGGTTGGATAAAGCACAGGGACAAATAGCCAAACGAATGGAAACACATGAACTGTGAACCAATGGCTGAGGGGTCCCCAACTGGATCAGGCCCTCTGAATGGGTGAGACAGTTGATTGGCTTGATCTGTTTGGGAGGCATCCAGGCAGTGGGACCGGGTCCTGTGCTCATTGCATGAGTCGGCTGTTTGAAACCTGGGGCTTATACAGGGACGCTTGGCTCGGCCTGGGAGGAGGGGACTGGACCTGCCTGGACTGAGTCTACCAGGTTGATCTCAGGGAATCTGTGGCTGATATGTAGAACTGAATTGTATTGCAAAATTTAAAAAAAAAATCTTTGGGATTTAAGGAGTTCATGAAGACTCCGTTATTATAGCAAGTGACATGTGCCCTGGCAGAACGGCCATTGGGTCCACTGAGCACGAAAGAGTGAGAAACGAGAGGAGAGAAGAACATGGAGGAATGTGCTATGTTGAGTCTGACAGAAGAATGTTCCAGTCAGATAGGAAGGTGCCGTGCCATCAGAACAAGCAAGCAGAGCCAGTGGTCCCCCAACTCTGCTAGAGGCACAACAGGATGGGAGGAACGCGCGGCAGGCCAGACGAGACACCCAAGGACTGATAAGCCTCGACCAGGAGATTAGATGCGTTGAGAAGAGCAAACTGGAGGTACTAAGACAAAAGAAACAAAGGAACAAATCGGGGATTTCTACACCTGTCCCGGCAGTGGAATAGTAATTAGCTATGGAAAGAAATAAAGGATCGGCCCACGTTGCAATACAAATGAACCATAAAGACACCTTGCTAACCAAAAGAAGATGACCATGAAGGCCATATAGTGTCTGATTGTATTGCTGTGAAATGTACGAACTGTCTAATTTATAGAGAAAAGGTTGACTGGGGATTGCTATGGGCTGGTAGCTAGAAGGAACTGAAAGATCGGGGCTGGGGATTTAGCTCAGTGGTAGAGTGCTTGCTTAGCAAGTGCAAGGCCCTGAGTTTGGTACTCAGCTCCAGAAAAAAAAAAAAAGAAGAAAGAAAGAAAGAAAGAAAGATGCATAAAGGGGGTGTGGGACTCTTCCTGGGATGATGAAATGTTCTAAACCTGATTGTGGTGATAGATGTACCACTCTATAGCTAAGAGCCTTGGAGTGAGTTGTATGCTGCAGAGGGATGGATTTGATATAGTAGCTCAGTGGGAAAATGCCCAACTAGATGCTTAAGTCCCTGAGTTTGATTCCAGACCCACAAAATCAATGCCCCCACCCACCATGCATTTCTTAAAATATATGTATGTATACACACACACACACACACACACACACACACACATATATATATATGTGATGAAATGGAAGTAAGAGAGGTCCCAATGCTCTGATTCTGCCCTGCTAGTCTGTGTGGATGGGTGCCAGAGATGGGCACAGAATATTTGGTGTCTGCAGAGTGTATCAGTAAGCTAAGGATGCCATAACAAAGACTATGGGCTGGGTGCTTAAGTAACAGGAATACATTTTTTATTTCTGAAGGCAGGCGGGGGGGGGGGGGGTAACTACCTGATCCCTCTCCCTTTCCCTATGAGGACACTAGTGCCATCACACGGAGGCTTAGGGCTCCAATACACACATTTGTGTAGCACAAATCTTAAAAGGTCTTATTAATAAAAACAAACTCAGAGCCAGGTATTGGGGTGAACGCTGAAAGATCAGAGAGACAGAACCAGCCACAGCCACCTCACCTTGCCAATTCCTCAGCTGATCCTGTTTCCTCAGACTGGAAGCCTCTGAGTCCTCATACAGAATGAATCTCAGCTGAACTGCTGCTAAAAGCCTAAAAGCTTAACCAGCCTAGTTCCTGGTCCTCATGCCTTATATACCTTTCTGCTTCCCGCCATCACTTCCTGGGATTTAAAGGCATATGTCACCATGCCTGGCTGTTTCCAGTGTGGCTTTGAACTCACAGAGATCCGGATAGATCTCTGCCTCCAAAATGTTAGGATTAAAGGTGTGTGTGCCACCATTTTTTGGCATCTATATCTAGTGGCTGTTCTGTTCTCTGACCACAGATAAGTTTATTAGGGTGCACAGTATATTGGGGAACACAATATCACCACAAATTTGAGAGTAGTCAAAAAACCCATTTAATCCACAAAAGAATTATTGAGATAGTAATGAATAACAGCTAAGGGAAATTATGACACATTCAGAAACAAGACCGATCTTCTCTAATAGTCTAGCCTGCCTTCTTCTTCTCTCTGTGTCCTTAAGCTTGTCTATTTGAGGGAACAAGAAGGCTGGGGCTAGACAGTCAGGGAAGAGTCATGCTCCCTAGGAAAGATGAAAGCTCGTCAGTGAGCAAGCATTAAATAAACACACTGAAGCTCACCAAGTCCGGTGATGTCTTCATCTGAGTTCTGAGAAACCTCTCAAAGCTATGCTTATGGAGAGAACGTGGCACTCAGGTTCCCTGGGCTCCACGAGATTGGTAGGCATGGCGACAACACCCTCCAGCTGGACACTGATCACTAGCCTTCCGGTTTCCGAGAAGTGTGTATCCTCTCCACTACCTGCTCTGTGGCCATGACTATCTTGCTCCGTTCACTGTGCCCATTTTCTTGCTCATCTACTAATGAAGTGGTTGCATTCAGCTCTCATCATAATTAGGGTTCATTTAGTTCAAGGGTTTTATAATTAATCTCCTATGCTAATTAATTTTTAAACACCAATACATCACAAAATACGTGAAAGCGAAACATTTTTCTTACCAACAAATCAAATGAAGCTTCTTTGGTTTAAGAGCAGAGTGGAAGGGAAGAATTGGATCAGGTTCTAAAATAAGTCTGGATGCCGGATACATTAATATTTTGGAGGCGCTAGAGAGAGGTAGCTCAGTGGTTAAGAGCACTGGCTGCTCTTGCAGAGGACCCGGGTTCAATTCCCAACATCCACATGATAGCTCACAACTGACTATAATTCCAGGGAACCAACCTCCCTTTTTGGCCTCCTCAGGTAGAGACACAGATCTATATGCAGGCCAAACATCGATAGACACAAATTAAAATATTGCATTTGGAAAATAGGAAAAGCAAGCTGATCCCAAATATGCCTTTGCCTGTGCCTCTCACTTAGCAAAGTATATCTGTTCTCAATTCGCCTGTAGTTCTTAACGAGAGCTCATGGGGAAGGGGAAGGGTCTGATGGCTGTCACCTGTAGTCCCGGCGTTTGGGAGGCTGAGGCAAGAGCATTACCGAGAACCTGAAGCCAGCCTTGGCTATAGGGTGAGTTCCAGATTCCATGTCAGCCTAGGCTATAGAGGGAGACCCTGTCTTAAAAAAGTAAACAAACAAACAAAAAACATGAGGGGTCCAGGGAAGGATGAAGGAAGGTGAGAAGGAGGGAGAGAGAGAGAGAGAGAGAGAGAGAGAGAGAGAGAGAGAGAGAGAACAATGTTTTCTTTTGTACCTAGTTAGCGTTTCTTTACTTGAATGAGGATTTATGTAGCAAACTCAAACACTGCCCAGACAGATGCTGTGGATTATACCATTTGTTATCATCATTCAATCAATAGAGGCCTTGTGTGGCACCTTCTTTTGATTGGACTTTATTTTATTGTTTTCTGTCCTGGGGCTTCAACCCAGCTTTATGCATGCAAGGCCAGGCCTCTCCCAATTGAGCAATATTCCTAGACAGACATCCTGATTCATGATCCTAAAGGATTGGATTACTACTGTATTTCACCTGCTCTGACCCTGCCCGTGGCCTGGAGTGCCTTCAGCAGCTTAGGGGACACTATAACTTTGTTTTGCTGGCTGTTGTCACTAGCAAATCGGTCGTTCGGTGTTTTTCTCTTCTGTAATATTGTTGGCACTTCGGGGGTCTGCTTGAGGATTGAATGGATTTGTACAGGAAATGTGCCTAGAACTGGACCCGGCATCTGAATGGAGACGGAAGCCACAATCCATACTGCCAAGGGGACAGGTACAGCAAGCCAAAGCTCTTCAAGAAAGCTGGAGTTGGACTGTTAAAATTGGTGATATCCACTCTGTGGTCATGCCAGTCACAACCAGGGCTGTGGCACACCGCATAGCACCTTGGTGAAGGCGCCTAGGTGGACAGCGATGGTTGTGCCATGGCAAGTGGTAGAAAAGCCTCCTTTGCACTGTTGATTGTTTTTTTCTCTTTTGATCCTTTGGGGGCCCACCACCCAACTCCCAAATCACACACAGAGGCTTATTCTTAATTATAAATGCCTGGCCTTAGCTTGGCTTGTTTCTAGGCAGCTTTTCTTATCTTTAAATTATCCCCTCTACTTTTTGCCTCTGGGCTTTTTTCCCTTTCTTATTTCTGTAATCTCACTTTCACTCTTACTCTGTGTGGCTGTGTGGCTGTGTGGCTGGCCCCTCACATCCTCCTCTCTTTGTTCTTGCTCCTTCTGCTTTTCTGCCCAGATTTCTCCTCCCATTTTTTCTCTCTGCCTGCCAGCCCCTCCTATCCTTTCTCCTGCCTTGCTGTTGGCCATTCAGCTCTTTATTAGACCATCAGGTGTTTTAGACAGGCAAAGTAACACAGCTTCACAAAGTTAAACACATCTTTGAATGCAACACATCTTTGCATCATTAAACAAATGTTCCAGAGCATAAACAAACATAACACATCTTAAAATAACATTCTACTACACCCTTGCCCTAACCTTTGGGTCTCTAGGGTCACAGTTCTCTTGAGCCAGGTGACCTCCAGCCCAGGGACTCTGCACACTCCATGCTCTCCATTTAGGCTAGGGTTGTGATGGTTGGAAAGTGTCCCACCAAAACCATGTGTTGGAAGTTAAATCCCCAATAAAACAGTGTTCAGAAGAGAAACCTTTGTGATGATTAGACCACAGAGGAGCTAGAGTGGATTAATATTAACTGAAAAGGGATTGAACATGCAGCCTCAGCTACTCCAGAGGTGGAGACAGGAGGATCTCTTGAGCCTAGGAGTTTGAGGCCAGTCTATGCGACATGATATAACCCTGTCTCAGTAAAAATCAAATGAAACAAAATAAAGCAACACAAACTGAGGCTGCCAGTTTGGTCTCTTGCTTTTTCATGCCCTCTCTCAGCCTGCTACCTTCCTATCTTGTAGGAAGATAACCCATGAAGACCCTGCTTAGAGACTACTACCTTGCTATTCCACCCCCTTCCCCCAACCTCTGGACCTGTGAGAAATTCCTTTAGATTATAGATTATACAGTCTGTGGTATTCTGTTACAATAACACAGAGCAGCCTATGATTCCTAGAAGGGCCAAAGATTAAAAACTGATTTTGATCTTTTGAGTTTGGGGTGATTTTGTGGTTGTTGGGGGTAGTTTTGGTGTTGGTCTTCATGATGCTGCTTGCCCAATCACTTTGTGGAAGGTTGCAGTAATTTCATTGTCTGCTGCAAGTATGCATAGGCTAGGAATGCAGGTCTTCACCCTCCGGGTATTGAATACTTTCCTTAAAAATATCGGTGCCAAACAGGCAGGCTAAAAATGGTGTTTCAATATTATTTTAAATTTTTATTTCTATGACGTTTTCATATGATTAAATGTTTTTCCCCACATGTTTATTATTCGCTTGTATGTGCATGTGTGATTGTGTGTGTATGTGTGTGTATTCATTCACATTGTGCGCAATGTGAATACACACACACATACACACATTGGCTTCTTTTCTTTCTGGTAGTTCATTTGAGGTTTTCTCATTGATTTTTAAGTACATATATTGTAAGTGTATTCATCTTTTATTGTATTTATTGCAAGCCCTTTCTCTTGTTTGATCATCTGCCTTTTAATTCCTCCATGGTACGTTGCGGATTTCTTTTTTTTTAGAGCACATTGTGGTTTTAATGCTAATGTTGCTAAGCCTCTTGCACTTCTCTTTTGTGGCCTCTTCTTGGCTTGGATGCAATTTCAGTCACGTCTCCTCTCAGGCTTTGCCCTTCCAAACAGAAATCCTATTCATTGTACTCTGATGGGAATTCTGAGGCCGATCTCCACAGTGTCCCTGCCACCCCCTGGCCACCCTCACCCAGACACAGATGTCACCTATTATACACGTCTTCCCAAATAGTGGCATTCCTTTTTTTTTAAAAAAAAAAAACATTAACACTGAAACATCATGAGAAATATGTTGATGTGTGCGACTGGGCTTTGTGCAGGCTCTGTTGAATCCCTTCTATAAAGAGACCTGGGCCCTCTTTTGTGTCATTTAAAAAGCACTTGGAGCTGGAGCCCCTCATTTGTGCAAGTGACGGGGATTTGTTTACCACCAGACACATTCATTCCTTTACTCCCCTTAGGACCCAGGTCCCGTTGCTTCTCATCCATGTAGACTTACACTCCAACACAGGTGGGTACCGCTAGAAAACCTTAGAATTTGCTGTGAACTGCCATAGCAGGAAATATTAAGAAAAACATAGCATTTCTGGAACCTCTGATCATCTCCAATAAAAAGGCATATGAAATTGTAATTAGTAATAATCATTTGCACAGCATTCCTAATGAGTGGGGATTTTTTTTTTTTTTAGCCAACTTCATCCCATCTGATACTCAAAAGGGCAAATTATTTCTTTCCTTCTATACATAAGGAAGCTGAGTGTTCGAGAGCCAAAATTCATGAATACAGATCTCCTAAAACAAACCGAATGTTATTTCTTAGTTATTTTCTATTTCTCATCCAATTTTCCATTCATGACATCATCCTTTTAATGTATGTTTTTATATTGGAAATAATTTCAGATTTGTGGAGGGAAAAATATCTTGTAAACATAGTTCAGAGAATTTTTATGCTATTCATCTGGCTCCCTCAAATATTACCATGTCATGTGGCTGTAATATTATCAAAATGGAAAATTACCAGCAGTACACGGTCATCCCTGAATCCATAGACTTCACTGGCCCTTTACTGGTTTCTTGTTGCTGCTGCTGTTCATTTTCTGCTCCAGGGTTGAATTTAACATTGTGTTGTACTTACATGTCATGTTGCCTCAGTTTCTTTAGTCGGTTCTAACCTTTCACGACTTTGATCGTTTTGAGAGGTATCCACCTGTAAGTCTGAACATGGCTCATTGGTTTGGATTTGTGGCCATAAGGGGACAGAGGAGATGTGGCGTTCTCTATATCTCGGTTAGGTAGACTCTACCAGCTTCTCTAATTACTCAGATTGTTAACTGTGACCACCAAGTTAACACGGTTCTTCCAGACTTCTCCACTATACAGATACAATTTTCTCTACTTGAGTAATAAATATAATAAGTTTCCTGCTTCTCATCTTTCAGCAATTACTGTGTTGTTTGCTAAACAACAGCTGTCTATTTTTGTGGTTCTGTCTTCAATTACTAGTATGGATTCCATTATAAAGAAGGGCCTTCCCTTATCCATTTAGTTAACTGCCTGTTATTTATGCCAGTATATATCCATAAGTTGCTATTGAAAGCTGTGTGTTTTAGTTCATTAATATCTTGTATCATCTTTGTCTATGAGTGGTCCTTCAAGATGGCTTCTGGCTCCTTTTAGCACATTAATATCTTTTTTTTAACCACTTTCTTACTGTTAAATACAAACATGTATCAGATTCATCTCACAGCTCATGTTCTCCTGTCTCAGTTCCTAGGTTCATCTACTTTCCAAGGGGCTCTGATTTGTTTGTTGAAGATCGACATCTAGAAGGCAAGTACTGGTTACCACCCATGCTCATTGTAGTGGGGTTTTGTCTTCACTGCAAACCCAGCAGAGATACATGTGTAGACACATCTATGGTTAGTACTATATCCAGGAATGGGGATAGTGTCCAACTGTTTTACTCAATTGTTTTCTTCAATAGATTTCTCTGGTCGGATTTCATTGGCTCATATTTTCAGGACACTAGTAAATGTAGTGAGTATCTTTGCTGAGTTTCTGGTCTTAGTGGGGAAATCTCCAGAGTTTCCTGATTAAGATGATGCCATTTTAATCCCAGTATATGGGCTGTGCTATGTTA
This sequence comes from Peromyscus eremicus, assembly GCF_949786415.1. NCBI lineage: Eukaryota > Metazoa > Chordata > Mammalia > Rodentia > Cricetidae > Peromyscus > Peromyscus eremicus. The sequence continues at coordinate 15,855,494 of NC_081437.1, read as the reverse complement.
AAATTACCTGCCAATTCTTCTCTTTCCGATATAGATACTATTTTGACAGGGTCTCACTATGTATCCCTGGCTGTCCCCAAACTCACAAAAATCTGCTTGCCTCTGCCTCCCAAGTGTTAAAATTAAAGGTGTGCATGACCCTTTGAAGAGAGAATTAAGGCAATCTAGTTTTGTATCTTGAAAGAGTAACACTAAAATTATCAACAAATGATAGGACACAGAGGACAGAATTAAAGTGGTCTGAGAGTTTTATCAGGGTAAAAAGGAAAGTAAAAATAAGTAAACGGAAACAAAAAAAAATTATAGCTACTGATACAGTTTGAAATTTAGAGGGAAATCCTAGCTATTCAGAGACATAATGTGCAATTCCAAAACAATAGTGAGCAAGTGATGAACATAGAAATGTCACTGATCAAACAGAAGACAGAAAAGAAAAAAATCAGCGAAGACAGAAAGTTAATAAAAGATACAAATAGGGTACATAAATAACACCAACTATGTCAGTAATCACAATAAATATAAATGGATTAATTTTTTTTAAATGGAGAGTCAACATAGACAATTTAAAAAATCTACTTGAATGCTGTTGACAAGGTGTATGATAAGCATAAGGACAAAGAAAGGTTAAAAGTGAAGGAATGGCATGGTCACTTGAATTACTGATGCTGATTCTTCCCTCCTCTCTTCAACATTTATTCGCTCTGTTGCCAAAGCCTCTCCTCTCTCTCCTCCTCCTCTGCCAGTGCTGGCCTAGAACCCAGGGCCTAGAACGACCTGGTTAAGTGCTCAAACACCGAGCTGCAGCCCTTAGCCTTTGCCATTTCCTCTTCATGGGCAACTAGTCCCAGGCCCTTGACTTGGTTCTTGTGATGGAATCTTAGCTGAAAGAATGGGCCTGGACCCATCAGGCTAGTTCTACAGAACCTCACCTCGTTCCTATTACCCTCTTGCAGCATTACCATTGCTAGGAGAAGATCTTCCCTGGTGTATGCTGTCCCCGTCGCGGGAGGGGACACTAGACAGCAGAGACTCTCCAGCTGGCGCGCGGCCTACAGAAAGAAACTGCGCAGTAGAGTAAACACAGCTTATGTCAGCAGAGGCCCAGTTAGCCATGTTCTGTGAACCAGCCTTTTATTTCAGACTCAATGTGCTTACCCGGCATCATGGGGAGCCACAAGGCCTTTAATCTCCTGCTTCGTACTGTGAACCCTGGTTTTGCACAAGGTGCTTTTGTGCGCCGGTGAACCTGCCACGCCAGCAGTGCTGAGCAATGCTAGGATTTCTAGGCAACTCTCCAATCCCTGCCATCAGCCGCTAGGTCTGTTAACCCCTTTTATGCCATGGCCGGCAGTCACAGTGACTTATCCGGATTGATTTGTCTTTTGTCTGTTTATCCTAGATTACTGTCAGTACTGTCCAGTATTGTCCAACTCACTGGCTTCCAGGCAGCCTTGGAGAGCAGAAATCTTTTCAACATTCCCTTTTTGTAGTTAGCTTTAATGACCCGAAGAAGAAGGTGCATTCAAGTTCCCAATCATCTTTCCTTCACCGAGTTTACCTTTTGCTCACAACTAGTGGCTCATGTTTAGTATTTATTCAGTTTTTCCTTTACCATGCTTTCAACCTCTTTCTTATAGTTTTTCATTGCTTGCCAAAAATTCTCCTCTGCTCATCTCTTCCCTATATCTGTAAATTGCCCCTGGTACTCATTCAGCTCCTTCTGTGCTTGGAAAGGTATATATTTTTTTTCTCATACTAATCTCTTTACTTCTGACAACAGTGGCGTTATAAATTTAACAAAGGCTAATTGTGTTGGCGAATTTTCCATTCGCATTGATGCCTCAAAGGTGTGTGCTCTGGAACACTGAACTAGTATCAGATCCCTGCAGTGAGTTCCAGCCACCCAAGGGAGAGTTCTCAAAGCTGTTATAGAAGAGTTCAAGGCAAATCGTATATCTATGTATGAAAAATTGATGTAGCATCAAACACGATAAAGTCCGAGCTATTTCAGTGCGTTTGTGTTATGAAGGTGTAACTCTTGTGTTTTATACCTGCGCACAGTAAAAGCATCAGGAGTGTCGGAAAAGGCTGCCTCATTACATAGACTCTTAAATTGCCAGCCTGCGTTTTTAAAAGTCCCATAAAAGAATGGATGTGGAATGTGAAGACTGTACTGATCGCCTCGCATGCTATGGAGCAAAAACAGAAAAAAAAAAAATGAGGCAATATTTTCAAGAGCCATCAAGTTCACCATTTATGAGAATAATAAAAAGTTTCAATAGAGAACATTCTAAAGAGAGATTGGAGGTTTTTGTGCTGGATACAAGACTAGGGTACCAAGCTTTTGTGTAGTGACAAAAGATTTGGGAAAGAACTTCCAAGCAACCAGGGGTGATGACAAGTTGCACAGCACCTTGAGGAAACTGGGCAGCATAGTTTTACTCTCTGCCCCTATTCCTATCCATCCAGAAGAGCCTTCCGTATAGCTCGGGCTAGCCTTGAACCCACTATGTAGCTGAGATGACCTTGAATTTCTGCTCCTCCTACCTCCGCACCCCAAATGCTGGTACTCCAGACGTGTGTCACCACGCCGTGTTTGTGCAGGGCTGAGTATGGAACCCGGGGCTTGGTATGCACTAGGCAAGCACTCTACCAACTGAACTACATCCCTACCCAACGCCACAAATTTTGTTCTCAGTTATATATTTCATCTTATGCCAAGCAAGCAACAACCTCAAGGCTCTAAACCAGGAAACGGTGATCTCATAGCTCTAAAAAAAAAAGTGAGGATTTCCTTGCAGCCACCAAATTAATTGATTTAGTTGGAGGAATTGTTGCTGTTGCCGATGTCCAGGTATGGGGGAGTGGACTCCCTTCCCAGCACCACTGGCTCACATAAGGTTCCAGGATTTTTCTTGAATGGTTTTTATTCCACTGATCCTGATTATTCATTCTCTTCACTATAGGTAACCATCTAATCTATTTCCCATCATGCATTTAGTTCGTATTTACTGTATGCTTAGTATGTTTTGGATTCAAGAGCCAAGAATGTGTACAAGAATAAAATAGATAAAAAAAAACCTCTTTCATTCCAGGGCCTATATTTATCTTAGCAGTGTAGCGTTCAATAAAAACAAAATCAAGTGGAAATATTATTAAAGTCAATAGATGCTGTAAAAGAAAAATAAAGCAGAGAAGAGGAAAAGGAAATGTTTGGAGTGGGGTGACATGTTAAACAGGGTGGATAGGACTGGCCTCACTGGGCTGGCGTTTGAGAAAGTCATGAAGAAAATGAGTGTGAGAGAGCCACAAAAGGGAGACTGTGGGGACCTATGTGCAAGGTGAGCTCTAGGCCTTCACTTGGGGTGTTTCGTCTTTCATCCTGTGCGTCTCTCATCTTTGGTTCCTGAGTTTCCCGTGTGTTTCTGAGCTCACTGTTACATGCACTAGAAAGGAGCTGGCTGGGTGGGAGGGTATATTCAACCAAGTGCTTTTGGATTTCTTTCCAGAGTAGCCTTATTACCTACCATCAGCTGCCCAACAAGGCCACAACATGTCTGCTATGGAGTCTAGATTCCTATTTTTTGCCAATATAATTAAAATCAAACAATGTTTTGTTACCCATTAATAGCAAAATCCCTTTTGCTATTTTTAATCCAGTAAAACTATATTACATAAATTTCACCATTACAAAACTTCTGTCATTTTTAAGTGACAGTTTAGGAGCACCAGTCACATCCACAACACTGGGAAGCCATCACTTCTACTTCCAAAAATTCCCTCACCCCAGACTGTGGTGATATATTGTGTACCCCAACATATTGTGTACCCTAATAAACTTATCTGGGGATCAGAGGACAGAGCCAGATACTAGATTAGACATAGAGGCCAGACAGTGGTGGCACACACCCTTAGTCCTATGACTCAGGAGACAGAGATCTGGGTCTCTGTGAGTTCAAGGACCGCACTGGAAACAGAGCCAGGCATGGTGGCACACACCTTTAATTCCAGCACTTGAGATTACCAAGTATTTGGGAAGCACACACACCTTTAATCCCAGACCTAGGAAGGAAGGAAGAAAGAGGGCAGGACACAGAAAGGAATATAAGGTGTGAGTAAACAGGAAGTCTCGCTCTGGTGGCTGAGGAGTTGGTAAGGTGAGGTTGGCTGTGGCTTGTTCTGTTTCTCGGACCTTTCAGCTTTCACCCCAATGTCTGGCTCCGGGTTTTCCATCAATAAGACCATTTAGCAATGCGTGTTACACCAGGTATCATGGCTTTTCAATTTCATTATCTTTGAATAGTTCTTCATATGCTTTTTAGCACATTTGTATTTTACTTGTCCTTTACTCACCATAAAGATTTAAATTTAAAAGTAGCAAAAAAGGCAATTGTAAGCATTAAAACAGCCTCACTGATTGAGAGTCAGGAAGCCTTAAATATAAATCCAAGATCTTGTTTCAATACTTGAAAGACCTTGGGGAAAATGCTCACACTATCTGAGTCTGAGGTCCCTTATCTGTAAAATAAAGCTAGCATTGTTGGCCCTTAAAGAATCTTCTAAGTATTAAGGAACATGTTACATAGAAATGATAAGCACCACTCCCAGGAAAAGGCATCTGAAAAGCCACAACTCCAGTATTTTTATTAGCTCCATTTAGTTATGCTTCAGATGAGCCTGCCACATCACGAGCAGCAGGACCACCCAACTTCCCAGGGGAAGCATCTTCCTGTCTACTATGGGCCTGGCACCAGGATTTGTTGAGAGAAGAAACAAGATTGAAAAAAAATAATTTCAGGGCACAAATGGAAAGGAAAAAAGAAAGCCTAAATAGCATGGCAACAATGGAGTCTTAAGGAGAGAGCCACCCCACAATGCAGCAGATGAGGACAGGGGCATGCCAGGAATGGGAGATCGTTCTCTTCTCCAGCTGCTTGGGAGCACACTCCCCAGCAGGAGGAGGAACGGTTCTTTGCTACCCTCTGCCCAGCTGGAGAAAAGGATGTCACATCACACTGATTGGCCATGCAGCCTTGAACACTGCCAGATGAACTCATATTACTTTTCGGTTGGATTTTTTTTTTTTTTTTAATGCTGAGATACGCTTATGCATGTTTGGAGGCCAAACCTCTTTGGCTTAGTTGATGTCACTAATGTCTAAGTAACTAAAACGGGCAGTTAGCTTCCCCCGATGATGTGAGATATCCAAAAGAAGTTGTTGGGTTTTTTTCCTTTTTTTGTGAAACATGACTCAGAGCCCACATCCCGCTATTATTATCGTGTGTCCTGTTACCAGCAGCCTACACTTCAATTATTTCATGGGGCTTGCCCTGAGCAGCAAGAATGGAAACAAAGCAAAACAAAACAGTAGCTTCCACGACAAAGAAAAGTATGTGTTCTCTGGGCAGAAGGGAGAGTCCAGTAGAATAAGCTTGGAGGTGTTTGCCGTTTTCTGTCTTCAAACAACTTAATCCAGCTGCATTCATTAGTGCTCAAAGAAAAAAGAAAGAAAGAAAAGAAAAGAAATGAGAAAAAACATCAACTGCCCCTGCTTGGATAGTTTTTAAAATGTATTTTAAAAAAGAAATAAAAATCCCTGTCTAACTCCTCCACTTTCTGCGTCTCAGAATGCCTAATTGTAGAATTTGCTTACTGCATGTGTGCTTTGGGTTAGAAAAGAATATTTAGAAATCCTTTCCCAAAAAACAGCAAGTGGGAGTGGAAATTTGAAAGAGGACCGCCTAATTCAGCACTAAACCCAGTGTGAGAGGCGTGTGTGTGTGTGTGTGTGTGTGTGTGTGTTACAAAATGCGCTTTCCAAAGGGCTGGGAGGTGGATGGGAATGTTTGCTTTGCTCCTCTGAGAAGAGAAGAGTGCCTGGACCTCCTCTTGCTTTTTCTTTAGAATAATTTGGATGGGATTTGTGATGCCGAAAAGCGTAAAGAGAAAAGGATAACTCTCCTTTGTGGTGGCAAGTTTAGGGGGAAAAAAAAAACCACTGCTTTCTTCAAACAAGGTATGTCTGATGAATTCCTAATGGTATACATATAGCTGCTTTCCAATCATTGTTATAAAAACATTAAAAAGTACTTTTCATTGAAAAAACAAGAATAAATGCCTAAACCAGCTGATACATTTCAACTTAAAGAGAGTTGCAATAGAAATAGATGCTGGTTGGTTGTAAATAACCATATGTGTGTGTTATAAATAAATAATGCTATATTATTAGTATTAGAACAAAGTTTTTTGCTGGGTCACTAAAGCATCTTCATTACGGTTAAAGTAAGTTGAAACAGTGTGACATGTATGTGTAAACTTTAAGTCATTTACATCTTTCTTGCTTTTTTTGTTTGTTTGTTTTATTCAGCTTGTTTCCTGTAAGGAATATAGTAACAATATATAGCAGCTACTTCATGTATGAAAAGCCATATAAGGAATAGGCACAGGGAGGCTAAAACCAGAAACGATTCCGAGGGAATCTCCACGTCTCTCTATTGAGGCAGGTCTCCGTGGAATGTGGCTAGATGTGCAAATCTTTGACTGTTTACAATAGCAGTGTTTTCTTAGGCTGAATGCTTCTGTTATTGATAAGGGGCTGGCATTGTTCGCCTTGCCATTATAGCTCAAATTTGCACAAGAAGAAAGGACGCACAATCTCTTTTAAGCATGATTGTGTGGAACCCGCACAAACATGAAATAAACGCCCGAGGCTCAAGTTAAACAGAGGGTGCAATTGAACAATTAGACAGGATCCTTGGCTCCAAACAAGCTACAGCATTTCTAACCATCCCCAAATCAAGAGTGGAATTCAACATTTTCTTGGAGCTTATTGTAAAAACAAAACCAGGCATTCTTGGCCATGGTGATGTTTTTTTTTTTTTTAAATGTGTTTCTGCTAAGAAAATAATATTTTGCCATTACGTTGTGTTTCAATAAATTTGGAAGTTTTGGTGGTAAAGTTATGAGGCTGTTTTTCCCTGGTTTCTTGAGGGATGAAATGCCCTGAAGCAAGGCAGGATCAAACACTGTTTGTGTTGTTTTTTTTTTTCTTTGCTAAGTGTGTGTGTGTGTGTGTGTGTGTGTGTGTGTGTGTGTGTGTGTGGTTGTGTGTGGGGGTGTGTGTGTGTGTGTGAGAGAGAGAGCATGCACGCGCGTGTGCCCACTGGTTAAAAAGCTGCAAGGGTTTCTCTTTTATTTATTAAATTAAAATATCTTCTTTCATTAAAAATAGGCCCTAGACCATGAGCAATGCATTTCTACTGCAATCTGCTAACTTACCAGGCTCAACTTCATTTAAATATACCTTCTGCCTCCCTCGCCACGGGAAAGGCCACAAAGGAAATGCTTCAGGAATGCTGAGGACTCCTGCTCCATATCGCTGCCGAAATCGTGTTTGTGGCTGTCCTTCAGCAGATCTAATTATCTTCCCAGCAAGTTACCAATTGCAGGAAGAATAGGTTCTTTCAAAGAACCTACAGCAGATAGTTTGGATAGTGCCCCCGAGAACAGCAAGCAATGCTCGAGCTGTTCTCTACTATAATTCCTGTAAGACACGTGGAACACCGGAAAGCTGTGTGGTCTGACCCACTGTACCAAGCCAGGAGTCTTGAATAACCCCAGCAGCTCTGCCTGGACCTCTCTGTGCTCCCGCTTTTGAAAAATAGACAGGGCAATGCGAGCATCATCTCCTTCCAGGGCAGGCATAAGGCTTAATATTGAGTGGCAGCTGCAGCGGGGGTTTGAAAGGTGAATGTTTTCTATAGGATGGTATTTTACTGCACAGTCAGAGAAAAACTCCAGTAGGAAGACTCATTGCTTGATAGCCTCCAAGGAGGTCCCGTTAGCAAGTACCCACAGATGCAGCATCTCCTCCCCAAGACCTCCCCGGAGGTGAGCCTGGTGTTAGAGCAGTGGGTGCTGGGAAGAACACAGTGATCTGCCGGTAGAAGGTCATCTAATGACCCTGGGGGCCTAACTAGTAGTTCGGCCTCCATTGCCTCATATGACATATAAAACAGAGAGACAAGACAATCTGTTTCATTGTGCGGGCCCCCGCATACATTAAAACAAGGAAGAAGTATCAAAATAGGCTTACAGAAACTATGTTTTAAATAGTTGTGTTTAAATGACTAAGTAAAAATAGTTTGTGAGCCGGGCGGTGGTGGCCCACGCCTTTAGTCCCAGCACTCGGGAGGCAGAGGCAGGCAGATCTCTGTGAGTTCGAGGCCAACCTGGGCTACAGAGCAAGATCCTGGGAAGGCGCAAAGCTACACAGAGAAACTCTGTCTCAAAAACAAACAAACAAACAAAAAAAGTGTGTGTGTGTGTGTGTGTGTGTGTATGTGTGTGTGTGTGTGTGTGTGTGTGTGTGTTCTAGCAACTTGACATAAGCTAGAGTTAATTGGGAAGAAGGAATCTCAATTGAGAAAATGCCCCCACCAGATGGGCCTATGGGCAAACCTGTGAAACCTGTGGGGCGTTTTTTTGGTTGATGATTGAAGTGTGAAGGCCAAGCCCACTGTGGGTGGTGCCACCCCTAGGCACACGGTCCTGGATGGTATAAGAAAGTAGGCTGATCAAGCTATGAGGAGCAGGCCAGTAAGAGGCATTCCTTCACGGCCTCTGCTCCAGCTCCCCCGCCTGACCTCCTTCAATGACAGAGTGTGACAAGTTCTCACTTTCTCCCCACTTTGCTTTTGGTCATGGTGTTTCGTCACAGCAATGGGAACCTTACTAAGACACTGTAAATGAAAATGAAATTTCAATGCAACTGTTCTTCACAAGACAAGTAAAGGAAGTGTGTGTGTGTGTGTGTGTGTGTGTGTGTATGTGTGTGTGTATGTGTGTGTGTATGTGTGTGTCCATCTACAGCATACCTAGGATGGGATAGAAAAGCTATATGGCTGATTTTGTTCCATTTCCTGGCATATTTCTGTGACTATCTGCACGTCTTCATGTGAAGATAACGTCAGATATCTGAGTTTAAAGCTGCCATGAGAGACCATGGCTGAGGCCAACTGGCCTTGCAATGCTATGGGGCTCTATGGGGATTGTTTAGTCAACAGGCTCTGACACTTCTTCAAACTTTGGTAAGTGACTTAAAAGCCGTGGGCCCCAGTGTTCTAATCCATGAAGGGGACCTTGAATTAGTCCCTACCTCGTACAGCTGTGGCAAGGAGCCCTCAATCAGAGCCCGAAGCACCAAATGTCCCCCTGTCGGCACCCAGATGTTAGCAAGTATTTTCATTGAAGTGACTGAGACAAGAAACCAGAGCTTCAATGGAGCCAGTCATCTGTCGTCGTCTTTGAACTTGTAAACATTAACTCTTCGGGCGGGATAAGCAAATGACTTGTGGATTGCCGTGCGGTTCTTCTGAGTACTAGAGACCGGTTGCCGTTCCTTCACTCAGAGGGTCTGAACTTGTCCCTCACTCAGCTAAGGATAAGCCAAAGGGGCAACTTCTGTGACGGTTGAGAAAGTTCCCTGTCTCTGCTTCAAGATGTGTCTCTCTGTGGTGGCCAGAAGACCGGGAAGTTCTTGAGCATCTAAACACAGGGGGGAACAGGAGAAGGATGAGCTATACTGGGGGGGTGGAGCTGTTTTACACAGGTGTGGCCACACTGATCCGTTCTTATAGGGAATGCGTCGAGAGAAGCCAGGCCATCACGATAAGACATCGGAAATCACTTTTTGTTTGTACTAGTTGTTAGACAACAAAAATCTTCATTAAACACACCACAAACACACACACACACACACACACACACACACACACACACACACACACACACCCCAGCCTGAAATCACCCAGGTGAGCTCCTATTTTGCAGACCACAAGTAGAAAAGCAGAGAGAAAGAAAATCCCCCACAGCAGCATGGCCACGGTCACGTGTTCACAACGGAGCAAGGACTATTTCTGTTTTGTTTATTGCCTTTTCCATGGTTACCTCACCCCTAACACAAACAGTTGTGGATACTGGCTGTAGAATTTGTTTTTAATCAGCTAGAAACTTTTCTGTAAGCCTTCCTGAGGTCCTTAGGGATGAGTAGAAACGTTCAGGCTGCCTGGGAAGTATCCAGAGCAGGCACCTTCTGATGTTTGATGGAACCATCCATAAAAGTTATGTTACATGGCAACCTGAAAATGGCACTGTTCACATGGAACAGAGGTGACAAGGTAAAAATCCACATCTGCACTTCAGGGGACAAGGGGTGAACTGAAGTAAGAGATGCCCAAATGCTGTCCTGAGTCAAACCTGCAGCCAGAAATTCCCAACACAGAAACACTAGCATGCTTTTGACTCAACTTAGAGTTTTTACGGTTGTATTTTGTTCTGATCTTAGAACTTATAAAAAAGAAATCAGCTCCGTTTCTAGTTCATATTTTTTTCATTAGAGTTTTTTTCCAGTTCTTGAGAATTAAGTGTCAGGTGTTATTTCTTGACCATTTGACTGGTCAAATAGTACAACCTTCTAGAATTCTTCAAGAGAATTGACAGAGGAGCCTTACAAACTTCTGAACAGAGGAAAAAAAGGGAGAAAAAATACAGAATTGTTTCCTTTCTAGGCATGGCCTATTATAACAGAGTCAATTGGCCCTATTATAACAGAACACCATAGACTAGCTGTTCTAAACAACAAACGTTAATTTCCCACAGTTCCGGAGAATGAAAACCCATGATCAAAGCGCTCAAAGACTGGAATATGATACAGACAGGAGTTTTGGTGTATAGGCAGTCATCTTCTCACTGGCATCCAGTGTTTGGTACACAACATGTTTTCACTGTGTCTGCACGTGGGGGAAGACAAGGGAGGAGCTGGGTGACATGCTCTATCATTCTCTATTCTCCTGAGACAGGGTCTCTCACTGAAACTGGAACTAGGCTGGCAGGCAGCAAGCCCCAGGGACCCTCTTGTCTCTACCTCCCACGCACTGGAGTAATATATAAGTGTGTGACCATACCCAATATTTCACATGGGGGTTAGGGATTTGAACTTGGGTCCTCATGCTTATCCAGCCAGTACCCTTGCCTACAGAGTCATCATCTCAACCCCTGGTACTTCCTTTGATGAGGTTGTTCCTCCTATTCATAAGGTCTCTGACTTAGTCATCCCCAAAGGTCCCAACTCCAAAACCTTTGGGGCTGGAATTATATGTGAGCTTTGAGAGACAATGACATTCAGACCATACCAGTTTTCTTCACTGAAACACACAAGAACCAAGCCATAGCTTACCCCAGGAAGCATCCTGCTGAGAGATTCAACTGCTCACTCTGTTGGGTCCTAACCTACTGTCTACGTGGACCATATTTTGTAGGTGCGGTGATAATGAGAATGGCCATGTGAACAGAACAACTGCTCATCACCCAGTGATAACAATCTGGAGACAGAGGCAGACTGATCTCTGTGAGTTCTAAGCCAGCCTGGTCTGCAAAGGGAGTTCCAGGACAGCCAGAGCCGCTACACAAAGAAACTCTAAACTCTGTCAGGAAAAACCAAACAAACAAGCAAATTAAAAACAACAACAACAACAACAAAACCAATGGTATTAACACCCTTTCATATGTAAACTCATGAAACCCTCACAACAAACAGACAAGGGTTGTTGCTATCTACTTACACAGATAAATAAATTAAGGCCAAGAAGTCCTTGAAGTTTAAGGTCCTAGATAATAAGATCTCAGGTTCAAACCCAAGAAGCATGTTGCCAGGCTCTCATTCTTAACACAGCAGACACACAGGGTCCTGGTTTATTGTGGTTGCTGTTTAAATCACTATCAGGTCAGTCTTTGCTATCCCAAACACATAGTTTTTAAGTCAAACTTCTGAGAAAGGCTGTCTACCTTGTGGTACAGTCCTCTCCATAATAATAAAGAAGTGGGGAAAACTCACAGGAAGAGATTGTTGTGTGTGTGTTGGGGGATGTTCATGAATAATCTCCTGAGTTTAAAATCACTTTCCAGGTATTGGGGTGGGGACATGGAAACCTTCTGCATGTGTCTTCAAAAGATTTCCTTTATCTTCACTGGGGTGAAGTTAGCAGCTTGTTATAGAAGGAAGGAATCACCGTTCCTTAGGGCTCAGACTAAAGAAAACCACTCTCTACATGGGCAAGACTCCAGGAAAGATATCTCAGATTATTTCTGTCGATTAGAAGAAAGCTAAAGTTTCATGTGGACGTGCAGCAAAACTTGGTGGGAAATCACCCTTCAGGCTGTCAGAAGAAGAAACACTGTCTCCTCCTCCTCCTCCTCCTCCTCCTCCTCCTCCTCCTCCTCCTCCTCCTCCTCCTCCACCACCACCTCCTCCTCCACCTCCTCCTCCTCAATTTTTGAAAGGATGGGTTCTATTCCTTGAGGGAGGAAGTACGTACAATTTGCAGAGGATCAAGTCACTGGTGTCTTAATGCTGAATGAGTTCCCTCTGGGGTTCTTTGTGTCCAGATAGAGAAAACATGCTTTAGACATAAAGGTGCAAGCTGGCTTGCCCAGACGGGCTCTGCTTGTGCAATACTGTGAGGAAATGTGTATCCAAACAGGAATAAGCTGCTCAGGAAAGCTGAGATAATAATGTTCGACAGCAGCAACCTCTACTGCTTACTGAGCCTCCTCCGTGTGCATTCACAGTTCTCAGAAATGGAGAAGAGTGAACAAAGGAATCTCCATTTTTCAGGAACCGCCAATCTCAAGAAATGTACTAGAAAGTGTGTGTGTGTGTGTGTGTGTGTGTGTGTGTGTGGTGTGTGTGTTGGGGCAACTTCATAAAACACAAGCCAGAAGGATGAGGGGGGATGTAGGAGCAGTGAGATGGGAGAGTAATTTTCATTACATGATTATTTGTGGGAATAACAGAAAGTGCCATAGAATCCCTGGGGGAGAGCATTTCATGCTGCCAGACAGGCGTAAGAGCCATGGCAAAGGTCCTGAGTGGGTGAGTGGGTTCATGTTTGGTAGGCCAGGGTGGTGTTTGGAGCTGAGTGAGGACAGGAGAAACATGGGTGTGTTATAATTAAACAGATTCCAAGGGCGCCCTCCTAATACCCTTCAATATTCCACAAATACCCACTCTGTGAACTCGCACTTGGAATAGCTCTGGCCTCTGCTCTGAACAAAATCTGGTTGGGTTCCTTCGTATTTCAAGCCATGGCCCAGAGGTTTTCAGTGACCTTGATCATATTTTAACTCAATCATGTACTACTCATCAGCATGTACACAATGCTAGGCAACACTGAAAAATAGCATTGCAAGTGTATATCCCACACCACATCCACGTGGGTGCTGACCAAATCCTCACTGTCTCTGTCTTATGCTTCTTCGTTTTCCATTGGCCAGTAACAGCCATTAACAGTGGCTAGGCTGGCACTGTTACAGGCTGGCATCCAGATTCTGCAAGCTATGAAGGGTCTACAGCTGTTTTGGGTCCCATAAGACCCAACTACGGGTTTTTGGAGATGCCCTCATTGCACTGAGGATCTCTTACCTGTAGTCATCTGGTTGTCCATGCTCTGGCTTGGGGTTTGCAGTTTTCCCTCAGTCCCTGAAAGGCTGGTGCTGTATTTACAGCCCCTTCGGCCTTCCATGCTCCTGATTCTGCAGGATCCAATGCCCCGCCCACCCCAAGAAGACTGCCTCACACAGGGAGTCTGTTTGCTTGACTTTATTTTTGTTTTTGTTGGGTTGTTGGGTTAGTGGATTGGTTTTTGACACAGTGTCTGACTATGTCGACCTAACTGGCCTGGAACTTGTTGTGTAGACCAAGCTGCCCTTAGACTGGCAATGATCCTCCTGTTTCTGCCTCTTGAATGCTGAGATTGTAGGCCTGTGCTATGATGCCCAGCTACACAGGGAGTCGAGGTGGTAGCACATTCTTCCCTATGTTGAGAGATAAGTAAATCATAAGTCAAAATCAAGTCCACTGTATCCCAGGCATGAAGGGCAACTATTTAGTGGCTTCCAGTGAAGTCCCCGGGAACCTAAGCTGGGTTTCCAAAGAGACACAGAAACTGGAACCCAAACTTGTTCCCTCTTCCAATGTCCCTACAGTCTGGACCATGCAAAAGGACATGGAAGCCAAGAGAAGCATTCAGAGACTCGAGGCAAGAATTTCTTTAGAAAAATGCATTGACGTTTTTGCTCCCCTCCTGCCCCTTTCTGGATACAATGAAGGGAGCAAACAGTTCCTCTCTCCTGCCTCACTTTAGGCAGGAGTGTGAGGAGACCACTTTGGGACATGAGAACAGTCAAATGCCATCGCTGAATCCTGAGTCTGACAGTCTCTCATTTTGACATCCCACACACACAGTCAACTATGATATACTCAAGTAGCTTTTTGCATGGGTGGGGCATGCCTGGTTAAACTTAAAAATGATGCCTGCACATCATCTTTAACGTTTGTGAGGAAGAGAGCACCGTGAGTTCAGACCCCGGCATGATTCTTTATAATTATGACAACTTCTATTATTCAACGCGTATGCTTTACAGCCTGAAACTGAACTATTGTCAAGCAAGTATTTTAAATGCATCTGATGCATGAGTCAGGTGATAGGGGAGGGTGGAACCATGTTGTAAGCGATGGGAAAATGAGCTGCCGAAGGCCTGCAGGATTTGAGGTCTGACATCCGGGTTCTGAGAGAGTCGCATAATCCTCTACAGCCTTGAACAATCTAATAACATCCTCAATTCTCTGCTCTGAAAAGTAAATGAGCATAGTAGTATTTTCTTTAGACTATGACCATGAGAAGTAAGTACACACCACATTACTGAGTGGGTACTCTGTCATGAGAGTTGTTACTGGGTGTACTTTAAACTTCTAGAACTTTCTGTGAAAATCCAGACCCACTGTTGCATGCCTATAGATATTCAAGGAGGCTGAGGCAGGAGGATCAATTCAGCCCAGAGCTTGAAGCTATCCTGGGCAACACCGTAAGACATGATCTCAATGGTTCTCAACCTGTGGGTCAGAACCCCTTTGGGGGTCAAACCACCCTTTCACAGGGTTTGTATATCAGATGTCTTGCGTATCAGATGTTTACATTACGATTCATAACAGTAGCGAAATTACAGTTATGAAGTAGCAACAAAAACAATTTTATGGTTGGAGGTCACCACAATGTGAGGAAAACTGTATTACAGGGTCGCAGCATTAGGAAGGTTGAGAACCACTGCATTATCTTAATAATAATAATAATAATAATAATAATAATAATAATAATAATAAACAAATTAATAGATAAGTCATTCCATGAAGAGGAATAAAGGGACAAACCCCATCTGACATACCAAGAATTATCAGGAGAGGCATGTGGGTGAGGCTAAAAGCTCTTTAAGGGCTAAGAAGGGTCTCAGGCACTCTGGGGTATGAGGCTAGGTGGCTTCCCTTAGACAGTTTAGTGTCTTGCATCTAAATGACTCTTTCTGTTTGTCCCTGGCAATTTCCAGCGTTTAATCCTCCACAGCCCTTAATTCGTCAGCCACAGTCACTCCTCCACACCCTCCATTTTCCACAAGCCTCTACTCGATGGGATTCAAGAATGTGCCTTGACTCTGTTCTGGGAGAGCGGAAGCCCTGTCATCTGAGATGAACCGGTTCTTTACCAAGAGGCAGTCGGGAAAGCAATGGGTCACACAAACACACGCTCCTATTCCCATCTCAGCTGGAAGGCCGACCCAGAGCTGGACATGCTTTTCTGTGCCTCAGAACTGAAGGCCGAGCAAGAAAGCACAGAGTGTTCGCGCCAGGAGAGGCTCTGGGGACCCCAGTTGAATTGAAACAGACACTCAGCCCTAAATTCGCAGTAGATAGTCCTTGGCAGTCACTAACCACAAAAGCCCAAGGGAGAACTCACAAAGAGGAGGCAGAGCTAATGTGGTGTCAAATGCATTAGGTAAAGGCATCTCTGATGAGAGAAGTTCATGTTTAAGAGCCGCGTGAGATTCTTTCTCAGCTTTTCTTGGTTTCCGGGGTAACCGTGAGGTTACCCTCTTGGCCCACCTCATCTCGGAGGGTCTTATTTCCTTCCCCAGATTTTGAATGGTTCTTGGGAGGAGTTCTGTAGAGCTCATGGGTGCATGCCTGCAAACCAGTGTATTTTTCCCCCCACTGGCGACGTAAGATCTAAACTACCACTTCAGAAATGTAATTACTATTTGCAGTTTCCCTAGAAATCACTATTGGTGGAAGCCTTTGTGGATGTGGTAAGCATTGCCATATGGCAGGTTCTTAATGAGGTACAAAATGATGGTCTCAAACGCATACCAAAAAAGGCTTTCCCTTTTGGGGTTTCTGAAATGTGGAAAACGCCACATAGATGAGCAGCATAGGCATGTACGTGTCTGCCGGTGACACATGAGTGCACTGTTTAGTACAACCGAGGACCATGGATGGGTACCTCTGCTGTAGGATTTTTCTCAGTGATCAAAAGTGATCCCCAGGCTGAGGAGATGGCTCAGTGGAGAAAAGCTCATACTATTCCTCCGGAAGACCTGGGTTCAGTTCCCAGCACCTGAGTCAAACAGCTCATAATCACCTGTAACTCCTGATCCCGGAGACATCAGAGGACAGACACCTCCCCTTAGGTGCCGCCCACTAGACACACACACACACACACACACACACACACACACACACACACACACGCACGCAATTTCTTTTGCAGAAGCAGCCCCCGAGAAAGGAATGTAGTTCACACCTTATTCAGCCATGTATATATGTTAGATCTAAAGGACATTACTGGGTGGCAATATCAACTCATTTTCATAAACACCATGAGAAATAATCTTTCACACAAATTAGACATTGCCGACTCTTTATTTGTGGGAGGCTGGCTTGTTTGTTGTGGGATGTTTTAGCTACTTGATTGCCTGCCGTCCGTGAGGTACCAATAGCAGTGGTGTTCCCACCTAAGCGAACTGTAGCAACCAAAATGTCTTCAAAGTTGTAAACGTCTCTTGCTGGTGCAGTACCGTCATGATCCGGGGAACCTCCATGGCAGTTCTGGAAGCATTGACTTGGGGTTACCCTCACTGTGTCCCTTCGCCACGCTTCCTTCCAGACCCTGGCCTCAGGGTTTCATGCAGCCTCTCTAGGAAGCTCCTGCTCCGATGCCAACAGAAGAGAACTACGTGCATCCTTCTCATCTGAAGTTGTTTTTATTCCACCCAGCCATCATTTCGGGGGGGAAAAGAGACCTAACTAAAAAATAAACATGAAGAAAGGTTTTAATCCAAGCCAGAACCAGAAACTCACTCCAAACTGGATGGAGAAGAAGCGCCCAGAAATATGTGTGTCGTGCACAAGAACCGGGTCCAGCTGGATCTCCCTCTGACTGGAAATGGGACCTGGGAAGGGGCCAGAAATGAAGGCATCCCTTCCTGCTTCTCTCCAAGCTGTGCCCGCTGTCACCTCCCTCTCCTACTCTTGACATTTTTTTATGCAAGGTCCCACAAGGCCTGCAGTTCAGCAGTCACACCCTTCAAGGCTCTCAGAGTCTCAATTCTCAGGGCCCAGGGGAGACCTCCAATGGTCTAAGGTATCTTTTCTTGCTAGATTATAGGCTTTGACCGGCTGAGTCACCTAAACTCCAGTGAATGTTCTCGGCGACTGAGTTTGAGCGGCTGACGTCCTTGATCTTGTAAGATTGAAGCTATAGATGTCACTGGGCTTTGAAAGTGAACAGTGCACCAGTAAGAGTGAAAATGTCACTGGGCGGTGGTGGTGCACGCCTGTAATCCCAGCACTCGAGTGGCAGAGGCAGGTGGATCTCTGTGAGTTCGAGGCCAGCCTGGTCTACAAGCGAGTTCCAGGACAGCTAGGGCTACACAGAGAAACCCTGCCTCAGGAAAAAAAGAAAGAAAGAAAGAAAGAAAGAAAGAAAGAAAGAAAGAAAGAAAGAAAGAAAGAAAGAAAGAAAGAAAAAAAGGAAGGAAGGAAGGAAGGAAGGAAAGAAGAGGTAGAAATTATACCTCATACTAATTAGCTGATAAGTTATGGCATAGTTTGAAATGTACAGCAAGTATGAGATATATGATAAAATTAATACAAAGTACACAAAGCTGGGTAGTGGGTCTTCTCAGTAAAGTGCTTGGTGTGCAAGCATGGAGGAAGCCCACTTTTAAAGCTGAGCACAGGGGCACGCTCCTGTAATCCCAGCAGTGGGGAGGTAGAGACAAGCTCATTCATGAGGTTACTGGCCACCCAGCCAACCCTACACAAGGAGGTCCCGGCCATGTCTGAAAAAAACAAGGAGGGCAGTGGCTGAGAGATGGCATCCGAGGTTGTCCTCTGGTCTCCACATGCCCACATATACACATGCACCCCCACATGTACATAGGTACAATCAACAGAGCAGGATGAAGACCTGTGCTGTGTGACATTGGGCAAGCGGACCCCCCTGCTCTGAATTCTACGCATTTGAGTGCCCATTTTGCCTCTTGAACGAATTTTTTGTGGGTCCAGGAGAGAAACACTACATAGTTTATTGAGAAAACGTAACAGGCATTGTTAGTCTTCTCTAATTAAAGTCACTGACAAGAATAGGTCCTGAAAATTACACCAGGTAGAAATAATCCCTCAGTTATAACCAAGCTGAGAGAGACATTTATTATCTCATACAACAGAGGATCCAGAATTGGGCCCAGGCTCCAACCTTCCATTCCATTTCTCTGCAAAACCTCAGGCAGTTCAACCATACCTCAGGTTGCCCAACTCCTTCTCTTGTGCTAGCTGTTCTGGAAGCCTGGTTTTTTGTTTGTTTTTTTTTTTTTTTCCCATGGCCACAACATGGCTGCCAGTAGACCTGGAACCTCCTGCTCCATTCTTCATTTCCAGGGAGAGAGGCAACAGCTATTCCCCAAACACAGGATTAAAATCTTTCCCTTCTGCCTGCCTGTTACACATCAGGATACAACCCACCTAGGGTAGTAATTACTACAGTATGAGTATTCCTTAGCTGAAGTGCCTAGGACCAGAGGTATTTTGAATCTGAGACTTTGTTCTGGAGTTTTTGTTTGTTTGTTTGTTTGTTTGTTTGGTTGGTTGGTTGGTTTTTTGAGACAGGGTTTCTCTGTGTAGCTTTGGAGCCTGTCCTGGAACTCACTCTGTAGCCCAGGCTGGCCTCAAACTCACAGAGATCCGCCTACCTCTGCCTCTCGAGTGCTGGGATTAAAGGCGTGCGCCGCCGCCGCCGCCGCCGCCGCCGCCGCCGCCGCCGCCGCCGCCACCACCACCACCACCCGGCTTGTTTTGGAATTTTGAACTATTTTCATTTACATAATGAGATGTCTGGAGGATGGGACCCAAGTCTCAACTCAAGACTCACATGTTTTGTGCCCATCTCGTATACGTAGCCTGAAGGTCGTTTGATGCCATTTTAAAGATAGTTCTGTGCATGAGATGGAGTTAGGCGACACGGAATCTAGCCATGGTGTCCTTTTAATATGCAAAATGTTTCAGGTATCAGAACACGTGGATGTGACAGACAATACCTGAACAGGGCTCTCTGCTGACTTCTCAAAGCCGCTTCCCTAAAATCTCCAGCTGCACTTGTTTCTGTTGCTAACTTGAAATCAGTCTATATTTCAGGAGGTCTGTTGGGGGTTGGCGGGGAGAGAATCAATGGGGCCATTCTCAGTCGTGACCACGTAGCCCGGCATCCCATATCATTGTACATACCTCGTGCCAATCTATTAAGAAAAAGTAAAATGTCTTCTGTCTGCTCTACCCATTTGACTCACCACGCTTTTATGTTATTATTTCCTGAAGGCAAAAGGGGGAGGGGATGAAAACAGGAAGAATTGCAAAGTGAACTACTATGCCACCTTCAAATCCTGGAAGACTCTGGTGTCCCCCTCACGGTGCCTGTTGGGATCAGAGCAATGGTGAATGCAGACTTTGAGACCAAGTCCCCAGATCTATGATCTGTGTCAAGGTTACTGTCCACGTCAAGGCCACCTCTACCTTGTAAAGGACCCTCCAAGTGCCAACCTCCTTTTCCTCTCTTTTCTGATCACCTCACGTTCATCAGAGATGAGTGGCTGACGATTAACAGGCAGGCAGAAATGGAGAAAGCAAGGGCGTAGATGTGGCCTCTCTCCACACAGAGACATCTGTCCCCGGGGATTCTCAGCATATTGGAAGTAACATTCAGACTCTTCATAACTGCTGAATGTTTCCAGATGGACACTGGCTCTCTCCACCTCATGGATTGAGCATGGTCGGGTGCTCCTCAGAGCCACATCTAGATCAGACCAACACCACCATTATACCACCCCAATATATCCAATGGGGCAGATTTTTTTCCATGTGGGTGGCTCAATTAGACCTCCAAGGGGCTTATTAAAAATGATGAATGAAAAAAAAATCATTCTTAAGCCTTCCATGTCTCCCTGTTGCCTAGAGGAATGATCTCACATTCTTTAGGCATGACATTCAAGACTTATGTAGCCCCTTCCTTCCTCTATAATAACTTCATTCCTCTTCCACGCCTGGTTGAGCAGCTCCCTGAAGTTCCGTTAAGTTGTTCAAGCCTCTTCCAGTCCCTGCACCTGAGCCAATGTGCCATCCACTCAATTTTTCCTTGCTGGTAGCTTTACGAGTAGATGGGCCCACTGCCCAGTGGAATCCATGTGCCAGCATTCAAACAGCATGATACCAGCTTAGACCAACTGAGTCAGAATGCAGACGAAGGCACCTGCTTGCCAGGAGCCAGCAATGGCCAGTGGAGTGTAGGAGAAAATGCAGGCATGACGTGGTGACCGGCCTCCTTGGCACACTGCACTTCTAAACAAGAAGCATGGCACATGATGCTCCTGAAGTCAGAACGCCGAATTCTGAAGGAGCGTGAGTAGCTGGTGGCTGGCCTGCCAATGAGTCTACACTCTCCATGTCTCCTTTAATATGCTTCTTCCATGTAAAGACCCTGGTGGTATGTAGTTGGAAGGTTTCTCCGGTCCTGCCCAGCCCTGTGGTCCCACAGCCACTTTATAAAATAATCACTCAGAAGCTTATATTAATTATAACTGCTTGGCCATTAGCTCAGGCTTATTACTGACTAGCTCTTACACTTAAATTAACCCATAATTCTTATTTATGTTTAACCACGTGGCTTGATTCTTTTTCTCAGTTCTGCCTTGTCATCTTGCCTCCTCTGTGTCTGGCTGGTGACTCCTGATTCAGCTCTTCCTCTTCCCACAATTCTCCTTATCTGCTTATCCTGCCTATACTTCCTGCCTGGCTACTGGCCAATCAGCATTTTATTTATCAACCAATCAGAGCAACACATTCACAGCATACAGAACAATATCTCACAGCAGCAGTATGAGCTTTTTATTATCCAATCCAAGGCAGGCTTCCATTATATAAGTGGTTGCTCACATGCAATAAAGCAGACGCTGTTCTGGAGTGGTTTATCTCTGGACCCTTTACCAACCGACCCACGGGCATGGCTGTCTTGTCCGGAGACACTCGGTAACAACAGCCTTGCAGAAAACAGAGCCTCTGATCTGGGATTTTAGCTTCTCTTCCTTGCAGCCTTGTCCCCTAGGGCAAAGTCACTGACTTCTGTGTGTGTCCAGGGCCTCAGGAAGCTATTGTAAAGATGAATGAGTTAATACATCATCTCCACTTAGCACGTGCTCCCTAAGTGCTAGCTATGACTAAATGCATGTCTATCTCCCTCTGGAAGGCTCCCAGCAACTTGATCCTGGGACATGCGTTTTGTTTCTCTTTGCTTAGCACATAGGGCCCACATAAACTTTTCCTTTTTCTATCTTTTTTTTTTTTTTTTAAGAATCACAAACAGAAGTATGAATGAAGCTGGATTAGGAAACCAGGAAGGTTTGTGTAAAAGAGGTGGACCACGGGCTGAAGCCTGGACGATGGCAAGGCTTGTGAGGGGCAGGGGAAGGTGGTGAGGTATTCCAGAGAGATAATATGAGTGAGCCATGGGGCTAATGTACACAAATAAATATCAGAAGTCCACAGGTGCTGGAACCAGAGGAGAGAATTCTGAAAGAGAATTTCAGTTTAATGGTGTTGAAGGGTCGCCTGGATCACATTTTTGGGGTCTCTCATGACTCCCCAAGGAATTTAGGCTTTGCTCTTTAGAGAATGAGTGGGCTGTGAAGGTTTTGGCAGGTGAATGCACATTCAGACCTGTGCTTTAAGAAGCTGGTCCTCTCTAATTAGAGGGCACGGGTAATGCGGAGGGCACGGGTAATGCGGAACAGGGAGGGTAATGGGTAAGGAGGTCAGAGGTTGTGTTACTCCTCATTGGATGTTGGGCATCGTGTGAAGTGGTAACTCTTCCCCACAGGTCACGTCTTATGACAACCTGTGGCTTCAACTTGGTTTCTAGTTATTGTGTGACTATTTAATCTGGCAGTAAAAATGTTGGTGATACAGGAACATGCACCACACACACACACACACACACACACACACACACACACACACACACTGATGATGATGATGATGATGATGATGATGATGATGATAAGACAGTCCCTAAATGCCCCCTCCCAAACTGGAGGGGTTGATCATTGTTTTATCTTTATTTGCCTTATTTATTTCTGATTTCATTGGCTTCTGCGTGCAGGTGAAACTTTTAAGCAGGATTCTGCATGGGCTGCATGGGTCCTTTTCTATTCGTCCTTTCCGTCTCCTTCCACCTTTAATGAACATTATTCCTCTCTGACCTCTTTAAGTAGCTTGCACCTCTTAGCCCGTGAGCATCTAGCCCGCTAACAAATAGATCTCAGGAAAAGTCAATTTGGCCTTTGTTAAAATTCTCAATAAAATACATTTTATACATGTCAAGGAGTAAACAACCGTCCAGAAGCAAGAGCCGTAAAATCTGGGCCTGACTTTGAGTATGTGACCTCAAAGAAGTCGCTCACCCATGGTTTGGTTTCTAGCTATTCTGTAATTATTTAATCTGACAGTAAAAATGTTGGTGATACAGGAACATGCAACACACACACACACACACACACACACACACACACACACACACACACTCAGACTCCTTTGCTTTAAAATGGAAAGGAAGATGTCGGTCCCCACGTCCTAAACAAGGTCCCTATGTAAGAACAAACCTTATTCACTTTCTTATCAAATACAGATGGTGGCCCTCATTGACAAGCAAAGCTCCAGGACTTAGATACCAAATGACCAAAAAAAACAAGGGGAGGGGACGGAGACAGAGTTCAGTTTGTAGAGCGTTTGCCCAACACGCACAAGCCCCTGGTTTGGATCCTCAGCACCACAGAAACCTGTGGTACTGGTATAGACGTTAAGGCCATCCTCAGCTGCATAGTGAGTTGAAGAAGGGGAGGGAGGAGGAAAAGGGGGGTAAGGAGGAGAAAAATAGCTAAGGCGCTCCCATTTTAGAAACATGCCTGGTTTAAGGCTTTGAAGAAAGTATAAGGCATGCCTTAATTAGCCTTAACTGTCAACTCAACAGAGCCTTGAAAATCAACTCTCAGAGGGATGGCCCAGTTCAGATTGGCCTATGGGCATGTTTGTGGGAGATTGCCTTGATTGAGAATTAATGCAGGGGAGACCAGCCCACTGTGGGCAACACCATTCCCTGGACAGGTGGTCCTGGGCTCTATGCAATCCAGAAAGCAACATTCCTCTTTGGTTTCCTGCTTCCTACCTGACTTCCCTTGATGATGGACTGTGACCTGTGAGCTGAGATCAATACTTGGCTCCCTAAGTTGTCCTCGGTCAAGGTGTTTCATCACAGCAAGAGAGGTGAAATTAGAACAAGGTGCTATTTTTATTTATTACAAATTTGTCCTCTTCTAACTTCAGGCCATGATATCTAATTGAGCTGGCTATGCTAATCCGCTTACACTGAAGCGTGGTTTTCTTTCACAACCCAGGCTTTATCTGCCTCCGCAGAACTCCAGATTGGGGAACTTTTAAATTATAGCTCACAGCACAATCCATAACTTACGCAAAAGTAACATTCTTTCGGAAGCTCTTCTGCGATTTTTGCCAGCACTCCTGGGAGCACGGGAGGAACTAAGGTTCCCAAGTCGCTGAACACCCCATGGCTTCATCATGCTGACCGACTTCTCTTCTGCGAAATTAAGCAGTCTTCAAGCCCCAGCCTCTGGGGTATCAGAGCGCGCGGGGGGGGGGGGGGGGGAGCGGTAATGTTGTCCCTAACGTTTCAAAAACCACATTAATATTTAAGAGTATGAAAAAAAAAGACCAAGCAAGGAAGGAGAGTGCAGGGATGAGGAAGAATCTTCAACACACTCTGCTTCCAAAAGGACAGTTTCTAGTCGGTTCTATTGCTCATGAGTCGTACTTGGGTAATATCTTCACCAGGATTAGAGGCTGTTTCTTGGAACTGGTTGGTGGCTATTCATGCAGCCCCAGATGTGAAGGTCGTATATGTCCTTCATGACTTCTGAAGCTGTAGGACATGCCTGAGGGCGTTCCTCTCTGCGCTCCTGTTTCCCCTTGGGTTTGTATGTGGACTACTATTGAAAATATATTAATGGGATTATATCGCTAGCAATTCACAGAGTCTGCTTAGTGATCAAAGGAATTTATTTGGGGGTTAACTCATAAGACAGGATAAAGGAATTTGTCACAGGATCCTGGAAGGGTGAGGCGCGGTCCAACACGGTTCTCTGGTGAGCTCTGCCCTGGTCCTTACCAGCATCCAAAACCATGAGGTAGCTAAGAGAGAGCCACATACATGCATCCCAGGTCTTAAGGGTCCCCTGGAGTGGCCACCCCCAGGGGCATTTCCCTCAAGGTCATAGACAGGTAGAACAGTTACCTGCTACCTCACTAGGGGTGGTTCTTCAGGGCATGGTGAGAACAGCTCCCGCTACAATGTATGATTTGCCGGGTTTGGTGTATATCCAGATCATCTTCTCTTTGTTTTGTTTCTTTGTTTTTCTTTTCTAGGAAAAGGAGACAGTCCTTGGTACTCACATATTTATCTAACATGTATTTGCTGAGCATCTATAAACTCAAATGAAAATTCCCATCCTCGTGGAATTAGCATTCTGTTGGGGGAACCCAACAACGGACAAATAAAATAAGTAAATTGTAGAGTATGTCAAAAGTGATAAGTAACCAGAAAAAAATATAGAAAGATACGAATAGGGCTTAGCAGTGGACAGAAAGAGGGATTATGACTTTAAGTAGGATGCTTGTAGAATACCCCATAAGAAGGTAACACTCAAGCAAAGGTCTGGGAGAAATAAAAGAATAATCGCATGCTCATGTTGGGGAAGTATTTGAGGCAGAGCAAATAACTAGTAGGACAGTAAATGCAGAAATAAGATCATGAGGTGAAAGGAATGTTCTAGAAACAGCCAAGAGTCCAATGTGGCCTGGACTTAATAAGTGAGGGGAAGAATAGTGGGAAATTAGATCAGGAGGATGAAAAGTGGATACATTCAGTATGACCTTAAGCCACCTGCAAAGACTTTAGCTTTTCTTCTTAGAATGGTGGGGAGCCACAGTACAGTACTGAGCAGAGGGATGCCATGGACCAATTTGCTTCAACCAGGGCCATGCTAGTTAGCCTCTCTGGCCTGGAAGGCTAACTAAAGTCATCTAGATGAACCAGGGTGTGGCCTGGACCAGGTGTAACGGTGAAGACAAGAATTGACCGATTCGGGATGCAGTAGGAATGTAGAGCCAGCCAGTTTAGCGGCTGGAGATGTGAAGTGTGGAAGAAAGAGAGGGATGCGTCTACAACGCTGAGTACTAACAGTAGCGCTGGTCATACGCACCCAACAGGGACACTTCACATCCTGCATCTGTCTCCTAAGAACGTCCAATATTTAGGGTTCAACCCACGCCTTTTGTTCAGCAGAGTCTCAAATTAGTAAAAATTATTCATTACACGGGTTCCAAAATATACTACAGCTATGCCAGCATTGAGTTAGCAAGCAGATTGTATGTCTCTACTCTGAAGTTCAAGACCATTGCTCTACTGTTAACTAGTGGTCAACTACTCCAGTTGGGAAACTTCATGTATCACAATTGTTGCTCAAAGTCAACGAAGGGATCCAGTGCTGTGAGGAGGTCTCTCTTCGTGCCTAATTTAATTGTTTAGGACAAACCTTTCACACATCAAGCAGTTTTAAATTCATTGGTATTTGTATTGGTCCTTCAGTCATAACCGAGGTAAGCTCTTTAGTTGGGTACACAGGAGAGTGTGAGCTCTTTAGCTGAGCTCAGGGAGCACTTGAATGGTCAGAAGCACCAGGATCTCTGCAAGTACAGACCAGACCAGCCTGGTCTACTGTCTCAGGAGAGAAAAACAAAAGGCTCAATCATAACTGATGAGCACTTTCGCTAATTCTTCACAGATCCATATCTAAATATTGAATATTAGCATATCCATTTCCCATTTAGTAACATCACTCTTGTGGCTTAAAAATGAGATTTTTGTGAGGGTCTATATCATAGGGATTGGCATACTCTACAACTCAGAATCTTTTTTCCAAAAAGTGGATTTACCAAGAAACCCCGGGACCACAGCAGAGGACAGAGCTATAAATGCTGACTTTTAGCCACCCAGCTGCATGGGGGATTCCACTTGCCCAGAGAGAAGGAATGTTGTGTTACCATTGATATTATTTAAACATTTTAGGTGATAATGCTGATAAAATACAGGCCAATTTTTGCTGTGGGATGGTCTGTATGTCAAATTGCTCTGATTGGTCAATAAATAAAACACTGATTGGCTAGTGGCCAGGCAGGAAGTATAGGCGGGACTAACAGAGAGGAGAATTGAGAGAACAGGAAGGTGAAGAGAGACACTGCCAGCCACCACCATGACAAGCAGCATGTGAAGATGCCGGTAAGCCACGAGCCATGTGATAAGGTATAGATTTATAGAAATGGATTAATTTAAGCTATAAGAACAGTTAGCAAAAAGCCTGCCACGGCCATACAGTTTGTAAGCAATATAAGTCTCTGTGTTTACTTGGTTGGGTCTGAGCGGCTGTGGGACTGGCAGGTGAGAGAGATTTGTCCTGACTGTGGGCCAGGCAGGAAAACTCTAGCTACAAATTTTACATTTGGATTCTCTACAATATTCTTTTCTATTGACTGAACCAAAGGCAGACGCCTCCCCGCCACCCCTGCTTGTATCCCACTCCTGTTCTCTGATGGCACTGTGGTCATAATTTGGAACTTCTTCAGTCTTTGTTTCCTTATCCCTTCGATGACAACCTTCAAACCCACCAATGCTGACTTATCCTAAGGATTCAGAACAAAATGAAGTATGGTATTGGAGCAGGGGATGGTGGTATTGGTGAACTTTGAGAGTCTCCTTATAGCTTTAAGAGGAGGGAGGTGTGTTCTTCATAGAGAACAACTTCTTCAGGTCCGCTGTGATTTCCAGCTCCTAGAACTCTATTTATGCTCATCCCTACATTGGGTGTCCCTTTTCCCTATTTCCCTATTGTGGAACTCTGTTCATTCCAGCCAGGTGGTTCAGCTGCTCCCAGAACATGAACCTTTTCTTTATTCTCACGGATGACATAACCCCCTTCCTTTCTACCACCCAAGCACTAAACAGGACAGACCCTGCTTAGCTTCCTAGATCAGATGAGATGGGGCACATTCGAGGTAGTGTAGCTGTAGACTCTCATTTCTTTCTTTAACGTTCCTAGCCCCAGACCTACTGTACTGAAATCTGCATTTTAACGAGATCCCCAGGGGATTAGTATGCACTGTGAAGAGAAGCCCTACTCTAACTGCTCCTTCTTGAACTTGGTTGCCTGTTGAACTATCGGAGGACTTTTAAAGCTTAGTACCCAGACTCTACCCCCCACAGACTCTGATTCAGTTGATTTGGGCACAGCCTGGTCATTGGTGGTTTTAAAACTCCCAGCGATACCAATATGCAGCAAAGTGAGAGACCTACTGCTCTGTAAACGTCCCTTCCACTTCCTTACGAGACCTTCAGGCTCTCTCACGCTCTCTGATGCCATGATTATTTGTGTTCACATACGTTTTTCTACCTCTATTAAACTATGCCTTTTAAGAGTGAGAACTGGCTTTTAATTCAGTTTTATCACCTTCTCCCTTACAAAGCAGCCATATTATAGGAATTTAATATTTACTGAAGAGATAGTTTATTTGTAATCTTCAATTGTTCCCTTGACACCATAAACATGGCTGTTGGCCAAATTGAAGGACTTTTGGGACACAGTCTCAAAATCGTGAAGTTGTTTATCAGTTCTAAGACCAAATCTCTAGAAAATCAGAGGTGGATAACCAGAATGGGTTTTCTAACTGAAAAATGGATTCCCTGGATACCAGTGCAGCCATCCAGCTCCATCTATGTGTCTTCCTATAGAAAGCGAAGCTTCAAATCCTGGCTCCAGGGGGCAATGCAAAATGATGCAGAATGTCCCCACATACTTCGGGCATCCAATTCAGAACTCTGGGCTGAAGTTTGATGGTATTTTTCTCTCTCCCCAGGGTGCCATTTTGATATTTATGGGGATCATTGCTCCCACTATGAAGGCATCTGTTATTGAAGTCTTGCTTGGTGAGTACTTTTCTGTGTGTATCTGGATACTTCCTGAATCTGGCCAAGAAAGGTTTCAAGACAGAGCATGTAAACAATAACAGAAATTTAAGGGAGAATGTTAAGTATAGATCAAATTCAAGATGCCTGTGTGTGTGTGTGTGTGTGTGTGTGTGTGTGTGTGTGTGTGTGTGGTGTTCATATAAAGCAAATATTTATATCATGTATATGTGTCTATATATTACATATACTGTATACATACATCTTTGTGTTTTTTAGCAACAAATATTTCAGCTACAGCGTGTTTGCAGATTCTGAATTTAAGATCCCCCTGTTTCTTAATTTCTCAAAAGGAAAAAAAAAGAAATATTTTTAGGAGGATAGTTTTACTCATGCCTTTAGAATCTTATACTTTGGAGATGAAATATTTGAGGCATCTCTTATCTCCAAAGAATATAATTTGGATATGTCTTTAAGGGACAGCAGGCTTACTGGAATACAGACACCACTGGTACATTTAGAACTAAGCCCAGGGGTGATGGTCTGTTGTTAGTTCCCACTGTCTGATGCTTTGCCCACTCACATGCCCTGCATGTCATGCTGAAACAGAGGGGCACAAAGTCCTTATAGATAGTCTGCATTAACTTTTTGGGGCTGTACCACAAGCTGGGTAGCCTAGAACAACAAAAATGTGTTGTCTTCCAGCTCTGGAGACTTGAAATCCAAAATCAGTGTGTCAGTGAGGATGGTTCCTTCAGCTGGTATTGAGGGAGAAGTCTACCCCTGCCTCTTCCCTAACTACTGGGTGCTTTCTGAAAATCTATGATGTTCTTTGTTTATGAGCACAACGCTCTGGTTCCCATCATCTTCACACGGCATTCCCCCGTGTGCATGCCTGTTTCTGACTTTTCCCTTTTTGTAACGACATCAATTTTGTTGGGTCAAGAACCCCAGTATGACCTCATCCCATTCGACCAGTTATCTGCGCCAGTCACCCATTTCCAGATCAGGTCATGGTCTGAGAATTCAGAATGCAACGCACAAATCGCATGGGGAAGGGATGAAATTTAACCCACTACGGAGTGATTGTGTTTAAGCTTGCTCAGAGGGAGTCTGTCTGGACACAGCTGAGAAAGAAAAAGGTGACACAGTGTGAAAAGCAAAGGGATCTCATCATGGTAGGAGGGGCCTTGGGCTGGAGTCAGAGAGAGGACATGGGTTCCAGTTCTGAGACACCATCAGTTAGTTGATGTTAGCAGCTACTCTTGCAGCAGTGCTTCTCAACCTTCCTAATGCTGTGACCCTTGAATACAGTTCCTCATGTTGTGGTGACCTCCAGCCATAAAATTATTTCATCGCCACCTCATAACTGTCATTTTACTTCTGTTATGGATCATGATGTAAGTATTTAACATGCTGGGTATCTTGTACGTGACCCTTGTGAAAGCATCATTCGATCCTGGAGGTTGTGACCCACATGTTGAGAATCACTGTCTTAGAGCCTTCTGTTCCTTCTGTAAATGATGTGACAGAGCCAGGAACCACCCAGCTCCATGTCAAATGTTTGCAGGGTGTTAAGACAGTGTTCACCAAATCACTTGTCTCTCAGGTCACCTGTAGCTAGAGTTTTCCTGCCTGGCCCACAGTCAGGACAAATCTCTGACACCTGCCAGTCCCACAGCCTCTCGGACCCAACCAAGTAAACACAGAGACTTATATTGCTTACAAACTGTATGGCCGTGGCAGGCTTCTTGCTAACTGTTCGTATAGCTTAAATTTATTCATTTCTATAAATCTATACCTTGCCACATGGCTCGTGGCTTACCGGCATCTTCACATGCTGCTTGTCATGGCAGAGGCTGGCAGTGTCTCCCTCACTCAGCCTTCCACTTCCCAGAATTTTCCTCTCTCCTTGTCCCGCCTACTTCCTGCCTGGCCACTGGCCAATCAGTGCTTTATTTATTGACCAATCAGAGCAATTTGACGTACAGACCGTCCCACAGCAGTCACCCTCTCTCAGAGGCGAATATTAGTAGGATCATTGCTCATCCTCAGTGCCACCATATGCTGTTTCTGTCACGTGGCAGTGGGAAACCCAAAGAGGTTTCTGGGTACCCATCCAGGAGCTCTCTCCCCAACTAAAGATGTTCTCACCTGATTGAGCAAGGTCCAAGAATCAACTATCCAACCTGACCCACTGTTACAAGGAGGTCCATGGTCTAGATTGGGTGTTTCCAATCTCTCAGCATCTTACTCAAAGAATTAAGGCAGCACATATATGAAGCAAAGCAGCCGGAAATTTTATTCAGAAGCAGTGTGACAGCACAGAGCAAACACACTACAAGAGAGCAGCATGCTCCTTGAGTTAAAATACTGAAAGGTCTCGGGTTACTGCTTTGGGCATCTGGGCTTCCTCTTATGGGGTCTATGAGAAGGAGGAGCTGGTTGCTAAGGGGTGTTCTGTGGGTGGTTTAGTTTTAGTTGAGTGGACATACACTTTTCTCTTTTTAAATATTTATTATTTTTTTTAATTTTCTGTGTGTGTGTGTGCGTGTGTGTGTGTGTGTGCACACGCACGCATGCACGCACGCACGCACGCGCACACACACACATGAATGTAGGTGCCCACATAATCTAGAAAACAAAGCCAGTCTTCCTAGAGCTGGAGTGACTGGGGACTATATTCTCTGCAGATTCTGGGAACTAAACTCTCAACCTCTGATCCATCACTCCAGCCCCACATAAGCTTTTCTTTACCTGCGTGTGCTTTATCATAATTCACTTGACACTAATCATATGCACACCCGGTTATACAGGGGCATACGATGATAAATAGGGGATTGTCTCTAAGAGTTCACAGTTTGCCTTACTTTGCATGTGCCAGCACTGACCAGTTCAGGCTGGGCCAGGCCCCCTGTCTTAAGCTCCCTAATGTTATGGGTCATTCATGAATGGAAAATAACCCCAAAGGAGAGTTACCAAAGGTTGTTGAGAGGAGCAATCACATTGTTTAGAGCAGGGTGTTTGTGTGTTGCTTAGTGTACGTGGGAGTCCCAGATTGTTAAGTGCATGATTAGTAGAGGGATTGGGGATAGCCTGAGCCAAGCTAAATTCTGCTCCATTAGGCTTTCCCTACCCTAGGCTGCCCTATCAATGCAATTATTTCATCTACCTGGCCTGCTTTAGTCATAAAGAGAACGTTCGCCTTGGGAGCACAAGGTCTTTCACTTCCACCTTATTATTTTGAGCTACGGGTTAGCAAGGGTTTAGCATTGAAGAAGTGGAGGTGGGCTCCCTCCTGTTCTCCATCATGGCGCAAGGCCAAAGTGAAAAGGAGCGCCCCATGTGGGAACTTCACATTCACAAGCTCTGCTGCAATACCTGTGTCAGGGAGAGCGGGCCAGCCAAGGGTTGGAGCAGCTCACGGGCCAGACAGACATATTTTCCAAAGCTAGATACACCATCAGGTCTTTTAGCATCAGGAGAAATGAAAAGATTGCTGTTCCCTGCACAGTCCGTGGAGCCAAGGCAGAAGAAATCCCGGAGAATGATCTGAAGGTGCAGGAGTTAAGTTATAGAAAAATGACTTCTCGGATACCGGAAACTTTGGATTGGGGGTTCAAGAACACATTGATCTGGATATCAAATATGACCTGAGCATTGGGATTTACAGCCTCTATTCCTTTGTGGCGCTGTTGGGTAGGTCAAGTTTCAACATGGCAGACAGGAAGCACAGGGCAGGCTGCATTGAGGCCAAACACAGAATCAGCAAAGAAGAGGCCATGCGCTGGTCCCAGCAAATAAACTTTATTCAAAAAGGCAACAAAATTTTCCCAAGGGGGAAAAAAAGTGGAGGTGAGAATAAGAAGAATTTCCTAAAACAAAATGAGACAAACCGTTAAGAACATTTAACGCCCTACCTTTTCCTGTGTATCAAGGACCTAAGATGGGAGACTTAGCTACTCTGCTCCCTGCCTCTCTTAGCCTGCCCTTTTCCTCACCGGGATGCTCACACAATGAAAGCAGAAAAGTAGCCAGGTGGTGGTGGCACACGCCTTTAATCCCAGCACTTAGGAGGCAGAGCCAGGCGGATCTCTGTGAGTTCGAGGCCAGCCTGGTCTACAGAGCGAGATCCAAGATAGGCACCAAAACTACACAAGAGAAACCCTGTCTCGAAAAACCAAGAAAAAAAAAAGAAGAAAAGAAAAGAAAAAAAGAAAGTAGAAAAAGGACACACACACAAACACACGGTACCTCAACACAATGGAAAGCCATGCATGACAAACCCACACTACACAATAGAAGAGCAAAGTCCTTCCTCTGTGATGATGAATAAGATAAATATGTCTATTCTTGTGCTGGAGAGATGTGATTAAGAGCTTGTGCTGTTCCTACAGATGACCTGGGACCTACATCGGGCTGCTAACAATCCACTGTAACTCCAGCTCTAGGGGAATCTGATGCCACTGACTTACAGAGACAACTGCACTCAATACCCCCCTACACACACACACACACACACACACACTTAAAATTAAAATTTAATTGGAAAATACTAATTAAATTTGGAAGAAAATCAAAAATTGTCTATGAGAATAGTGGTATGACATGTAGAAAGCATATACCAACAAGTGTTTAGAACTGGTAAAGAAATTCAGTGAATTTATAGAATTTTGTTCCCTTGGTATTGTTGTGCCCAAATATAGCTGACTGAACAACAGAAAAGAAGGAGAGAATTATTTGGGGTTGGAGATTCAGTCCACAATGTCAAGAAAAGCCTGGTGGGGCTGGGCTGTTCGGTTCATTCAGAACTTGTGACATGGGCTTTGCAGGTCGTGGTAGAGCAGGAAACAGACAGCAACCTAACAGAGGGCCAGACACAACCTTCAAAAGCCAGCCTTTGTGACCGATGCCCTAATTCCACCAGCTAAGTCTGACCCTCAAAAGATTCCGCAGCCTCCTCCAGCTGGGGAACGATCCTTCAAAAGAGGAGCCTACGGGGGGGGTCAAACTATATTGTGCCCTTACCTCCAAAGCTCATGGTCAACTCATAATACAAACTATATTTAATCCAAGTTAAAGAGTTTCCCCAAGCTTTAACAGTCTCCACACTGTAAGTCTGAACTTCAAGGTCTCTTCTGAGGTTCAAGGTAAATTCTTAGTTATGAGGCTCTGTAAACTCAGAAAGTTACATTCGTCCAATATATAGTGATGGAGAGGAGAGACATTTCCATTCCCAAATGGACAGATGGAGTATGGGGGGGGGGGGAAGGTGGGGCCAAAGGAAGACTGACATCCATCGGGGAAAAACAGGAAACTGGGTAGCTCTGCGTCGAGCACTTGGTGCCCAGCCGCTGTGTTCCCACAGTTTTGCACACCACTGTCGCTGTGGCCTTGACATTTGTGGCTGATGTAGCTTCTTTTGGGGGGCATCTCCACTTGGTGCCTGCCACTTTCCTGAGCCGGTATCCCGCGTTCTTGGAAGTTCCAAAATCCCAGGAACTGTCTGGCTTCTCAAGCTTCGTGCATCACTTACTAAGGTCCCCGCAGAATATCCAGCCTGTCCACACATTGCCTGACCTCCCAGGCTTCCACGGCCCTGTAATGCTCACATTTTGCATGCTTATAGAATGAGGAGCGCACATTTAGATGCTAAAATGCTAAACTCCCCGCCTGTTCATCAGCAGCCAGGACCTCTTGGGCCACGGCTTCGGTGACTTCTGAATGCCTGCGTGGCTGGACCCATGAAAACACTGGTAGCCCTTTGTGCAACACTCGTTTCTTTAACTATTACTGTTTCTTTGTAACTTTAACCCAACTATCGTTTGGGCCCCCCCCAAACACCGTGTTTTCTGTTTTTGAAATTGAATTGAGCCAAACTAACCAAAGCTGAAAGCATTTCGAAACCTTGTTTCAATGTACTTTTCAAAGATCCTATATTAACTGCTTTGCTTGGTGCGGTAACCCAGTACGTGAAACGAAGCAGCACGAAGGACCGAGGATTTGCTTTGGCTTAAGTTCAAGGTTACACTCCGTCATCGCAGGGAAGTCATGGTAGCAGGAGTTCAAGGGGGATAATTACAGTGTGATCTCAGTCCGGAAGCAGAGGGTAGACAGAAAGTGGGGCTGGACGACTCAAAACAGGGAAGGCACATTCAAGCGATTCACTTCTTCCAGAGAGCCTCCGTCACCCAAAGGTTCCACAACACTTCAAAACAGCACTACGAGCTAGGAACCGAGTGTTGGAACACATCAGCCTACCAGGGACGTCTCACGTTCAAACCACAGTGGATGTGCTAATCAAAACAGGTACTAGGTACTAGAATAAGAATAATGGGGACGTAAAGACGGCCCAGAAATGAATTTATAATCAGTTGATCTTTAACAAAGATAAAAGGAAGAGGATAATCTCCTAAATATATGCCACTGGGAAAATATGATATTCGTGTGCAGAAGAATGGAATTAGATACTTAGCTCTGATCAAATTCTTAAAAAACAACCAAACAGAAAAATCTTAACCACGAGATTTGACACTGGAGAGATATGGAAAATAAACCTAGGAAAATCATCTTGAAGTTGGCCTTGGGCAAAGAAGACTTGTTGGACATGACCCTAAAAGCCCAGGCAACAGATAGACAAATGAGGTTATCTAAAACCAAGTCTGCACAGCACAGCGAGTGACAGTGAAGTACAGAGGCAGCCTGTGGAGTGAGAAAGAATATTTGCAAGCTGTATATCTGATGACAGGTTAATATTAATATTATAGAGGATCTCAAAAATATAAATAGCAAGAAAATAATCTAATTTAAAAAATAGACCAGAATAGACATTTCTTAGGAGATACACAAATAATTAGCAGATAGGTATATGTATTTTTTTTTCGGAGACAAAGTTTCTCTGTGTAACAAACAGTCCTAGCTGTCCTGGAATTCACTTTGTAGACCAGGATGGCCTCAAACTCACAGAGGTCCACCTGCCTCTGCCTCCCAAGTGCTGGGATTAAAGGCGTGCGCCACTACCACCCAGTAGATGTATCTGTTTTTAAGAAGTTCAATATCACTAATCATCAGGGAAATACAAATCAAAACCATCATGAAATATCACTTTATATCTATTATAATGGCCTGTATCAGATGGACATGATATTATGAGCTGATGGCCATCTGGAGAAGAGGCAATCAATGCTTGCCTGCCGGAGGTGGGTGAAGGGACCCTAGCCAGCCTGCCGGAGGTGGGTGAAGGGACCCTAGCCAGCCCGAGCATGGCAAACACAGCTCTGTCAGGCCTTTCCTTTCTCTCCCATTCTCTCCGTCTTACTAAAAACCGTTAGATTATGTTCCTAAACCTACCCACCAAAAACTATTTCCTTAT
This sequence comes from Peromyscus eremicus, assembly GCF_949786415.1. Lineage (NCBI taxonomy): Eukaryota > Metazoa > Chordata > Mammalia > Rodentia > Cricetidae > Peromyscus > Peromyscus eremicus. The sequence continues at coordinate 15,819,602 of NC_081437.1, read as the reverse complement.
TTGGCCACTTCCTCCTCCTGAGGCTGACTACCAAAATCTAACTACCAAAGTATTGAAGTCCACCAGTCAAAAGCTCACCTAATTAACATACCCAATGAGAATTAAACACCTCATCCTCCTCATCCTAACACAGGACTTTCCATTTTACTCTGATAAACTGTCCTTTGTGTATAGGCCACATCTGTTTCCTCTCTATCCAGAGGCAGTTCTTTGCCATCTGTGTGTCCATCCTCCTCCAACCCCCTCCCAGACCTTCCCCTCTCCTTTGTCCCCTTCCCCTTTCCCCTCATCCTCTATATCTTGTCTTTGTCTCTTATTTCTTGCCTTTGTCCCTCTGGGGTAAATAAATTTCCTTTGCGCTGAGAACTTGGTCTTGGGACATCCTGAGCCAATACCGGTCCCTTCAGTAGGTATATAAAATAGTGCACTCATGCTGGCATTCATTATAAAAAGTTGTATGAAGGTTCTCAAAAATTTAAAAATCTAACTACTCTGTGATCTTACAATCTTCCCTCTGGATACATATCTAAAAGAAATAGAATCAGTGTGTTCAAAGACATTTGCCCTTCCATGTCTATGGCTGTTGACAAGAGGCAATGTGAGAAACCAGCCCATGTGTCCATTGATGGATGAAAGGGAGCATTAAAGAAGAGCAGATGGGCTGGGCGGTGGTGGCACACGCCTTTAATCCCAGCGCTCAGGAGGCAGAGGCAGGTGGATCTCTGTGAGTTCAAGGCCAGCCTGGGCTACAGAGTGAGTTCCAGGAAAGGCGCAAAGCTACACAGAAAAACCCTGTCTCGAAAAACCAAAAAGAAGGAGAAGGAGAAAGAGAAGGAAAAGAAGAGCAGGTAGAGAGAAAATAAGAACCAGACAATGGGCAGAAGTGCTAAGAAGTGCTGTTGTTCTGGACATGGCATGGTTATTAGACTCATGGGCTCTCAACAGCTCTGGCTATGTGCACAAGGTCTGAGCAAGGTCAAGCCAGCCCAAATTCCAGCACAGGTTTGGCAGCCAGCTCCTTTACCCACTGAGTTGTCTCTATTTTTTTTTTTTTTTTATTGAGGTGGACTCTCTTGCTGAGCCCAGAGCTCCCTGATTCAGCTAATCTACCTAAATAGTTGGCCCAGATGATCCTCTGTTGCTGACGCCCCAGTGATGGGGTTACAGGTAGCACCACACTTGCCCAGCTTTTAGTGGGATTTTTAAATTTTTGAGAACCTTCATACAACTTTTTTTAATGAGTGCCAGCATGAGTGCACTATTTTATATACCTACTGAAGGGACCGGTATTGGCTCAGGATGTCCCAACACCAAGTTCTCAGCACAAAGGAAATTTATTTTAGTGAACTGCAGCCATGGTGCTTATGTGGGAAATGCTTTACGCCACCTTCCCAGCCCAGATGTCTTTCTACATCTGGCTGTAGGACATAGAGAAATTAATCTCTCACCAACCAGGAAACTTCCTTCATGCTGGCTGACTTTCCTAGCGCCAGAAGGTATTATACAAATTCTTGGGAAGAAAAGATGTCAATGGTCTTATTCAGCGTGGTATCCTGATACTACACGACCAACGTGCAAGGCAAGACGTACACATTGGTGTAACAGTGGTACAACTGTTATGGGGTAATCAACTTCTTTCTGATTGGAATGCCGCTCTATCCCATAGGAAGGAATTCATGTCTGGTACCGTAAACCTGGTCAAAAGTCCATGGCTGAAGAGGTCATAGGCCCTAGGGTGGAACTTACTACTGTTAGTTTGTGAAATGATTATGCTGTCAAACTGCTTGCCAAATATTTATGTCTATAGGCCTAAGTTGCTCTCAGCCTTTATCAGCGAACCTTCTTTCTGCAGTGGGTAGTACTCAATCCCCAGGCCCCACGTGCTGGTAAGAGAGAATCCACTCACACACATTGTCCTTTGAGGCCCACATATGTCCTATGGTACGTGCAGGTGCACCCTACCGTACACACACACACACACACACACACACACACACACACACACATACATGCACACACAGAGACAGAGACAGAGAGACAGAAAAATGATGCTGTATGAACTCACATAGAAAACCTAAAAAGTGAAAGAAACAGAAAATAGAGGATGGGTGCCAGGGTCTGGGGGAGGGGAGCCACGAAGAGATATCATTCACTGTGAGATTGGTAAGTTCTGGGATCGTAATGTATACCAAGGTGGCTAGTTCATGGAACTGTGTTGTTTGCTTGAAATTTACCAGAAGAATAGATCTGAAATATTCTCACAGTACAAAAAAAAAAAACAAAATAGGTAGGCATATGAAGTGATAGACATGCCAATTAACATGACTAATCGTTTCACACAGTACACAAAGATCAATGTATTGGATTGAGTGAGTGGTTGGATACCACAACTTTTATTAGTCATAATTTAATAGAGCCAGGGGAGGGAATAATATATAACTCCATTACTGAAATTAAAAAAAAAAAAGAAAAGAAAAGGAAAGGGCATTACCGTCCCTGAGTTCCTCTGAGTCTTCATGTGTCTTCATCCCCAGCATCACTTTCCTCTGCTCACTTGTCAGAACCATTTCCTAGGGCTTCCTAGCACTCCGACCTCTCCCACTTCACCCCCAGCTGGGTATTATGACAGAATCCCACGCCCAAATCCTTAGTCTTCCATCACTTTCCACCATGCCCTGCTGGTCTCCATGAAGCCTATTCCTTTTTGTTCACTTGCTTTGCTTTGAGACAAGGTCTCACGGCCACTGGGGATTGGAGGTGTGAGCCACCACACCAGGCTATGGAGGTTCGTGTCTCATACCATTCTCTCGACTGAAGCCCCTCTGCATTTCTCCTTTCCCGGCAGCACGGATCCCAGGGTCTTTAAGTGTTTTGCTTCCTAGGCTTGGAGGATGAGGCACATACAGTCCTTCCTGCTTCCATCTCTCCCCACAGCCTTTACCTTGAACTTCCCGGAGGGTGGTGGCATTTCTCATCCCCAGACCTTTGAAGATGCTGCTCCCTTTCTTGGAATTCACTGACCCTCACTCTCACACTCAAAATCCCCAGTTGGTCCTCCAAGAAGTTTCACTGCAAAACCCAGCCTCAATGAGATGGGGCCATCTACCTCTCGAATTATCTTTGCCCTCTTGGCATTCTGCCCCAAGCAATCGTCATTGAGATGGGAGTTGTGTCTTTCACGGATGTTCCTCGTGTATCAGAGCTATTCAACATCACAGATATTCAGCAAAGGATTGTCCCTAGGGATGCTCAATTTGTAAGGCATCAGAGCCATCCAGCAACACTACCAAACTCCCTAAATTAACACCAGTTCATGTGTGTCAGCGTTGACATGTTCCTTTTCTAAGATTTATTTTTATTATTTTAATTATGTATATATTGTGTGTGGGTCTTTGTGGAGGTATATGCACATGAATTCGAGTACCCACAGAGGTGCCAGTTTCCCCTGGAGCTGCGGTTACAGGTTGTTGTAAGCTGCCTGATGTGGGTGCAGGGAATCAGACTTAGGTCCTCAGGAAGAGCAGTATGTGCTTTTAACCGCTGAGCCATCTCTTTAGCCCCACATGTTTCTTTTAGATATCCCTAAGTGTATCAGAGAACTGTATGCCTCTCAGTGTCTTAGGGGTCACAGTGGAGCCATCACTTCTACCAAGGGGGTACAAGTGAAATAAAAAGGCTAAGACTCTTACTACCAAACCTGCTTTCTGGTTCCAGCTTCAGATTTAACCAAGGTGTTAGCTTTGACCGGGATTTCATTCCCTAAAATGAAGGGCAGGGGATAAATTCCAAAGGTCCCCTCAAGGTTTGCTATCCTATGACTTGAAGCCTACGTTGATATTTCACAGGATTACAGGAAATAAAGTGCTGTGTTTGCTGTGAGACTCTGATTTGTCTGATGCCCAAGGTTCCAATGAGTACATACATCCCAAGTTAAAGCATTAGGGATCTTGAATGACTTTAAGATGTTCTGCTTTATAGATAAGGTTTCGGGAAGGTGTTGTGGACCCCAACTGTGCTTGTGGACTGAGGGCCTCAAAGATCTAACAAGAAATTTCTATGCAAAAAAATGAGCCATTTCTGTGCAAAAATGAAGCATTTCTGTGAAAGTTCCAGGCACCTAAGAGCTTACTGACTTGCTTACTGATGAGCTGTCCTGGCATTTTACGTCTTCCCTTAAAATTAGATTATAATTCATTACTTACTAGAAAACACAAACACAGATTAATCATGCCAATAGCTTTAGAATGAACTTTTTGTTTTAAGTCCATATGATTTTAATATGACCAAATTAAAAATAATTTAATGATAAAGTCTGTTTTTAATTGTAAAAGAAACATATGCACTATGAAATTTATGTTTTGTGTATAAGTGATGTGATGCAGTAGGGAGAAATGTAGAACACAGAATATATAAATCATGATTTCATCATTATTAACATTTTGGTATATTGTTCCAGATCTTTTTTTCCTCTGCCTCTATTTTAACTGTCAAAATCATTGTTCACATTCAAGCTGAGCACTTCACAGCTAATTTAGTCACCTTCTACACACCATTTGTAACCAATGCTTACACATTCCCGATGGTTGGGACTTTTCCAGCATTTCTATTCTTTCCAGATTGCCATTAGAAATGCTCTAATGAGAATCTTTACATAAATCTCTGTCTATATCAAAGATTATAACTCGAGATCTATTCCCAAGAGGGTAGTTTCTATGTCAGAGAAGATAATTTCCGAGGCTCTTGGAACCTATTATCAACTTGCTTTCCTGAATGGTTCCGCCTGCACCAACAGAGCACAGAAATTCACTAGCCCCAATTCCCTTCCAGGATTAAGTGTAATTTTCTGTTCTGTACACAGGGACCTAACACAGAAAAGCAACCTCTCACTTTCTTTTAGCCTGAATTTTAAATCGTTAATGAAATTCCGTGTTGTTTCGAGCTTAGCCTTTTGTGTTTTATTTATGAATGATCTGTGTGATCATTTTGTTTTTAAATTGAACTTAGACACAATTTTACCTCGGATACCTTAATTTGGGTTAGTTTGCTATCATACCGGAGAGGAAGCGGGAGCAGGAAGTAGCAGAACTTTTTTAATGAGAAAACATAATTTTAATATTTAATTTCCTTGAGATCTCAAGAGCTACCAAAAGGACAATGAAAAAGTGTAGGGTTTTCAACAACAGAACACTGAGGGGCATTGCCTCGTGGTTGCTTCAGAGCTTTGCATGCTTGCCTCAGTTTCCTCCAGGTTTGCAGACAGGGATGGTCTCAGTGGGTAGGTAATTTAAACTATCTGAAAAGACTTGGCTGGCAGACCTGTTTGCTTCTTTACATAGGCATGGGGTCAGCCTTCCCTCTTAGTGCTCTGCAAGGCATCCTAGGAAAATAAATGAACGTAAGACTTATTTGCCTCCCACTCAAGTTCAACATTGATTTCCTTTTGTTTGTGAGTGGAAGGAGTGATACGTGTTCACGATGATACATATGCAAGCGTGTGTGCCAATGAGCCTGCACGTGCGTGTGTGTATGTCAGAGGGCATAGTCAAGGTCTCCCCTCTATAGACCTCCACCTATTTTTTAAGACAGGGTCTCTCACTGAACTTGGAGCTCGGTGATTGGCTAGGCGCTGGCCAATGCGCTCCAGAGATCTTTCTGTCTCCGCCTCCAACCCGAGTGCTGGTGCTAGAGATACAAACCCCTGTACATTTCCATGGATGCTCAAGATCCAAACTTTGATCCACATGCTTATGCAGCCAGCACTTTATGCCCCAAGCCATCTCCCCAGCCTCCCAGTGCACTTCTTAAAACATAGCAAGAGATAGCTTGCAAATGGAAAAGGAAAACTTGGCCCTGGGGACAAGGGCATGTGCAGGCTGTACTGAACAGCCCTCCTCTCTGGAGGTCGGGATTCTAGGATGCTTTCATTAACAAGCCCTTATACTGAGGGGAAGGCAGGGGAGTGTTTGTGCATTGGACAATAATAACCTTGTTACCCTCTGTTGGTAAACTGAAACAGCCATGCATGGGCTCACTCATCCTGGAGGGTCTTGGGTAACTAAACAAGTATTGGGGTGGTCTTACTGAAATATTTATGGTTCTAAGGACACCAAGACTCATAAAGACTTCCCAATGATCCACACGCCTGCATGGGTAGTAATTAGCTTTCCCAAGAAGTGACGCTCAAATTTATTTCCCTTTATGCCTTCAATTTCACTATTTGTTTGCTTATTTGTTTATCTATTTATTTACGTGCTTAGTATATCTTTTACAAAATATTCCCAGATTCTGGCTGTTTATTTCTGCACAGAAGATGAAAGAGTGGTCTTTATACAGAACTAAATGACCCAGAGGCCACTATAAGTAACAGACCTCCAGGAAACTCACGCACGCCCAAACCCCAGAAGTAAATAACACCTCAAAAATGTCAGCCTTCATACTTCTCCGTTGCATTTTCTGCTCTCTCTCTCAGTTCTCCTTTGTGTGTTTGTTTCGGTCTGGCCAAACAGGCAATGGCCCACACCTCAGCTAATGCTAAGAGCCAAAGACAGGCTAACATAGTAGCTGTATCATTGGCACAGGTGACCAGTGCCTTAGTGTGTTTAGGCTGCTGTAGCCAACTGTCACAGAATGGTAGCTTACAAAAACTGGAACCTATCTGTCGAGTTTCTGGAGGCTATAAGGCCAAGATAGAGAGACCAACAGTTGATGCCCCTTTATATGACAGGAGGGACAAAATAGCTTTTTGAGACCTTTTTTGGAAAGGCCATAATTCCATTCATTTAAAAATGTTTTCTTTCTTGTGTGTACTATATGTAGCAGGAATCTTAAAAGTTCTTATTAATAAAATCAAACCTGAGCCAGGTATTGGGGTGAACACTGGAAGATCAGAGAACCAGAACAAGCCCCAGCTAACCTCACCTGGCCAACTTCTCAGCTGATCTTGTTTCCTCAGACTGGAAGCCTCTGAGTCCTCATATCCGAATGGCTCTCAGCTGAACTGTGCTGCTCAAAACCTAAATGCTTAACCAGCCAAATGCTTAACCAGCCAAATGCTTCTAGTTTCTGGTCCTCACGCCTTATATACCTTTCTGCTTTCTACCACCAGTCCCTGGGATTAAAGGCTCACTTTCTGGGATTAAAGGCGTGTGTCACCATGCCTGGCCGTTTCCAATGTGGCCTTGAACTCACAGAGATCCAGAGGGATTTCCACCTCTGGAGTGCTAGGATTAAAGGTGTGAGTGCCACCATTTTCTAGCCTTTGTATCTAGTGGCTGTTCTGTCTCTGACCCCAGATAAGTTTATTAGGGTGTACAATATTTTGGGAACATAATACCACCACAACTATACATGTGTATGTATGTATGACTTGTGTGTGAGAGGGTGCAGGCATGCCACAATGCACTTGTAGAACTCCAGGGACAATTTTGAAGATAGGTGTTGGTTGCCTCCTGTCTTGCTGGAGACAGGGTCTCTTTGTTGCTTGATGTTGCATACCCCAGACTAGCTAGACATGGAGCTTCTGGGAGAATCTCCTTTCTCCTCCCATCTCCCCATAGAAACAAGGGGACTTGGGACTGCAGATTTAAATTACTGTGTCTAGCTTTACTTGTTTCTGTGGACTAGAACTTAGGTGTTTTACCCATGGAACCATCTCTTCAGCCCCATTAATTCCACTCATGACAGACCTACCTTCATCTTTATCCCCCTACCAAAGGCTCTGCTGTAAATACCATCCTCTTAAGGGTTAAGATTCAACATAATAGTTTTAAGGGGGCACAGCCATTCTGTAGCAGAGACCTTATAATTTCCTCCAACCCTTGGTGATGTTGCTACCTTTTCCTTCAAAACTAGCTGCCAATTTAAGAGTCTGCTTGTACCTAAATTGAGTATATCTATATTTGTTGAGAGGAGAGAAAGGGAGAAGGAGACAGAGAGGGAGGGAGGGAGGGAGGGAGAGAGAGAGAGAGAGAGAGAGAGAGAGAGAGAGAGAGAGAGAGAGAGATCAGTTGTCTTGTGTTTTTTAGACAGAGCCTCACTATGTAGCCTTGAACTTGTGACCCTCCAGCCTCAGCCTCCTGAGTACTAATATTACAGGTGTGTGTCCCCAGTTGGGATCCAAGTGCTTATTTAGATTGCTGTGTTTTCCTGCTTACCTCCAGAGCCCCAGCTCTATCCAGAAAGCAAGTTGTTTCCAAACGTAGTTACAGTGATGGTGTGCTAAAAACATGCCTCCCTGGAGTGGGTGAGATGGAGGGATGCCTGGTGAAATGGAGAGATGCCTGGTGAGATGGAGGGATGCCTGGTGAAATGGAGAGATGCCTGGTGAGATGGAGGGATGCCTGGTGAGATGGAGGGATGCCTGGTGAGATGAAGGGATGCCTGGTGGAGAAAGAAGCATGGAGGACTTAAGGGCACTTTTGAAAGCAAGGGACTGCTTTTCTGGTCACAACTTTAAGTGGACTTGGTGTAGGAATGGAGAACAGGGTGTTTTCATACATTGCTTATGAAAAACTATTGTGGCATATATCAAAATTTTAAGTGGATATGAATTTCAAACAAAAACTCTATTTAGAAATTTATTTTAAGGAAATAATGACAGATCGATGCAAAGATAAAGCTATAGACATGAAATGGAGGATCAGTTAAATTGCAAGGCATGCATATAATGCAATACTTTGGGGGCAGTTAAAATGATTGTGGGAAGAAGACTTAATGACAAGAAAAATACATGTATGTGTGTGTGTTCATGGTGTGTGCATATGTGTGTGTGTGTGTGTGTGTGTGTGTGTGTGTGTTGAAATAAGTTATAAAGCATTGCAAATGGTATGAGCATGATCAACAGTTTAAAGTACCTATATAAATGTATGCAAAAATGCATGAAAAAAAAAAGCAAACTTCTGTGTTCATCCATATTTTCTGTACTGCTCTTTTGCATTTTTCTAGAAGGATCATGAATCACTTTTGCAATAAGAAAAAGCCAACATTATTTTTTTTTTTTTTTGGTTTTTCGAGACAGGGTTTCTCTGTGTAGCTTTGCGCCTTTCCTGGAACTCACTTGGTAGTCCAGGCTGGCCTCGAACTCACAGAGATCCGCCTGGCTCTGCCTCCCGAGTGCTGGGATTAAAGGCGTGCGCCACCACCGCCCGGCAGCCAACATTATTTTTTAAAGCAGAAGGCTCGGGCTTATTCTATATACTTGAAAAAGAGCCAGGAAATGTGACTTTAAGTTCTTCGGGCCCTGCTTCACCAGCTAACGAAGCCATGAAGGCAGGCAGTGTCGAGATGCTGATGCTTGAGGCTCTGGTTCTGGTTCTGAGGCAAGCACAGGACCAGGGCTGCTAGATCGCCACACCAGGGGCCCATCCTCAGGCTCTCTGACAGTCTCTCCTTCTCTCCGGCCCTTTCCCCATATCTTCCTTTCAACAAAGCCTCTGCTAAGGCTGTTTATAGATACCCTCCTTTCAGCCTCCCTGTAGTCATTCTTACACACACACACACACACACACACACACACACACACACACACACACGAATGCATATGTGCACACACACATACATGCCCTACATGCCATACACACACACATTCATGAACACACACACACACCATACATGCCATACACGCACACATTCAAGTACATACATACGCTACACACATACACACCATACATGCCATACACACACTGCAGCAGTCCGCTGGCTCAAACGCCATTACAAGATGGCGCTGGTTTCCTGTTTATCCCGAATGCTAACGTGTCGCTCTCCCGCCCGATAGTACTGACCAATCAGCTTACCGCCCAAGCTCCGCCCCCAGAACCTGCATATAAGCCAGCTTGCCCCGGCGCCCGGGGCCCTCCTCCCGTACCAGCTCTCCCGAGAAGCCATAACCGAGCAGCGTTCAATAAAACCGTGATAGAGGAAGAATCTTGGAGTCGTGTCTTGCTTCCCCGCTGGTCGGGGCGCGCCGCAACTGGTGCCGAAACCCGGGAAACTTCGGACCTTGCGAACGACTCGGAGGAGGGCCGAAGATTCAGAACCTCACACGGGAACGGTGAGTACTCATAAGGTATGACTGACGCCTATGACACCAATCTTGCCTTTTTGCTGGACTTTTTCCCGTTGATATTTTTTGTGTGGGTTATCTTGGTGATTGGGTGCTGCTTTTGGCTGCGCTGCCACCGCGCGGAGGAAACTTGTTTGTGTTGCTGTGAGCGAAACGAAAGTAAAGTTTGTGTTGCTGCGAGCGAAACGAAAGTAAAGCTCCTTAGTGGGGACAGTCTTTCGTTAGCTCGTTGTTTTCTTTGAGTAAACCTGGTGTAGAGAAATCAGTTTCAAAGATGGGGAACTTTGACTCACATATTGAGTTTTTTGTCAAACCTGTGAAGGAATTACTGGGTGCAAGGGATATTAATGTTTCCTCCGGTTCTATAAAAAGGGCGCTTAAAGAGATAGATCAACATGCGCCATGGTTCGCGGTATCCGGTGATCTCACGATGAGTTCCTGGGAAAAGCTAGGAAAAGATTTAGAAAAACACAAACAAGATCTAGGAAAAGCCACCTTGCCTTTTTGGAGATTGGTGAAATCTTGTCTGGATGAGGAAAAGGCACAGGAAGCAGTAGCAAAGGGGAGAAAGGCTATGGCAGAATGGCAGGATAGTCAGTCCGAAACCGGTAAGGAAACAGAAGCTAGCAAAGAAAATTCTAAACATAAAGAAAATAAAAGAGAAAAGAAGAAACAAAAATTACAACATACAGAAAGGGAACCTTCAGCACCAGCGTACCTATGGTCGGAGCTGGCCGCTATTAATTTGTCTGATTCTGACTCAGAGTTAGATACTGAGGATGAGATAGACCTAGAAAGGGAGGCTGCGGGGTATGAGCGTGAAAGCTATGGCCCAGGGCCCGGAGCCGAGCTATCACGACCACCGCCCTTCGCTCCTAACTCACAAGTGAGTACAGGAAGCTGCGCAGGAAGTCATCGCATTCCTCCCAAAACCTGGACTAAACTAGCAAATGCTTTCCCGGTGTTCGAGGACCCAAACACACAGGTCAGGTCTCATGAGCCTGTATCTTACAAGATGTTAAAAGATCTAGTACAAGCAGTTCAGACCTATGGCCCAACTGCCCATTATCCTCTGTCTATTTTAGACAGAATAGCTAAGGATGTTTTGACTCCGGCAGACTATCAGGAAGTTGGAAGGGCAGCTTTACCCCCTGGTACTTATCTAGAATGGAGGTCTCTGGTCACAGACCATGCCCAAATTCAGGCCCGGCGTAATGCACAAAATGGCCAGCCAGCCTGGACGGCGGATATGTTGTTGGGTCAAGGACAATGGGTAAATAACCAGATAAACTTCCCCATTGAAATTTACAATCAAGTGAAAGAGATACACGTATCCGCCTGGAAAAAACTGGTCAGAAAAGGAGAAGTGAGTGGAAACCTTACTAAGATCATTCAAGGACCAAATGAGCCTTTTGCTGATTTCGTAGCCCGGATGCTTGATGCTGCGGGAAAAATTTTTGGGGATATGGAAACAGCTCTCCCCTTAACGCAGCAACTTATTTATGAACAATGTACAAAGGAGTGCAGACGGGCTATCACGCCCTGGAAACAGAAGGGGCTTGAGGCTTGGTTGAAAGCATGTAGGGAGATAGGGGGCCCTCTCACCAATGCTGGCCTCGCTGCAGCAGTTATGACAGCTGTCAACCGAGGAAGTGGCTCTAAAGGAAAATGTTATAATTGCGGAAAGCCAGGACATCTAAAGAAAGAGTGTCGGTCTCCTTCAGGAGGAAACCAACAGAGGATGCCAGGCACCTGTCCCCGATGCAAAAAGGGAAAACATTGGGCAAATGAATGTAGATCAGTGAAAGATGTTAATGGGCAGCCCCTCCAGCCGATGTTCCCTGCGGTCTCAAAAAACGGATCACGGGGCCCGCGACCCCGGGGCCCGAAAGTGTTCGGGGCTATTCAGAACGAGGCATCGGGGGAATTCCCCCCGCCTCCCTCCAATCAGGGCAAAGAGCCACGTCAGCAGCCGCAGGGTTGGACTTGTGTGCCGCCTCCTCAATGGTACTGACTCCTTCTATGGGGGTGCAGGCCATTGATACTGATCTTATGAATCCATTAAATAAAAATGAGGTGGGCCTTATAATTGGGAGATCAGGTAGTTCCATTAGAGGATTGATGGTTTTGCCAGGTGTTATTGACCCTGATTACCAGGGGAAAATCAAGATTATGTGCTGGTCTCCCAAGGGATTGTTTTCAATTGCTCCAGGAGACCGCATAGCTCAGATGTTAGTTCTCCCCTCTCATCATTCTAGATTTCCAGCTTCTGATAGGGAACGAGGCCTTAATGGGTTTGGATCTACAGGGAAAAATGCCTTCATGCTTGCCATGGGTTTGGATCAGAGACCTACGTTAGAATTAATAATAGAGGGAAGGCGATTCCTTGGATTATTGGATACAGGAGCTGACCGGAGTGTCATAAGACAGGAAGAGTGGCCCTCAAAGTGGCTACTTACTATCGCCTCCCAGTCCCTTCAAGGCTTAGGATACCAAGAAACACCTAGCATGAGCGCTAAGGAGCTTACTTGGCGCTCAGAAGAACAAGAAGGAAAGTTCCAACCTTTCGTTGTATCACTCCCCGTTAATCTATGGGGACGGGATGTGCAACAACAGATGCATTTGCAGCTTACCAATGAGTATTCCCCTGCATCACAAGCTATCATGAGGAAACAGGGATATTTTCCAGGAAAGGGGTTGGGAAGGAACCTTCAGGGAAGAAGTAGTCCAGTTCAGCCGTCATCCCATAGGTATAGAGAAGGGTTGGGTTTTTCATAGGGGCCTCTGAGGATAAGCAACCATTAAAGATACCCTGGCAAGTTGATACACCCGTTTGGACACCTCAGTGGCCCTTGTCAAAAGAGAAGCTCCAAGCGGCAAAACAATTAGTTGCAGAGCAGCTTCAGTTACATCATATTGAGCCTTCCACGTCACCGTGGAATTCTCCCATCTTTATTATTAAAAAGAAATCAGGAAAATGGAGATTGTTACATGATCTACGCTCCATAAATGCACAGATGGTTATTATGGGACCCGTACAACGAGGTCTCCCTATGCTTACAGCATTACCAAAAGGATGGCCTGTGATAACAATAGACATAAAGGATTGCTTTTTTTCTATTCCCATTCATGAAGAGGATAGACCTAGATTTGCTTTTACAGTTCCAGCCGTTAATCATGAAGCTCCTGATGAACGCTTTCAATGGCGAGTTTTACCACAAGGCATGGCTAATAGCCCGACTATGTGCCAACTTTATGTTGGCCGCGCCATTGACCCTATTCGAAGTCAGTTTCCCAATTTGAAAATTATACACTATATGGATGATCTTCTTATAACTGGAGAAAAGGTTGAGCAAGTAGAAGAATGCTTGCAAAGCCTTTTGAAAGCTTTAGTAAATGCAGAGCTTTATATTAGCCCTGAGAAGTTACAAAAGGGCATACTTGTTGATTTTCTTGGTACCCGTATTTCCCCAGATGAGATTATGCCCCAGAATATTACCTTACAAACTTCATGCCTTCATACATTGAATGATTTTCAAAAATTTTTAGGAAATGTTAATTGGCTAATGGGATATTTGAAAATTCCAAAAGGAGACCTTATGCCCCTATATAAGATATTGGGAGGTAATCCTGATTTGACCTCTCCCCGACAATTGACATTGGAAGCTCAAAATTCTATCCAAAAGATACAAGAAGCGTTAAAAACAGCTCAATTAAAGAGATTAGACTATACACAGTCATTCCAGTTAGTAATCCTCCCCACAAAGGTTGTCCCTCTAGGAGTGGTTTGGCAGAATGGACCTCTTTGGTGGCTGCATGGACAAGGATTGGGATCTAAAAATGTCCACTATTATCCCGATTTAGTGGCAAGGCAGGCGTTAAATGGTCTAAAGTGGTGCCTTGAGTTTTTCGGCGAGCCACCAGCAACATTGATAGTGCCCTACACCAAAGAACAAATTGAGATTTTAACAGGTGCGACCTCATGGTGGGCTATTCTTGTGGTTAGTTTTGCAGGATATATTGATAACCATTACCCTAAACATCCTCTGTTAACATTTGCCTCGGAGGATACTGTTTATTTTCCTCGAATCACATCTCAAAATCCCATCATGAATGCCCCTGTAATTTATACTGATGGCTCAAAGACCGGCAAGGGTGCCATGTCCATCGATGGTCAGACCTACAGTTTCCAGTTTCCTACCACCTCCCCTCAGGTAGCAGAATGTCTTATTATACAAAAGGTTTTTGAGAAATATCCTAATATTTCTTTTAATTTGGTCTCTGATTCCCTATATGTTGTCAATTTACTTAAAAATTTGGAAATTGCTGCCTATATACAACCTTCTAGTATGGTGGCGCCGGTATTAAGACAGATTCAAGCCTTGATGTTACTTCGCTCTCAACCTTTTTATGTGACTCATATTCGAGCACATAGCGGGCTTCCAGGGCCAATGTCAGCCGGGAATACGTTGGCAGATGAGGCCACCCGCATAGCCATAGCTGCTTGGATTATGAGTACACCTTGTGAACAGGCACAAAAGTTCCATGATAATTTTCATGTATCTGCTAACACCTTGCGCCTGAAGTTCAATATCTCCAGGGAACAAGCTCGTAATATTGTCAAAAAATGCCAACAATGTGTTGCCTTTCACCATCCACCGCATATAGGAGTTCTCCCCAAAGGGCTGAAACCCCTAGCCTCGTGGCAAATGGATGTTACCCACATCTCAGAGTTTGGGAAACAAAAATATGTTCACGTTTCAGTGGATACCTTTTCTGGCATTATTTTTGCCACTGCCATGACTGGTGAAACGACACGCCATGTCATTGCCCATTGTCTAGCTGCATGGGCCAGCTGGGGTAAGCCTTTGTTCTTGAGAACGGATAATGGTCCGGCTTACACTTCTTCCTCATTCCATTCCTTTTGTGCAACAATGGATGTTCAACACTCCACTGGCCTCCCTTATAATCCACAGGGACAAGGCATAGTGGAACGTGCAAATCGTACTATTAAAGAACTGCTTCAAAAACAAAAAGGGGGAATAGGGCGCACCCCTGGCGAGCGCCTCTCCTTGGCTCTTTTCACTCTTAATTTTTTAACTTTGGATGAAGCATCTAAGACCTCTGCTGATCGCCATGTGGGCGCAACACCAGTCCTTCGGGAGATGGTGTTATGGAAGGATGTGCTAACAAATAAATGGATGGGCCCTGACCCCGTATTACGTAGGTCAAGGGGATCTCTTTGTGTTTTCCCACAGAATGCAAGAGACCCGATTTGGGTGCCGACAAGACTAACACGAGGGGTACAACAACATGAGGAAGATGGAGAAGATGATGCTGACCTTCCTGACGATCAGCCTCTCCCTGAATCTGGCCTGGACTCAGGGTGACATATTCTGGGCTTTCCTTCGAGCCTGGCCTGTGCCCGCTCCTGTGTTTTTAACGGATACTCTCTTTCCACAATTTCATTCCACCATCTGCAGGCTGGAGGATGAAGTTTGTTATCCTACCACCTATCAAACTTCAAGCTATAATAGCACTGATTTTATTTTCCAGTTCAAAAACAGTGCTTAAACAGTAAACCTTTTAAACCAGCCAAGAATAAGTTAGGATCCCTGTTTCAGGCATATAACAACAAAAGTCTGGCAGGGTACCCCTGGGATATGAGAGAGAATTTGAAATGTTACAATTGAATTTCACCGCCTCTATTGCTGCCCTAAATCAGACGCGTGCTCATTTGACCACCTTGGGAGAATTTACTGATTTTTTGGTCACAGCTGCATCTTATGTGAAGGAATGGGCTGGGGTGTGGGCGATGGGAACAGTGGGCTTGATTGGTCTAGTCATACTGGGTTGGATCCTCTGTAGGTTGATAAAGCGCAATCGTACAGAGCGTACACTTATGCTATGGCCGCCCTGGATGCTGGCGGTTCCCCAAGTATCTGGTTGGCCCAGCTGAGGGAACTGTAGGCTGTCCTTGCACTCGGAGGGCTCTGCCCATTGCACCCGATTAGGAAGCCTATGATACTGCTCCTGCACACGGAGAGCTATGCTCATTGCACCCGTTTTGAGAGTATCATTGTTCCTCCTACTCAGCACTCGCCCATCGAGCAGGAAGCTCATCATGAGGAGACTCCTAGCTCTGGGTTGCCAAAAACAAAAAGGGGGAACTGCAGCAGTCCGCTGGCTCAAACGCCATTACAAGATGGCGCTGGTTTCCTGTTTATCCCGAATGCTAACGTGTCGCTCTCCCGCCCGATAGTACTGACCAATCAGCTTACCGCCCAAGCTCCGCCCCCAGAACCTGCATATAAGCCAGCTTGCCCCGGCGCCCGGGGCCCTCCTCCCGTACCAGCTCTCCCGAGAAGCCATAACCGAGCAGCGTTCAATAAAACCGTGATAGAGGAAGAATCTTGGAGTCGTGTCTTGCTTCCCCGCTGGTCGGGGCGCGCCGCAACACACAACACATTCACACACACACACACACATACACACACACAAATGCATTTACGCACATGCTCTGCTCTGCATGTGTAGTCCTCATTGGCAAATTGGACACTTGGAAGCCCACTGTGGAACTGAGGAAAGGTCACAAACAAAGAGTGGTTGTTCATCCTACACCCAGCTTTCATTCCTGGGACCAGGCCCATCCTCCCTCCTTTGGAAAAGGAGCTGCAGACCTGGTGTGTTGAAATGAAAAGGTAACAGACATGGTAGATACCAAAGTGGTTTTCCGAAAAGATCTTTCAGCAGAGATGAGACACTCTACAAACTGGACCTCTCGCTCCCCCTAATTAAGAAAAGATTCATTTCATCAGTGAAAATGCCTCGTGCATAACCATTGCAAATGTGGGAAGCCATGAAGAAAACAGGGTTTAAGAGAAATGATATTAATTAGGTTCATTTTGTTCTTATTTTCCGTGTCTAGTTTTGCTGGTAACTGGAATACACTCAAATAAAGAAACGGCAAAGAAGATTAAAAGGCCCAAATTTGGTAAGTAAAATCAAAATCCCTTTCTGGCACCAGGCTGCGTGCCCCATGTGGAGAGTGGTCACGCTTATGTCACAGCAGCGGTCCTCAACCTTCCTAACGCTGAGACCCTTTAATACACTTCCTCATGTTGGGGTGACCCCCAACCATAAAATTATTTCGTTGCTACTTTGTAACTGTAATTTTGCTACTGTTATGAATCATAATGTAAATATCTGATATGCGACCCCTGTGAAAGGGTCGTTCAACCCCCAAAGTGACCCACAGGTTGAGAACCACAGCATTAGAGGCTGTGAATGGTAATACTGGGTCTTGGTCAGGGTTTTTGTTTCTGTGTCAGTTCTTTTACATTTAAATGGAGATGTGTCTGATTCATTCTTTGCCTCATTCCCCACCCCCACCCCCAAAAAATTGTTTTAAATCCTGATTTTGAAGTAAAACAAATGTGGTCCCACTGCAATGGGGAAACTCAAAATTCACCCATAGAACCACGCAACTCTGACTTCCTACGGCTGATGTCTCAATTCCCCGTGGCAGAAGATTCAGTATGGCTGGTGTGAAAGTCCGTGAAATCTTCCTGTCTCCCAGCATGCCTTCAAGGGACAGAAGGACCAGGGGAAATTAAGGAGACGGGGGAAAAGGAAGAGTCCCTGGCATACCCAACACTGATTGGGTTTACATTTCTTTTCTTTTCTTTCTTTTGGTTTTTCGAGACAGGGTTTCTCTGTGTAGCTTTGCGCCTTTCCTGGAACTCCCTCTGAAGCCCAGGCTGTCCTCGAACTCACAGAGATCCGCCTGGCTCTGCCTCCCGAGTGCTGGGATTAAAGGTGTGCGCCACCACCACCCGGCTGCGGGTTTACGTTTCTTATTGGCTGCAATTTCAACACAACTAACAAAACCAAGGCACTGTAATGATTGCCAACAGAGCTCTGCTTCCTGTGTGTGGATGCAGTGTGGCCAGCCACCTCACATGCCTGCCGCCGTCGCTTTGATAAACCTGAGCTTGCAATCTGTAGGTCTTTAGAGCCGGTTTGCAGAAGGAATGTTGAAGAGTTGGATGCCGTGAGCCAGAGAAGCACTATCGTGCTGTAAGCAGAACTTAACAGGCCATTCCGATGGGTGTCTGCAAGATCACAATGCTGAGAGAAATATGCACAGTGGAGACCCAACTCTCAAGGCTTCAGAGGGAAACTAAGATACTCAATGGAGAACAGAATTGGAGGTCATTCATGCATTCCAAGAACTTGAGTGAGACCAAATTTGAAAGCAATAAAACAAGTTTGCTTGGGCTGGAGAAATTTCGAGACAAGACAGTATTCAGGCAGTACTGGGGTTACTGCTCACTGCTCTTACCCCGTCTCTAGTGAGAGAGCAGCAAGCGAAACAGAAGAACGTGGAAACTGTGCAGTTTGGCAAGAAGAGGCGCCTGAGTGAATTGGATGTTGTGAATATGCAGCTGTAATTGTTAAGAGAGAAGCACTATGAATCAGAAACTTTCTCCTGCTCTGTACTGGGGCCACAGGAAAGGTGTCCCGATGACAAGACCCCACTCCACAAAGTCTTCAGCTTGGGAAAGTGAAAACTCATTTGAAAAGACTCCACCTAAACTGAGAATGTAACCAGGTGGTGGTGGCAGCACTCGGGAGGTAGAGCCAGGCAGATCTCTGTGAGTTCGAGGCCAGCCCGGTCTACAGAGCGAGATCCAGGAAAGACGCAAAGCTACACAGAGAAACCCTGTCTCAAAAAGCATACATACATACATACATACATACATACATACATACATACATACATAAACTGAGAATGCCTCTGAAGGGCTCCCCTGCTCCAGCACCTAGGAAAGTGTTTTCTCAAATTGAGCCACCAAGGCACAGGAAGGCCACCACATCTGTGAGAGAGATGGCTGGATGGTGTCTCGAGCTGGCAGTAGAATTCGGCAGCATTGTTCCCAGGGTGCTGGTTTTGCAGGGAAGTAAAATACAAGTGGTGGCAGCATGAAGGTTGTACCAAGAAAGTTCCTGGAGACAAGCAACGTGTGGCTGGGTTGGAGTCCCTACGGGGCAGCCCTAAAAAGCCATCACATAAAATTGGCATGTGATGCCCGAGTTGCAGCGAAGACCCCGGGATGCTGGCGATCCCAAGATCATGGAACATCTGCGGAGGAAAGCTGCAAGCGTGAAGTAGAGTTGGCCCAAAGAGAGGTTCCATGTGCTGCAGGAAGCAGA
Organism: Peromyscus eremicus; assembly: GCF_949786415.1. NCBI lineage: Eukaryota > Metazoa > Chordata > Mammalia > Rodentia > Cricetidae > Peromyscus > Peromyscus eremicus. The sequence continues at coordinate 15,800,326 of NC_081437.1, read as the reverse complement.
ACGGAAGGAGAGAGGCTCCCGAAGCACTTTGGGGCTCAGTGATTCCATTGCTAGTCCCAGAGACCCAACATGGAGTTGCAGAATTTGGTCCTATCATTCCTTGCCAAGTCTCCTCCATCCCTCCCTTTGGGAACGGGAATGCTTACTCTGAGCCATTGTATGTTAAAAGTGTATAACTTGATTTTGATTTTACAATGGCGCACAATTAAGAAATGACCTTGGGTTTCATGAGGTAACTGGGCTGTTGGGTAGTTGTTGGAACTATTAAAGGCTATAAGGACTTTTAAATTTGGAATAAATATAGTATGTGCTATGAGCTGGCCATGAGTGTAGGGGGCCAAGGGACAGAATGTTTTGAGTTGAATGTGAAATATCTCCCATAGGCTGGCATGTCTGAATATTTTGTACTCAGTGTTGGTGCTATTTTATAGGACCTCTCAGGGAAAGTGAGTCACTTGCCGGGAGCCTTGAGGGTTTTGTTTCAGATAGATAGATGATAGATAGAAAGATAGATAGGTAGGTAGATACATACATACATACATACATACATACATACATACATACATACATATACAGTCTGGCACCACAGCTGTCTGTTCTGGGCTTCCTGACTGTAGACAGTATAACCAGCCACCTCACACTCCTGTCTTTCCCGCTGTTATGGCCTGCACACTCTCAACTGTAAACCAAAATAAACCTTCTTCACTGGTCGGGAGAGTGTGGATGGGGTGACAGATGAATTGCTTACAGAGGTACGATGCTCCTTTTTCCAAAGAATATCTCAAACAAGTATTTAAACAGCTAATGAACCCTGCTTAAGGCTAAAACCTACAGGGCCTTTGAGTTGAATCCTGTAAGCAGGCTCTCTCTCCTCCATAAACCTGAACAATGTGTATCCCACCCACCCACCCACCCCGAAAAACCATACAGTTTCATCTGCACAAGGAAATTCTTGAAGATAAGAGAAATAAGTAAACAAATTCCTGGTTCTTTTACTTAACTTTTAGGCTTTGCTAAATCTTGGAACTTGTTTGTAAATTACATATTATAAACAATCTAACTTCAAAAGACAGCAGACCATGCCTACAAATAGCTACTTTGAAGGCAGGTAGGTGGGACTCTGTCTTGAGGAAGCTTACCCACCCCTTAGGTACGCACTGTCTTCTTAACAAACCCCAGCTTTGCTTCCTATTGACTCCTCCTGAGATTCTTTGCTGTGCTGAAAATCAGGATTCTGACTGTACCTGGAGGAACTCAGCAGGCTGTACGGGGACATTTCCCATTCGAACTGAAGCTCTGGGTTCAGGAAGTAAATCACAGAAACACCTGGTAGATATCACACTCAAACAATAGAAAGGAAAAATAAATTTCGTTTTGGGGTATATCAATGAAGATCAGCTGACCGGAAAAAAAAATCCAAAACCATTACCACTTACATGAGACCAAAGTCTCTCTCCCTTAAGCAAAATCAACCTGTAATTTAATAGAAGCTCCAGACTTTTGGAAGCTCCTAACAGTCCAAAATGGCCGCCCCACCTCCATTCTTTCCAACCAACAAGAAAGAATGAAAAAAGGCACATATGAATTCCCCTAAAAAAATAACAATAATATCCAGAAAGTTAACTATAACACCTCTACTTAAGTGCCATTTGGGTCAGTAACAAACAGAGGAAAGGGTGTGAATTGTCAGCATGCACATACTTCATGAAAGTAGGGGATTCTCTCACTGGGAAGAAGGACAGAGTGTATGATGGGAACTAGCCTGCAGAACAGGACACAGATGGGAAACAGTGGACTGTGAGTGATCTGGGATTTCTGGATCCAGAAGTGAAGGCATGATGGAGGTTTATAGGGGACTGTAAAACAGAGGCTTTAGACAAAGTCAATGCTCTGTGCTTTCCACAGCAAAGGCTTTCTTTACGGGCATTAAATTTAAGTGTGTTGAAATCAGTAACGTGTATAATTTGAAATAAAAGAGAGAAATTTGCTTCCCACAACCACCCCCTTTTTCTTCGTTTTCTTAAAAGCTACCATGTGGGATTTCCTGCTGAAACGAGACCAAAGGGGCAGTCATCCATGGACTCTTAGGCTGAAATACTAAAAAAAAAAAAAAAAAAAAAGGTGTTTATTTATCCCTTTCAGGACCAAGAGCCACGAGGAATAGCACTGGGACAGATATGTATTCAAAACAATGATTAGGCTAATATGGAGACAAATGCACACCCAAGTATGGATTCCTTTGGGCTGTTTCCAGTATCTTCATTAACTCTGATACAAAAATCATGAAAGGTTCCGTGATTGCCATGACAACAGTGCTCAGTGCCTATGAAAGTCTGCGTTAAGTAACCCAAGGGCAAACCCCTTGGAGAGATCTCCGATGGATTGAATTTCTGATATGCTAAATTCTAGTTTTGCTCTCAAAAATCTCCCTTGTGAGGCCGCACATTTGAATCAATAAGTGCCTGAAGACTTTTCTCTAATTAGAAACTCTAGCACAATCATTAAATAAGGGAGGGAAAGGGCGCAAGGAACGTAATAGAATATTCCCAAGCCAGGGACATATCTGATTCTTGACCTCAGGGGTATTTGCAAATTGTCATCTCTAGCTTGAGGCCGGAGTCATTTTCATTTTTCCAATTGCTGTCTGCAGCTGGACTAGGTAACTTATGGCAGGGAAGAGGCACAGCATTCATGCATTCGGCAAGGATTCACCAGACACCCAGATGCAACCGGGATCCAAAAGCACTTTTACCTTCACAGAGCTCACACACCAGTCAGGAAGATGAGCAATACGCAAGTCCATCACAGGTCAAGGAGTAGCATACTATGAGACGATGAAGGAACAGAGTGGGTGTGGAGGAGTGGTGTGCCTACTCTCATGAAGCAGAAGAGGGCATGGCATCACAAACAATTGGGTGAGGGTCGGGGAAGGTGCTCAAGGCCTGAAGATTTGAAAAAGCTTAAAAAGTTGGCCAGGCATGGCAGTGCATGCCTACAATCCCAGCCCTTTGGGAAACGGAGGCAGAAGGATCATGAGTTCAGTGCTAACCTGGTCTACAAAACAAGACTCTGTCCTAATCCCCGAAAAAAATTGAAAGCAAAAGTCTCAATTTGGCTGGAAGATACAGAATGAGGTGAAGGTGTTGGGGTGAACGGTGGAGAGTTAGCCGTACCGTATGGTGAAGGGCTTCACTACTGTGTGGGAATCTGGACTTCATCATGAGGCAGTGGGGAGTATCTCCGCACAGGCTGTTTGGTTTGCAATTAGCAGAAATCCAAGCTCAATTTGTGTAAGTAGAAAAGAGGATTTGGATGGGACCTGGAGTCATTCACAGAAACCAAGGTAGGAAGCACAGCTGGAGTTCCCCGGGACTGGTGCCCAGATATAAAGGCCACAAGAACCCAATCAAAGAGCCAACACCTCTGCCTGTCTCCATACATCTGCATCTCCCTCCTACCCCTCTCCCGATCTCACCCTGGGAGAGAGAATTGAATTACATCCATTTAAGCTGGTTGGGGGGTCTGACCTTACCAGGGCAGTGTTATTCTCAGAGGAGACAAGAGCGGGCAAGTTGGCCCTGCCAACTACTATAATAACCTTTAATACCAGAATATGAAGAGAGAAGACAGAACATGGCTGGTTAGTTGTGTTATGACGTGTCCCATGCACACGGGCGGGCAGCATGGATGTGTCTACAAAGCCCGGACAGAATTTATATGGATGTAGATGGTGGAGGAGGAGACAGCTCCACGTTCTCACATCTCTTGGAGAGGTTAATAGATGTAACTGTGCCTGTCTTCTGTGTAGTTCTATGTAGAGCTCGTTTTAGAGGTGTTGAAGGGTCCCAGTGCCTAAGGAGGCCTGAACCATAAATTCAGAAGGTCAGCCTTTCCCCTTGGCTGAAATACAGAGCAAGAGTTGACCTACAATGACCAATTTTACTGACAGTAAAATACAGTCAAGAAAACATACTCTCAGAGAGCAGGAACGTAGAGGCCAGCTTCCTTGTTACTAAACAAAGACACCTTGACCACCTTACATTTATGTTTGAGATCTCAGAATCTATCTTACAGGAGCTTCTTGGATTTTAAATGTAAAGTGATAAAAGCCAAGGCTTTGAACAAACCAAGTAGGGTCCAGTGGGAAGCAGATGAGATTCTCAAAGTTCCCAGACTGGCAATATCAGCACCAACTGAAACCTTTTGTTACTGAACCAGAAACTGCAGGAGAACTCCAGCCATCTGTGGTCTGATGAGCTGGGGATTCTGACATGCTTCCTAACACTGAGAATCAGTGGATGAAAGGCTGAGACAAGGCCGATGCTGGTTGTAGACCTGAATGTAAGACCATCTAGATAGATCCTCTATAGTTCCCCTCTTCCTCTGCTCTTCTGGGAGCTTTCATGTTCTACCAGTGATTTTTTTTTTTTTAAGATCAAAAAGTCTTCACAACCCGCAGAGTTGAAATAGCGACGGGGAGACAATTTGTTAGTGTTGCTCATCTGACGATTTTCAGATCTTTCCAGCACATCAGATGCTATCCTAGACTCCCGAGACTCAAGCACTAAGGACGGCCACTAGTCATCAAAGCCAGCCTTTGAACTCTAGTTAGGTGGAGTAAGGCATGGCGGGAGGAAGTAGGAACAGAGGGACGAGTTATTTGGCAGTAGGTAAGAGGGATGAAGGAGCGAGATTTGACCAAGTAGGAAGCAAAGTAAGGTAGAAGAGATGTAAGGAAGGCACAGGAAGAGGAAGAGCCGGTGCTGGTTCCTTTGGTTTGACCTGAGATTGCCAGTGTATGTATCTATCTATTCTGCCTACCCATAGTGTTAACACCACCTTTGGCAGGGAGCTCTTCTCTCTTCTCTGCCACCCCTGATTTCCCATTTCTTTTTCTTCTCATCCTCTTTACTTTCCTTCCATCTCTTTGGTTGGCCCATGGTCTCCGGTTGTCCTCATGGATCTGACTGAGCTTCGCTAGGAACCCTTTGGATTTAGAACACAATACTAAGCACGAGTTAAAGATAATCTTATAGGAAGGCTCAGCAGAGAGAAGCAGAGATGGAATAAGCAACAGCCGTCCCACAGACCCACCTATAAGACAGGTTTATAGGTGACCATTCATTCCAAGCCAATGCTTTGCTTTCGTATGAATAGCCGCATTTGGTATATATATATATTTATCCTACTGAGTTTGGCTGATGACTTGATTTTCTAAATTAAATCAAGGCTGACTCCAAACTGGCACTCATGGAGGTAGAGAGAGGGCTGGGAATTCAAATTCCTTATTTACAGTGGCTCCCCCTACCTCCCCACCCACCCCCCTCCCCACTGCTGTAGCCTCTATAACATTTGGGCGTCGTTTGGAAGATTCGGGGAGATGGTCCAAGTGGTTCAGAACCCAAGCCTGTCTTCCATGGAAGGTGGGCGGCTCCATGGTTTCCTAAACACCAAATCTTGGCAGAGATGGGGCAACTTTGTGCTTCAGGCCTCTCCTTAGGAGATATCACACTGGGTGCTGCTTTGAGACAGTGCTCGCCCAAAAGCTGCTAGAGAGTAGGGACATTTCCCCCATGGGAACCTATTGACCCACTTCAATTCACCCAGCCTGGGAGCATTGTTTTGTTTTGTTTTGATTTATTTTGTTTTGTTTGTTGTTTTTCCCTTCATTGCCTTTGAGCAGAAAGAAACCAATTCCTTCAAGAAAGGGAGACTTAGAGATAATAATTCCCAAAGCACAGAGGGAGGGTTGTTGGGCCACTCTGTCCCCTGTGCGGCAACCTTGAACTCCAGAGGGAAGAGCATACAAAAGCTTGGCCACTGTCTTGAAATACTAGAAAGGAATAATGACATAGAGAGAGAATTAGCATGTTGGTGACTTAATAAATTAACTTTCTGTATGCAGTCCAAGGTAAAGTTTACCTTGCTGTACTAATGGGAGTTTTAACACTCTATTCTTAGAGGTGACTTTTTCCAAGGCTCTCATTTTCTTGGTACATTCTGAAGCTATAAATCTAACCCTACCCAGAGGCACCTCCCTGGTAGGTTCAGTCAGCATAAGCCTGCTCAAGCAGTTTCTAACAAATTGCCCCAATGCAGCTCCATTTCTCTTGATTGTTGAAGGCTACACGTAATGACAGAGTGGTTGTAGATTGTGACGCTAACTTCATTTATGCTTAGGCTATGCAACCAAAGCAAGCCTACTTTTCAACTCATAAGCATTACAGCCCTTACTATAATAAACCCATCTTATGTTTCCACATAAATTATGGCCACCAAAGGCTCTAGAGCAATCTCTACTTGGCAGAGTGTCTGTGCTGGAGGCGGAATAGCTTTTAAGTTGTAAAATCTCATCAGGAGACTTTTCCACACATGGAAGAGCCACAGTGGAGTTCCAGAAATGATTAGCTTAAGCAGAGCAGTGCCAGGATAGACAGATTGCCCAGGGGACAGCCACTATGATTGACAAAACACAGCACATCACTGGCTGTCTATTTAGAATGCTTGGACTTCAGCAAGCATTCAATCTTATACTAGACAAAATGGAAATAGTCCTTCTTGCCCCAAAACTATGAGAAAAGGCTTTCCTGGTCCCAACACCTTCCTCCAGCACATACTTAAAACTAGGTTGGATGTTTCCTGCATGTCATACGCCCTCTGAGTCTTACCACATATTATTTTAATATAGTCTGTCTTCCCCAAAAGGCCAATAGTAGCAAGAATATATAATTAGTGCTCATTAGGTAATTGTTAGATGAATACACAGATAAATGAACAACAAAAATCACTGTAAAATAAAATATGGTAACCACTACATGAGAATAACAAATAAGGAGTCTACAACAGGATTCATGGTGGTTTCACAAAAGAAGATTCAAAATGAGACATGAAAAACAAGAGTTTTACCGACAGAGGAGGTCGGGAAGCTGTCTAGCTCCACCGAGCCAATATCATGGAGAGCAAATGTGGGGTGAGGTCAGGAGACAGTGGGATGGCAGGGTAGGCTCTAGGTGTAGGGGAGTTTAGGGGGGTACAAGCAGAAGGTGGGTCAGGGCCCCTTCATGACTGGAGGATGGCTATTCCTGAGGGGTTACTGAACAGGAAATCTACGCTACAGAGACAACAGTCAGCAAAGGGAAGAAGATGTTCTCCACGGGCGTGCAGAAACCTCATTCTGAAATAGTTCCATTACAGTGGAGACTGTTGAAATAGGCTTAACTTGGGGTGAAATGTGCAGCCTTTAATTTATACATTCACTCCAATCAGTTAGTCTGAATACCTTGTACATGAGGTGTGGAAAAACTTCAGTAATCAACCTTGAGAGGATGGATGCTTTCCAGACACGCGGCTTTAAGCATGAAGAAGTCATTGTTCTGGGACTTGGTTATTGAGTGCGTTGGACAGTGATGAGGCTAAAAAGCTCGTTGGGTGAAGGGTTTTGTAGAAGAGGCATGTAGCTCCTTGGGCAGATTCACATACAGCAACTTGTAATTAATCTTCAGTATTTGCTCCTTTCTGAGACTCCTGGTGCCAAGTGCTGGTTGTTCTCCACACAGGTTGCTAAGTGTGCCTTCTACAGATCATGAGAAAGGTGAATTACATGTCTAGACTTCCTTGTGATAGGTAGATAGATAGGATAGAAGGATAGAAGGAAAGCTGACACTCTGGCGAATTTTCAGTGAACCGGCCCTGCCGTGGCCGGTTCTTAGACATAATGGGGAAACAGCACCAAGAAAATTGCACTGGAGAGTTGCCTTGCATGTATTTTGGGGGAGCATACAGAAGCATGTGTGTATGTCTGTGCACGCACACACACACACACACACACACACACACACACACACACACACACACTAGTAATACAGCTTGTCAACTATACATATCCTGCATTCACCTGATAATAGCTGTGTGTGATGTTTGAATTCAGAAAGGCCCTGGAGGATTAGATTAAAGAAGTAACTGCTTGTTTTCAGTTATGGAAAAGGCCATAGCCAGGTAGAGCTAACAGACCTTGGCTTTAGGACCGGAAGGGCCAGATCTTGACTCAGGCCCTGCTCGATAAATAAGCATGTGCAGTCAATTTGGTTCTTGGGAAAATGAAGATACATGTCTTTCAGGGTTTTGTAAGGATCATGTAAAGGAATGTGTACTGGGACTCTTTGTCATTAATAGATTATTTTCAGAGTCCTAAACATTGACAGACACCCCAAAGCTATATTGCCACGGGTAAATTACAGATAACCTGTCACTCCTAGCTCACTTTCCTTCCACCCATCCTTCCATTCATCCTTCCGTCCATCCTTTCACATGGAGAAAGGCATTTTTCTCCACGTGGCAGGAAGCAATGATGAGGAAAACTCATCTTATACACTCTTTAAAGGGCTTAGCGCATGAGCATGTCTTTATATATTGATACAAGTATTTTTTGTTGAGCATGGTGGCGCACACCTCTAATCTCAGCACTTGGGAGGCAGAGGCAGGAGGATCTCTATGAGTTCTAGGCCGGCCTAGTTTACACAGTGAGTTGGGGCCAGCCAAAGATACACAGTGAGATTCTGTATCAAAAAAAAAAAAAACCAAACTAGCAAAAAGGACAGATACCTTTTATTCAATTGTCTTCCTAACAATTTCCATTACGTGCTTGTCTCTCCTCTGAATGCCTCTTAGGTAGATTGTTCTTGACAAATCTTTTGTGACCATGGGTCTCCCATGCTGCACACTCACAGTAAAAATCTCAGCTCAGTTGAGCGTAGAATGAAATTAGATTCAGATTTATTGGGGTTTGGATTCAGCTCTACCATTGAGCAGCTGTAATTTCAAAGTTTAGAGTGATGTCATTGGATATTAGCTGGGTCTCTATTATTCCTCAGACATTAGACATAAGCAGTGCTGCACCCATTTTTTAAAACAGTCTGGAATTCTTCCATTGGCTTCTGCAGAATCGAAGGCTTACGTCCTCAAGGATGTCTCTGTCTAGCCGTCCTTATGTTCTTGTGGCCTTCCTGTCCTGTTCCCCTGTGACACAGTTCTACTACAGCCTACAAAAAGGAACTCCCCTACAACTGCCGTTCTGTCACATTCTGACCCATTACTATAGATTTTTAAGGACCAACAGTGGGCTCCTCCAGGACCTCATTCTTCCTGCCTCTCTGTCTCTCTCATGTTCTGCCCTTGGATGGTGGCCCACACTGCAAGCCACCCCACAGTATTCCTCTTCCCTGCTAGAACAACACACCCCCTCCCTGTAAGTCCTCAATGGTTCAGCAGGCTTTTCAAGACAATTTTTCCAGTGAAAAGAGTATTATGCAGTCCTACAAAGAGTTCTGGTGGAGACACAGGTGACTCATTGATCATGGCAGGACTTTGAACTTGGGAAGTTCCCGTGTGCCTTGGTCCCTGCTGACATCTTCTTCTCCTCACTCACTTTGCTCCAAGCCCACATGCTTTGTCATGTTCTCCAAACCACAGAGACTAGTCCTACATCAAAATCTTAACCCTGGTGCTTCATTCTCCTAGACCTTTGCTGTCTGGAACCTTCTCCCCATCCATGTAACTGTGGTAAGAAATGAAGTAGAAATATGGAGATCAAATCCTTCAATCCCTTGCAGCCAAAGAGGCTGGACACTAGTCTGAGGCCAGGAGGAAGCCACTGAGAACTGTTGACCAGGAGAATGATAAAATCTGATTACATGTTTTTTCCCCAAGTCTCACCACGATGTTCCTAAAGAAAGGATTGGGACAAAGGGTTGGGCTGGCACAGAAAAGTCCAGGACAGTAGGCAATTACATTAGCAGTCCAGACATGAAACGTGTCCTGAACCAGGATTGGTATAAGGAGAAACAGCAGAATCAGAAGTTAAAAAACAAAAACAGGATTTTCAAATGAATTGTTTCATTCATTCAATATTCCACTGAACATCAGTGAACAAAATAGACCAAAAAAATTCCTGTCCTCTTGAAGTTTATAGTCTAGATGAATGGTGACCCAAGCAGAACTAAGATCTTGAAAAACGTAGTAGTAGTTAATCAGATGAGGTGGGGAGAATGGAGTTCAGCTATGAGCAGTGATTATGGAGTTCAGCTATGAGCAGTGATCCGAGCCATGTTTCAAGATGGTGTGCATGTAGGAAAGTGAAAAACAGTATTGACAAGCCCAGAGATCCTTCAGAAGGGGTCGTGAAAAGGTCCCAACGATCTTTAAACTTTTCCTAAAGGCGACCAAAAGCTACTGATAATTTTTGGAGCAAACTAGACGTCATCAAAAACTGTTCAAGAAAATTGAAAAGAATAACGTTCAAAGTCACCCCCAAATAAAGAACGCACATGACCTATCCATTGGGGGTCAGGACCAAGAAGGACAGGCTTGTCTTCAAATTGATGTTCTTTTTACTTCGTTAAACTAATAACTTTCTGTGTAATTTTCTTTAAAGCACGAGTTTTAAACTAGTTGAATACCACAGCCCAATAAAATGAAGCTTAATAATAAAACATTTCATGCAGAAGCTCTTCTATGTAGTAATTCCTCCTCATTAGCAGCCTCGGAGCAAGCTTACAAAGGCTTTCCCTAATTAACACGGAATTTTATCCCAGAATAATGTGGTTCTTTTGCTGGGATCACGGAAAAGATGAACAGGAAAATAAGAGGCCTCTGTACAGTTTGATTTGGCCTGCCACATACCTGGCTTATTGGGTACCACACCTGCCAAAACCCACCATATTAGCTCAGGCAGGAGGCCCACGCACAGCACGAACACTTACAGTTCTCTCTCTTTCTAAAGATTTTTGTTTTGCTTTTGAGACAGGGTCTTGCTGTGTAGTCCAGACTGGTCTCTCACTTGGGATCTTCCTTTCTCTGCCTCCTGAGTGCTGGGGTTACAGGTGTGCACGACTCTGCCTGGCTTCCTCTTCGAAGACCATAATTGTACATGAAAATATTGGCTCAGACCATCAGTTTTCTGTTCTGAAACGGGACATCTGTGATAATACAGGTGACATACGGGAACCTGACGTCTTGTCCCAGGGCTGATTCCTAGGGCCTCTGGGAAGGAATTTGTGGCCGGCACTGAGATGCTATGGTGTGAACATGATGGTGACTTTAGGAAGCAAGGTAGGTAGCCTTAGGACCCATCAGAAGGAGCTGGGAGAAGGCGGAAACAAAAGCAGTCAGGCCCCAGCTGCCAGCCTGCTGCGCTACGGAAGCATCTCTGGAGGCCCCGATGTCAGAGACTTCTGTCCTGTGTCTCTGTGGCTTCCCCCTCACCAGCAAGATGAGGGAGGCTTTTGTCTTGCTTTCTTTGAGTGCTCTTGGGAAGAAATGTTTCTCGAACTTCTAAGTGTGTTCCTGGGGATAACAGCAGAAACAGCTTTCAATGGATGTCTGATGTTCCCTCACACCCAAGCAGGATGCTGCGGGGTCTGCCTCGCTGATTCTCCCCTTTAAAGAAGTCTACTCCATGTATTTTGTGGATAAAACCCAGAGCTGAGAGTGAGAAGGTATAAAAATGAATGTAAGTTGTGTATTGTGACGGTAAAACCCACTTACAAAGCAAAGATAAGCCATTTCATCTGTCGCCAAGTAGAGTCGGATAAGATTCACTGCAAGCAAACAGATCTCTTCACAAGCAACAGGGAGAATACCATGAAGAAATTTTACAAAAATAACTTTCATATACTCAAAGAATTGCTGTCAGAAAAAATACAAAATGGCTTGTTTTTTCCTAGCTGGGCACTGACTACACTTTCCAATGATCTTGGCAACTACTCTGCAAAACTTAATTAGTTCACTTTCTCTGGCTTAATTTTTGGTGTAAATTTAACAACTATTTGACCTTTAGCCACACTTTGCCATCTCTCCTTGTTTTTCCAAAGTTGTGTGAGCATCTGCACTTCATTTGTCTCGTCCCCTGGGAGAAAATTATTTCAGCCACCCAACTTTGCTCATCAGGTTGGGGACAGACAACATACTGTGTTTGAAATATTTCCTGGGGTTATTTTGTGAGAGAGAGAGAGAGAGAGAGAGAGAGAGAGAGAGAGAGAGAGAGAGAGAGAGAGAGAGAATAACAACTAAAATGTCCCTTAAAGAAAAAGTTGATTAGATTGATGCAAAGTATTCCCATAGGGCATTTCCATTGGTCTTTCTAGCCACAGATATGATGGAAAATCCTACAGCACGCACTATGTAAATACCCTGAGCATTCAATAGATTTCCAGATTTGGCTTCACTTACTCCACTCCAAAAGACTTGGTTAGCCTTCCGAAAGATCCCCAAATCTCAGAGTGTCGAAGTGTCATCCACACGTAATCCCAACCCACAGGGTTTGCTATCTCCTATTTCAAATAACCAAGACCCAGGAGTCCGCTGTTTTCTTCCTGTCTAGGGGAGGAGATGTATTTAGGAGGAATCTGTGGAGGAAATGGGAGTTGAGCACCCCAGTTACATCCAGGAACCAAGCAACATCCGGGGAGACAACATGGACATCTTCACTGCCAAACTGCCTTAAAAAAAAAAAAAAAAGTATACTCTAAGATTCAAAATAGTAAGCCCAGCCTTGGGTATCAGGGTTTAAAAGAACAAAAGGTTAAAAAGAAGTAACTTCGGTGGGGAGGATGGAACGAAATGTTTTTAAGCACGGAGCTCCCGTTCTAAATGTAGACCACAAATTGCTGAAGCCTGTGATCAAGCCCTGCCCTGGCTCCCACGAGGAGCGCCATGCCGGCCTAGGCCTGAATGGCAAAGCTTGTGGGAGGAGGGGGCGGGGTGGGGTGGGGTGCCCGGAGGAGCAGGAGTTCAAGTTCCGTTCTCTCTCTCCAACTTGAATGAAACGTAACTGCTCCGTTCGGTTACATCAGGGTTAAGGAGGGGGAGGAGCAGGCGCTTTGGGGTACAGCTGGAAAGCATTAACAACTCGGAGAGCATCTCAGTCACTCAGAGGGTGGGTGGCCTGGCAAAGCTCCCGGATCCCTGAGTGTAATCACAGGCTCTTCGCACCGGGAGGGGTTTAATTCCACCTCCTACCCACGACAGAAACACCACCACCACCACCCCCCCCTTACAACCGTTCCGTTTGCGTACTTCCACCAAAAGCCCGTTCATCGCTTCGGGTGACAGCCCATTCCGACCAGGGTAGCATCGGTTCCTAGAAAGTTCTTGGCAAATTTACCTCTCTGGCAAGTTTACTCTTCCAGTACAGCGCCCCCCTCCGGTGTCACGGCTCACACAACCGTGCTGCTAGCGGAGACAAAGGACCCCTCCCCTCTGAATTCTTCCTTCTAGCCGCTCAGTGACCCTTTTCTGTCAATCCTGACTCCCACCTAAGTGTTTTCCAGCATCCGCGAGAGCATGCTCGCGCTGGACTGCGTTTATGTTTTAGAATCATGTTTGGAATCTCTTCTCAAGACAGGACCCAGAACTGAATGCATTCCTACTGGACAGTCCCCTGGACAGGCTTGTTGGTTGGTTGTGACTGAGTCTCACTCACTATGTAGCTTTGGCTGACCTGGAAGTTGCTGTGTAGAACAAGCCGGTCATAACGACCGACTTGCCTCTGCCTCTGGATGCTGGGATTGATTAATGGTGGGCACCAACACAACGGGCCTTTAGGGCAAGCTTCTTAAATTCCCACGCACAACCCATTTGGGGTCAGAAATTTTCACGTCTCTTGGGTATACAGGTGTACAGAAAAAGATATATAAATAGCCGGGCGGTGGTGGCGCACGCCTTTAATCCCAGCACTCGGGAGGCAGAGCCAGGCGGATCTCTGTGAGTTCGAGTCCAGCCTGGTCTCCAAAGCGAGTTCCAGGAAAGGAGCAAAGCTACACAGAGAAACCCTGTCTTGAAAAACCAAAATAAAATAAAATTACATATATATATATATAAAATATACTTACTAATAATCATAAAATTATTTTAGAGCAATTCTTTGGGAGTCATATCACTTTACCATTTATTAGTGACAGAAGCAAATTTGCATGTTAATGAGATGGACATGCTTTTTTTTTTTTTTTTTTACATTTAAAGAAATTAAATTTTGCCGGGCAGTGATGGCGCAAGCCTTTAATCCCAGCACTTGGGAGGCAGAGGCAGGTGGATCTCTGTGAGTTCGAGGCCAGCCTGGTCTACAGATCGAGTTCCACGACAGGCACAAAACTACACAGAGAAACCCTGTCTCAAAACACCTCCCTCTCCCCACCCAAAAAAAGAAAGAAATTAAATCTTATCTAAATATTTGATACTATAGAGAATCTTCAACACTTTGCAGAGTTGGTCAACATTTGAATTTTGTAATTATCCATACTGAGAGCTACATGTAAACATGAAGTACAGTGGCTTGGACAATGGTTTGACAATTAAGAGCCTTTACTACTCAATCATGTGGGCCTGAGTTTGGGTCCCACACTGAGTGGCTCAAGGTCATCTGTAACTCCAACTGCAAGGGATCCAGTACCTTCTTCTGACCTCCTCAGCCATATGAACACACACACACACACACACACACACACACACACACACACATACACACACACACACACACACACACGTACACAGATATGAACATTCATGCAGTCACTCATAAATAAAATAAAATTTACCATATTCTTTCTCCACTGCCACCCAACTTCATGTTCTTTCTCTCTTTTGGTTCTTTTGAGAAAAGATCTCACTGTGCAGACCAGGCTGTCCTGAACTCACAGAGCTGTGCAACCCACAGTTTACGAAGCTGTGACTTGAGAGAACCTTTCTTTTTTGAGGGAAAAAAAATCTTTGCAGAGAAGAAGCATCCAACCCCTTTTCCGACACTGTCAGCAAAACATGTTTTGTACCTTGTCCTCAGGCAAGCTTTCTCATCCCGGAGGCCTTCCTGTAGCTGTGACAAAGAGGATGAGACAGGAGACGGGAATGGATACACTCCCCTGGATGCTCAATGGGGAGGACCAGCTTTTCATCTTTAGAGGCAAAAGATGGGTCCTATAGCAACCCAACATCTAACATCTAAGCCAAAGAACTCCTCTAGGACCCAAACAAAAAGGTCCCTTTGAATATGACTTCCGCTGTCCAAAGACTTGACATGTCTTCCCACATCCGGCACAGAACACAACAGCTCCATCCCCCTGAGCCTGGCTGGCCCCACCTAGCTACTTCTCTCCCCTTTTGCTGCCCAAGCCACCTTACCTCAGTTATCTTTGGCTCTACAACCCAAGCTCCTCTTGTCTGTCTTTCCCGGAATGTCTTTCCTGCCTCCTCTAAGAGTTTTTCTCTTCCTGGGAAAAAAATCACAGAGCATCTGGAAAACCAGATTCCTCCTTCCGTTGACTCCAGATCACATTTTGATGGAGGGAGGTGGGTCTTTTCTCAGAATTATTTTCAATTAATTAGTTGTCCAAACAAGAATAGGAGTTGGCCTTTACTTTTGTTTTTTGTTTTGTTTGTTTGTTTTTTGTTTTCGTTTTTAGCATGTTAAAGGCAATGGATGTCATCATTCTGTTGGTCTGAGGAACATCCTTGCTGTGCCTTTACCCTCCTTATAAAGAAGGAATGGATACAGGGTCAATTCAGATTAGACTTTTAGAGATTAAGTAAATGAATACTTATGACCTAACAGTGTCACCTCATATATAAGCTGACACCACAGGGGGGTAATTTTGACCTCATTTTGTATTCCCAGCTGTGCCTCAGATCAACTGTGATGTCAAAGCTGGGAAGATCATCAATCCTGAGTTCATGGTGAAGTGTCCAGCAGGATGCCAGGACCCCAAATACCACGTTTACGGTACTGGCGTCTACGCGTCTTACTCCAGCGTGTGTGGCGCCGCGGTTCACAGGTGGGTGGCTGTGACCTACTCAACAACCAGTGATCAAAGTGCTGTGGGGGAGCCTCTGGTGCAGGGTTGCGGTAATTAGCGAGCAAAAATGTACAAATCTAGTTGAGCCTCCTGCATTCCATTTGCAAAATTGTCCCAGAAGTCATGCATGACCCTGTGTCTGCTTTCACAGCACCCTTACAAAACTTGACTAACATATTCCCCCACCATTTTTTACTTTAAATTTTATTATTTAAAAAATTGCAAACGAAAACAAAAATCACACATCGTAATTAACCAGACCCCCAAAACTTTACAATTCTGTCAACATGTGTACAGTTAGAATAGTCATTTGGAATGGCCGCTGTGGCACATCACATCCGATTCTACAGATTCTATGATTTCACTGTTGAGTGTATTTTTATGTATGGATCCACCACCCAAAATTAAAAACCATGTTCTGAATCTAGCCAATAACATATGGACATGTGGGTACAACATTACATGTAGAGAAGAGAATAAAAAAGGGCTAAATATTAGGGGATAAGGAAGGATGAAAATGCAGGTAACAGACACACATCGTGGAAGCAGATATTAAGCTAAGCATTCTTCCCCGAGGAGGAGGAGGAGGAGGAGGAGGAGGAGGAGGAGGAGGAGGAGGAGGAAGAGGAGGAGGAGGAGGAATTGTATTCTTTCATGACCATGGCAAAGAAAAGAAAGTTCCTGATCCTGTGTAGCACATTTTTTTCCTACCTGTGCTGAGCAAGGAAATGGGTAGGGATGACCAAGAGTTTGTGGGGGGGGGACATATCAGAGCTATGGTGATGGACTGGAGACAAAGGAGAGTGACGGGTGGTACCACTTGTCCAGCTGTCACTTTGGAATTGGGGGAGGACGCCAAGAGGCACAGTGTGCTTTGAACTCAGTCACAGCTTCAACGAAGAAAGTAGATTACCTCCCTGTCCCTGACTTCTAGCCCAGAGCCTCAGGTCACACATTTCCACAAGAACTAGAGGGGCCCAGCACTGCTCCGTGTACCGAATGAGGGGGGTGCATGTATACTCTGCAGGAGTCCTGACCAGAAGGGCTTTATGAAGAATGGACACACGCCTAAAGGGAAAAATGAAAAGGATGTTCTGGGGAACAGGGAACAAGCCCCGTGTGCCCAGTGGGATGCAATAAGTCAGTGAAAAAAAAATACAGATGAGCCAAAAACAAGACTCCCTGCTTGTTTTTGAGCAACCCGAAGTCATTATGGTTTCCTTGGACCCATATTTGAGAGAGAAGAAAAACTCTTCAGAAAGAGGTATCACTACCCATTGGGAGGATGAATAGAGAGGTCTGAAGGGACAAACAGGAATTCAGGATGTTGTTAGCTTTGTTTTGCACAGAGAGAATCTGTTTTTCAGGAAGCAAGATTTGAGATGTACCACCAAGGGAGAGTGCTCTGGGGGAACCTCAGTCCCTCCCCTGCCAGAGTTGCCTCCCACCGTCAGAACAGCAGGTGGGCAAGAACAGACTTGGGTTCAAACATTCCAGCTAACTTGAATTCAGGGATTTAATATTCATGTACCATATCGTGAATAGCTGTGTTCTCATGAGTGACTTATTTCAGTCTTTCAAAACAAAGGGATATTGATCACACTGAGGCATCATATCTAGGCTCAGGCTCATCTCAAACTGACCATTCATTCATTCATTTATGGGGGAGGCACACACATGGCATTTCCTGTGGGTGGAGCCCAGAAGACAATTTGGAGGAGTTCTGTCCTTCTACCTTATTGAGGCGGGGTCTCTCTTGTTTCTGCCATCCTGCATAATTCAGGCTAGCTGGCCCATGAGCTACTCTGAAGGCCTGAAGGGAACTCCACAGTCTTCGCCTCTCATCTCTCAATAGAAGTCCTTACTACAAATGCACACCACTTCATGGAGTTTTTTTACTGCATGGGTTCTGGGTTCTTTCTCTGGTCATCAGGCTTGGCTGGTATTAGAAATAACATCAGTAGCCAGGCGATGGTGGCACACACCTTTAATCCCAGCACTCAGGAGGTAGAGCCAGAAGGATCTCTGTGAGTTTGAGGCCAGCCTGGTCTACAGAGTGAGTTCCAGGACAGGAAACAAAACTATACAGAGAAATCCTATCTCCAAAAACCAAAAAATTAAAATAAAATAAAAATAGAAGTAACATCAGTGCCATACAAACACACAAATTCAGTTCTTATTGTAAAAAGGATGTGCCAGAAGCCAAATCGGGCTAGCTACACACCGGGGCCAATGTGGCTCCATTATTTTTAGCCCTAACATGGATCGTGACTGCATCTCATCCAGCTGATGGAGCTCAACTTCACAATTGACATGATTGGTTAATCCATGCAAAGGGGATCAGGAAGGCTCATGAAATATGAGTCCCTGCTCAGCTAATTACCTTTGATTTAGAAAAGAAAGACAGAGAGAGAGAGAGAGAGAGAGAGAGAGAGAGAGAGAGAGAGAGAGAGAGACTGACAGAGACAGAGAGATGGAGGGAGGGAGGGGAGGAGAGAGGGAGGGAGAGAAAGACAGGAAGTTCTGAAGTATCCTGATGCCCTCTTCTGGCCCCTGTGGGCACCAGGCATACACATGGTTGCTGTGGGATGGTCTGTATGTCAAATGCTCTCATTGGTTAATAAATAAAACACTGATTGGCCAGTGGCCAGGCAGGAAGTATAGGCGGGACTAACAGAGAGGAGAATTGAGAGAACAGGAAGGCGGAAGGAGACACTGCCAGCCACCACCATGACAAGCAGCATGTGAAGATGCCGGTAAGCCACGAGCCACGTGGCAAGGTATAGATTTATAGAAATGGATTAATTTAAGCTGTAAGAACAGTTAGCAGGAAGCCTGCCATGGCCATACAGTTTGTAAGCAATATAAGTCTCTGTGTTTACTTGGTTGGGTCTGAGCGGCTGTGGGACTGGCAGGTGAGAGAGATTTGTCCTGACTGTGGGCAAGGCAGGAAAACTCTAGCTACACATGGTACACATACATGCATGCATGCAGGCAAAACACCTATACACATAACAATAATTTTTAAATTTGTTTTTCATTTTTTTCGTTAGTCTAAGAAACAAAATTAATTCCAGAAATCTTTAGAGATAGTAGAAGACAGTAAATCACCAAGAATGTTATGAGAACAAAAGTCTAAGATGGTGGCGGAAGCAAGATGGCGTCAGGCTCCCTGTGAGGAAGGGCAAGGGTAGTAAAGGGACCCAGAGAAGGCAGCGGTACAATGTGAGCCTGAGCCATGTGAATGGGGTGGTGAGGTGGGTCAGCAAACAGAGGCTAGCCCAACCCCATGGTGGGGCAGTAAAGGCTACAGGAAGGGACAAGGTATTAGAAGGGGGTGGTGTTTGTGCTCCTGAACCCTAAGAAATACCCCAAACTTGGGGACAGACTCAGGGATAAACTCAGCGTTTGAGATCCGTGAGACCTGCCTGTGTTCAAATCCCGGTCGCAAAGCACTAGTTACAAAATTTTGAGTGACTCATTGGCACGGCCTGTTTCTAAGGAACAGGGAATTACAGCCTTCCCACCCCCCACCCCACCCCTACCCCCGCCCCACAGCTCTGAAGTTCGCTGGGAAGACACAGTGAGACATGTGTGAGATGATTTTAAAGCCATTAAGTGTTTTACATGTCAAGTGCTATTATCACATTCTCCGTGGCCGTCGGGAATTGGAGTGTTGAAAGTTGTTGAATCACTGTGGAGTGAGGAGGGCAGGAAATGGCAGCCTCACCCCTGGAGGGAAGGATCTGTGTTGATGGGAACAAATCCTTGTACTTTTTATTCATATGCCATAAATTACAGATACCCAGAAGAGCCATGGTAGACTCCAGAGCAAGGTAATGACATTGTCAAGGTGCTATTTAGGACCTTGAGGTGGGCCTCGTGCCTAACAGATGGATATGTCAGTCCCTACACATCAGGGTGTAAAACCTGGTAAAAATCCGAGAAATCAAAGAACAATTTTCAGCCTTCGAGGGAATCCATTGCTTTTCCTCTTTCTCCTCCGCTTCTTCCTCCTCTTCTCCATACACTGTTAATAATTTTATCCTGCTCCTTCAAGTGACTGAATTCATTCTGTGATATCCTCAAAGTCACATTAGAAATCGTCAGGCACCAAGTTTTACTTCAAAGAACTAGTGGGAAGGTTAATGTTCAGACTCAGCACACGCCATAGTCTGAGGTCCTCAGGAGGCTGCGACAGGTGAACTACTTGAGTTCAGGAGTCCAGAGCCAACCTGAGCAACAAAGTGAGACCTACAAACAGAGACTCAACAAGAGTGTGGAAAACCATTAGAAAGCCAGACGTAGAGGAGGAGGCAAGAGGGTTAGGAGTTCAAGGCCAGCTTGGCTTAAGTAATGCGCTTTGAGGCTAGCCTGGGACACATAGGGAAACCTTGTCTCAGAAGAAGGAAAGAAAGGAAGGAAGGAGGGAGAGAGGGAGGGAGGGAGGGAGGGAGGGAGGGAGGGAGGGAGGGAGGGACTGGAGTGGTTTCCTTGGACCGATGTCTGAGAGAGCAGAGAAACTATTCAGAAAGAGGTATCACTACCCATTGGGAGGATGAATAGAGAGGTCTGAAGGGACAAACAGGAATTCGGGAGGCTATTAACTTATTTTCCACAAACAGAGAATCTCTCTAAGGAAGTTCCATGGGATTTAAAACTAGGGTGGAGGAAAAAGGAAAGGCTAAGTGTGGTAGCACACACCTTTAATCTCAGCACTCAGGAGGCAGAGGCAGGCCAATTTCTGAGCTTGAGGCCAACCTGCTCTGCATAGTGAGCCAGATTTACACAGCAAAACCCTGTCTAAAAAAAGAAAAAAATAAGTAATTAATCAAAAAAGAATTAATTAATTAAAAAATAATTAACTTATTTAATTCATTAAAAGTAATTAATTATTTTTTAAAAAGACAAGACCAGAAATACACCACAAAAGAATAAGAATGGGGAAGCTGGGAAATAAGAAAATTGAGTCGTAAGAGCCAAGAAGAAAAGAACACTTGACCTGGAGACCAGGTCCCAAGTCCAGGGGTGGAAACACCATGCTTGGGGTTTGGGCTGCAAGTCAAAGCAAACTTTCCTTTAACCTTTCCTGTGTCTGAGCAAAGACAGAGACAGGTGTGTTGGTGTCAGGCAGTATTTCTACACCTTCTTCTGTGTAAGCTTGTTTTTCTTCTTTTCATAGTGGTGTGCTGGATAATTCAGGAGGGAAAATACTTGTCCGGAAAGTCGCTGGGCAGTCCGGGTACAAAGGAAGTTACGCTAATGGTGTTCAGTCTTTATCGCTGCCCAGATGGAGAGAGTCCTTCATCATCTCAGGTAACGGTCACACCCTGAAGACAGACCTCCGAGGTAACACCAGGATCGAACGTAGTCCCTCAGTTGCTTTTAGTTTTTGCATATTATAGCCCACCTCATTTCAGAAATATATGAAGCATTCATTCCGAAAACGAGAACTGTGAACTAATGGATAATAATTGTTAGGATCCTGCCACTCCAGCTATAGACTGCACATGCGCAGTTCAGTAGCTAAGTAAGGGGTCTTCCTTCTTACACTATCAGGGCGCTGCGTGATTGCGCAAATGCGTGCAGCAGCGTCATGCAATCTGTGCATGCATGGCGTTGTTCCGTAAGCCCACCTGCGCGTGTGCATCCCCATCCCCCCTCACCCCTCCACCCCTGCACCCCCGCCCTGCCCGCCCCTCCTAATAAAGCTCTGATACTGGGTTTTGTTGTGCCTCTGACCTTTCTCAAACAGTAACTAGCGCTGAGTATTTAAAACCAACTATAATTACATGAAAAATCACTACAAAGTCAAATCTGGAAATAGTGCATCCGCTGCTCATTTTAACTGCATCTTGGTTGTCTGCAAGTCCAGTCCAACTTTGAGTATATTGAATCAGGTTTATCAAGTTGTTTTTTTTAAAAAAAAGAAAAACAAAACTAGTCCTTCAGGTAGGCCAGATGGACCCCATATCTAGAACATTTTTCCTTGAGCTCTCTGGGAGATGGATGGGAGGCAGCACAGGAGGGAAAGAATGAGCCACAATTTTATTTTAGATTATTATGAATTTTTGTTCAATTCATTGCTTCACTATTCAGCTCAACTCTCTAGCACCATGGAAGTCTTACAGATAATAATTCTGACTCTCTCGCTCCCTCTCAAAACTCCAGTAGCATAGTCTCACAAGGGAAAAGTAACCAGCTCTCCCTGAGCCACCGTGAACTGCTTCTCCCATTTTTGTTTATTTCTCCAATCCAGTCCTTTATTTTGAAAATAAAGTAACAGAAAATTTAAAATGTATCACAGTGAATACCTATCCTTAACTGTTAATGTTTTTGTTATACCTACTTGCATATCTATCATTTAAAAATAACTTTTCTGGAAAGTGCTTGCAAACATCCTTGACATTTCATCTGTAAGTACTGTCCCACGTGTCTCTAGGAGCACCAACGTTTTCCTGAGTAACTATACCACATCTGAAAGTAAACATTAATGTGACTGTTAGGGTCTGCAAGAAGTCCCATAAAAGACCACCAGTCACAATGCAATCAACAAGAGCGTTTATTATACCAGCATGCATGTGAGGTCATTCACCTGTACATACAAAATGTACAGAGGGACTTGTAAGCTCCTTTTAAGCACAGCTAAGGGGAGTTTCAGGGTGAGTTAGATCATTTTATCTATGATTGGCTTATGCCAGTGGCAATCATATTAGTACGTTTCTAATTGGTTAGGGCTAGCAGGAGTCGGCTAAGGCTATAGCTTTTCCATTCTTGGGCAAGTCTGGACAAGTCCCATGCTTTGTCTTTATTTGGTTATTGCCTTGAGGTATCTGGGGGTGGGAGGGAGTTGGCCCAGACCTAGTACATGCAATTCTCCTCATCCTTACTGTCAGGGGCATTGGTGATCGATTGCCTTTTGTTCATGGCTTCCTCAGAAACTGTCTGTCCAGTTTTAAGATGCAGGAACTGAGGCCTAGTTCTTAACTGAGTTATTAGGAGCCTGCCATGGTATTTGTCTAGTAATGAGTTCTTATTCACATCCTCATAATAATTTATTCCCTTTTTTTTCTTGGATCTGTGATATGATCCTATTATACCTAGCATTTAGTTGTCATGTCCTTTCAGTCTCTTTTAATTCCCCCAGCACATCACATCTTGTCATCATGAATAATAATGACGTCTATGAAGTCTAGGCCAGTTATCTAGTAGTGTATCCTACAGTATTGACCCAAAATGGGGCCAAGTTCTTTTGTGAGTGATTGGATTCATCTTCGGTATGTATATCTAAAGATATATTTATTTATTTTTATTTTTATGTATATGAGTGTTTTGCCTGCATGTTATGTATGTGAACTATGTGTGTGCCTGGTGCTCACAAAGGCCAGAAGAGGATATCAGAACCCCTGGGACTGGAGTTACAGACGGTTGTGAGCCATCATGTGGGTGCTGGGAACCAAACTCAGGTCCTCTGCAAGAGCAGCGTGTGCTCTTAACCACTGAGCCATCACTCCAGGCCCTCAACTTAAATATTTGGGAAAGGACAGGTTATATCATCAAATCTCCATAGTGTCATATAGTACAATGGCCATATCAAAGGGCTATACTGCCAGTTTCTTTAATTGTTGCCGATACCAAATTTGATTGTTTGGCTAGTATAATATACTTCTCCGGGGCCAAGGTATGTGGAATTAATTAGCAAGCAGGGTGATACTTTAAACAGCTTGAGTAACTTATTCTCCAGTAATGCTTACTCAGCCATTCTAACACCCATTGCCCATCCTGGCTTCACAAATAAGACACTAGTCCGTGCTTCTCAGGGTACCAAAATCTACAAGCTGTTCAAGTGCCTTGTGTACCATGGTACCTTGTCTGCATATAACCTGTGGGCGTCTTCTCGTATCATGGAATCGTCTCTAGATTCATTCAGTACCTAGCAATGTGTAAGTAGCTGTTCCACTCTGTTGTTGAGGAAACGATGACAAGCAACCACATGCAAGTTCAGTACAGCTGCAAATTGTTTCCCGGTATTTTAATTGCAGATTAGTAGCATCACAGATTCGGATGCTACAGAAACAGGGCAAACTGTAACTGCAAAATTATAATTTTTCCTATTGTGTCGTTCCTTCCACATTAGTGGCTCCCCCATGCCCCCTGTACTGTTGTTTTTAATGTGGACTGTGGACTCACTCATTTTTTTTTCTTTAAAATATTGTATGCTATTATCCACCAGACCCGACAAATCATCATCATGTTATTGTATTTCATGTCCCCTGAGATTGGACAGTGAAAGCTGCTCATTCTTTTGACCTGTCACATTTGATATGGAGCACAAAATAATGTCCTATGCTCACCTTACCCTCTCATTGCTCAAGATCTCAATCTCCTAGTTTCTCTAAGGAAGTTCCATAGAATTTAAAACTAGATTCTAGCTCAAAGCTGCCTGGCCTCCCAGCAAGATTGGATGTGATGGGATTATCCTAAGGAGAAATTCCCAGTGGGGAGAGAGATGTCTCATTAGACCATGGCTCTTCCAGACTAGGTGGTTTTCTGATCCCCATTAGGCATCCCAGGTCCCAAACCCTTATTTCCTCCATCTGTCAGAATTGGGACAAAAGAAAAAACAGACTCTTCTCCAATTGGGCAATCCCTGTTTCCCTGAGCCTGCTAAGTTATACAGTTAAGTATGGTTTCTTTATCAGATCATGGAAGGGCATCAACCACAGAGTAAGTTATAACAAAGAATTCAGGGCAGAGACCAAATGACAATTGTAGAGGGAAGTTTCTCCGATCCTGCTGGGCCCCTGCGGCTGCATGAATCTCTCCCACCCACATCCTGCAGACACTTGGTCCCAAGTAAACACACAGAGGCTTATATTATTTACAAACTGTATGGCTATGGGTCAGGCTTCTTGTTAGCCACCTCTTATAACTAAACTCAACCCATTTCTATTAATCTATATATTGCCAGGTGGCCTCGGTTTTAACGGTCTGCTGGCATCTTGTTGCTCCTTGGGCAGCAGGCTGGTGTCTCCCCCAACTCCACCCTTCTTCCTTTCCTCTTCAGTTTCAATGCACCGCCTAACCTTATCCTGCCCTGCCATAGGCCAATGCAGCTTTATTTATCAACCAATCAGAGCAACACATATTCACAGCATACAGAAAGACATTCAGCAGCAGACAATATCAGTGTCTAGTTGTGTAGAGAGAAATATAACCCCCACCTAGGAATATATCAAGCAATTTCTGCCTAAGTATTCGAACTTACAACTCAGTGTGGTGTACAGGAATCACACCAGGGCTTTAAAAAGGAAAACTTCACCGGGCGGTGGTGGCACACGCCTTTAATCCCAGCACTCGGGAGGCAGAGCCAGGCGGATCTCTGTGAGTTCGAGGCCAGCCTGGGCTACCAAGTGAGTCCCAGGAAAGGCGCAAAGCTACACAGAGAAACCCTGTCTCAAAAAACCAAAAAAATAAAATAAATAAATAAATAAATAAATAAATAAATAAAAAGGAAAACTTCATTCCTAGAAAGGGGAGACATGGAGTGTTACAGATATCAGTTGCTGTTCGCTTTTCATTTTTGCAATAAAAATCAGTTTAGTAAGTTTATTCCCTATAAATCTCTCAACTTCCATCTCCCCTCATCCTACCTTGTGACATTTAACAGAAAATAGTTGTGGCCAAAGATAATAAGCTCATGTGCTTATGCAATGAGTAGGAGTCCTCTTTCAAAGGGAAGTTAGGGAGGGCACTGTCTCATAAGGTTATAGCCCAGGATACCCTGTGATTCAGAAGTTCACAGCCAACAAGTACAACCTGATCATGTCAGAACCCTCTTCAGAAGGCTCGGGTGCCTGTGTGACCTTCTTCTGGATTTTTATTTCTAATTTTTATAGGTCACTGTGCTTCTTTAATTAATCTGCCTTGGGGCTCTGGGAGGTGTCGGGGAGAGATGGGATGTGTGGTTTTGGTCCTCGCGATCCTTGGACAGTGCGGACTTGTGTGAGGCCAGTGCAGGTCCCCTAACAACTGCTCTCTGTACTTTGATCCACATTTCAGACAGCTGAGCCGATGCTCACTTGCCTCCTAAATAGAAACACTAAGAACTCCTCAGTTTTAGTCATGAGAAGAATAGTAAATGGGTAGAGGCGAGGCCTCAGCTTCTCTCTGTGTGAACTCGTTGTGGCCCACAGCCAGGAGGCCCTCATGAGGTCCGAAGCAGCCTCAACCAGGGTCTGCTCAGAGCAGGCCCAGACACGGCTGAGGACTTGGAAATGACCCGTTCTGCTCCCCAGATGGTTTTAATGTGATGAAGTAAGAGGCACCTGTCAGCCAGAATGTTTCCCTCATTTTTTTGCCTTTGAATGGAACTTACAGGTAATGTCTGAATAAGGTTTTGCATCTTTGTGGACATATCCAGCTCCAAACACTTTTTAATTTCATTTTTTCATTACATCCCTGTAACTTTTTAGAGGTCATGTCATTATTTATATTTTCACAATGAAAAAAAAATATAGTCTTGAAGATTATAGCAGCTAATTAAAAGTTAAAATAAGGGCTGGGGTGTAGCTCAGTGGGAGAGCATTTACCTGGCATGTGAAGGCCCCTGGCTTTGATCCTCAGGACCATAAAAATAAAAATAAAATGAAAAAGTAAAATAGAAATAGAAACCCAGTTTTTCTTAGTCTCAGGCACTTTTGGAGATCTCACAATTCCTGTGTCAATGGGATGTTTGGCACATTCGTGGGTCGTATTCTGGCCTACTCACTCCACTCCCCACATGACACTACCCCTTACCATTCTCTCCAAGGATGTCCCTGGGTTGCGAGATTAATGCTTTCATATAAATATGATAGCAAGTGACACCCCTTCCCCAGTGAGGGCAATGAGATTGTAGCCAGGACCTAAACATTAAGATATTCCCCCATAAGCCGGGTGGTGGTGGCGCATGCCTTTAATCCCAGCACTCAGGAGGCAGAGGCAGGTGGATCTCTGTGAGTTCGAGGCCCGCCTGGTCTACAGAGTGAGTTCCAGGAAATGTTCCAAAGCTACACAGAGAAACCCTGTCTCAAAAAAACCAAAGGACCAAAACCAAAACAAAACAAAAAGATATTCCCCCATGGGGCTAGAGAGATGGGTCAGTGGTTAAGAGTACTTGATGCTCTTGCGAAAATCTGGCGTTTGGTTCCCAGCACCTACATTGAAGTCCTCATAAATGCCCGAGATTCCAGTTCCAGGAGATCTAGCCTCTGCATGTGCACGCGCATGCACACACACACACACACACAAATCCTTAAAGATATTTCCTCATGTCATTAACTACATGAGACACTGTTATGGCCCTGGGATCTTGACAGCTCCGAACAGACAAACGAACTTGTAACGGGTTGGGGAGGAGACTATCTGAATTCCATGGGCACTTTCAACTTAACTATAGAACAAAGCCCACAGGCATTTCTTGGAAATTAGATGACTCTGCGGGAAATAGCCTTCTGGGGCAATTTCAGTCACCCCAGGCTTGATAACTACTCACTTCTCTGCCAGATCATTGCTGATCCAGCTCTGATGGCCTGACGTCTTTCTTTTTTCTGCTTCTATTGTGTCCTTGTTAGACAAGACTGCTCTTTCCCTTTGCCTTGCATCTAATGTCTCTCCCCGAGTGACCACCAATGGTTGTTTTCAAGGAGGACCTCTATACAATTACTTTCAAGTGTCCCTGATGCCCGGGAATTCAAATGGGTCGGACAGGGTCTGTGAAAGTGAGAGGCGACCATCCATCCACAGACAGCCAGTCCAAGACCTGAAAGGGGGATGTGTGAAATGTTTTGCATCCATCTATTTCTGTAATTGCACATTCAGAGCCCGGTTAGCTTACGTGTCACATCTTCCAGAGCAAAATAAGAAATTGCTAATGTTAAGCAACTCTGAGTCATGCAGATTTTATTACTCCCATTCTATTATTAATAAAAACAAATGCTCCACGGGAAAACAAAACGCCACTTGACTCTCCGATTGTAATCAACAACAACTCAGTGCAAGGGCGGCAGATGTTACTGAACTCAAGAGAGAGAAACTGGAAAGAGATAATCCACTTATCAGCACTGAAAGATCTAAAAACCAGCCCCGGAAATAAATTCCTCTCCCCTCTTCTTTTGCAGAAAGTAAACCCCAAAAGGGCGTAACCTACCCATCGGCTCTTACATATTCATCGTCCAAACATCCAGCTGCCAAAGCAGGCAAGTGCTCGCGCGGTATTTCATCCAAGCTGTCTGAGTCCATAAACGTGTAATGTCGTGTTTTAGGCGACGGTGTGGGAATTCACATCTTCCCCAGTCAAGTCCCGCTGACCCTAGAGGTGCGTTAATGATGCCAGGAACCTGGCACCTCAACCAATGCGATCAGACAGACGTGGTTTGGGAGTGAAGGGTTTTTTTGTTGTTTTCACGATCGGATACTGTCTCTGTATCTGTGCCATCTTCATTCAGGGCGACTGGGACCTGGAATTTCATTGTGCTGTTACTTTAGACGATGATAATGACCTTGTGCCTAGAAACGTTTCCTGGCAACTGAAAGGGAAGAGGCTGCCTCCGCTTGGCTATAAAGCAAAGGGAAGGAGAGAGAACCCTGGGGCTTATTCACTAACAGCAAGCAGCCAGGCAATGAATCTGAGTCAGGACAAAACGCGCTTCTGAGGGGCTCACCTGAGCCAGCCTCCACGGGAACGGTGGAGACTAAGGAATTCCTGTGCTAAATAAATCCAGTATGGTGCCCTCTGTGGTGCTGCCTTGGAAGGCGCTCTGATTTCTCACACAGTCAGGTGCTTTCTCACAGGATTTGGCATTCCAGAAACAAGGCGGAGGGTGAACGGATTTGGTTCAAGTTCTACTCGTGGATGTAGGGCGGACATGGCTCTAGAATGTCCAGAGCTAGCATTTCTTGAATATTTACCGTGTGCAAGGCACTGTGACAAGACCTTTCCTTGGTAGTTTTTAGTCAGCCCGGAGTGCGACCCAGATGCCCTGTTCTTACCCTAATGCACAGTTTGCAGAAAACAGAGCTCGGAGAAGGCGAGTGAGATTTTCACTGACAAACAGCGAGGAATTGGGAAAGTTCAGAGTCAAGCTCAGACTGCCTGGCTCCAAACTCCACTCCCTAAATCGCTGTGCTAGATTTTTCTCCTGCTAGCCACCCGACGTGCAGACTCCCAGTCTGATGAGTCTCCACAGACACGTTGGGAGCTGCCTGTCTTTCATGTTGTGACTGCCTCACCTATACCTTTTACGACACTTGAATCGCTGAAGCGATCATGACATATTTATTGAGTTGCAGGAACACAGCTGTCCCCATCCCCCACAGTGGGGTGATCCCTTAAGAGCCAGATCTGAGGTATGTCCTGTCTTCCTTTGGTGAGGACATGGGAAGGAGAGCACATGACAGAGCCTCCTAATAGTTTCTGTTTCATCCGTGTCTGCAGCCTGCTGTCCATCTGGTGATTTCTGAAGAGGTGATGTGTGCAGATAACTGGGTCCTGTTTTATCTAGTCGACTCTTGTCCGCTCCCTACCCCTTCCTTCCGTTCCTAGCATACCACCCCAGGGACCAGCAGCCCTTGCACTCAGAACTCTGGGCTTCTCTTTAGACTGCCCCGGGGCCTGAGTTGCTCTGAAGTGAGGTCACCTTCCTCTCCTGTCTCACCTGATCTGGAGCTGTTGAGGGTCTGGCCAGGGATGTGCTAACGCCACTGATAACCTTAGAAATCTCAAGTGTGGAGTTACCATTGCCAAGCAACCCTCTGACTGTTCTCTCCCTCACTGAATGGGGAGGCTGGTGACTGTGCAGATGACCCTGGAATGACCACAGGTGTGGGAAGCTCAGGGGCAAATTTCCTGGTATAGAAAGTACTGTGCAGGTCCTTCTGGCTTCAGCCCTCAGACCGAACCTGAAAAATGGGAAGGGTCCCACACAACATCTGGTGCTCACAGCTACCTGCCAAGTCCTCCCTCTGTGCCAGAGCCCTGAGCTACAACAGCCTGAGGCAGAGAGCGCCAGTATCTTATCCTGCTTTAGAAGGATTTAGCAATTTCCCCAAGGGTGCCACTGTAGCTGGTTCCTTGGAGACTGATGGGTCGTATCCCCCTAAAGCAGGTAACAGCTGTGGGGGGAAAGCAAGGAGAAGAGACGCTGCCTTGGAGTTTTGGAATCCGTTTGGTCTCAAAGCCCCAGGCAGCAGAGGTCTATGCAAAGCTCCCCATATCTACACCAGCCACGGCCAAGCTGAATTGTCCCCACCCACCAAAACTTATCTCTATGACTCTGTAGCATCTTCAAGTGGCTCAGGTGAGCCCTGGGACTTTTCCTCCTCCTCCTTCTATTTAAATCTATAAAGTGTCCAAAAGCCACACTGTGAAAGCACAACCATTACTGATGTCGCTTGTCCCCATTGCCACACCACTTCAAGTTTCTGTGCCATATCACCAGGCATTATATCGGTTCCTCAGTTCTAGATCGTTCACATTTGACAGCATCTCAAAGAGTACGTTCCTCCGTTCACCCATTCGCTCACCGCCGAGTACCTCCTGTGTGCAGGGCCCAAGCTCAGTGACGAGTGTGCCAATATCAAAGGGATGCTTGGGGTCTCGCTCTGTCTCTTTAAAAGGGCATGCCTGCGTGGGGTGAGTTCTTAATAATTCAAGTAAAAAAAAGTTCCAGTGAGACCCATGAAAGAGTGGTCTCATTGCTACTCTTCCTAAGGGATCAAATTCCTTCAGAAACCACACAAAGCAGAGAAGAGGTAGATGCAGGGCCAACCATGGTTCGGGTCTCAGCATGCTGCATGAAATGCTTACTAGGCTCTCAAAAGAATGCGTTAATAGATAAATTAGGTTAGGATGACCCCGCCAAAGCATAGCCAGCGTCTTCAGTGGCAAATTATCTCACTTGAAGCCTGGAAGGTATCTGATTTGCCTTGCAGGGCTCACGCTGGGGACAGATATTGCCTGAAATGTAAAGGCTGTCTCTCCCAGGCAGTTAGCAACCATTAAGCGGGCAGCTGCTACTTGGCTCCCACCTCCCATGTGCTCTGGGCTAAATAAAAACAGGTAAGTGTTGATTTGCAGAAATGCACCAGAAAACTGGAAAGGCACGTTCCTGATGTCAGGGCCAAAGAAGGCTAAGGAAATCTGCTACTGAGAAAGAGTGCCAGGAAAATACCCTTCTGCCTCCCCTTGGCTGTTTGCTAAGCCCTGCCCTGGAGGAAGGTCAGGCTGTTGCTCACTACATGAGTTTCACCTCCCAGGCATCCCCTGCCCTCATGACCCTTATCCACCACAGCCACCCTGTTGCCACTCCTGACAGAAAGCTTCGGTGAGATCGCCACCAAGACCTTGTGATACCTTCAGGAATTCTCAAGTGACCAAGGCCCGCCTTCTACTTGTTCCCTTTTAGTGGACAGAGAGCATGAGTTTGACTTCCAACCTTGACTTCTAACCTTGCCT
This sequence comes from Peromyscus eremicus, assembly GCF_949786415.1. Taxonomy (NCBI): domain Eukaryota; kingdom Metazoa; phylum Chordata; class Mammalia; order Rodentia; family Cricetidae; genus Peromyscus; species Peromyscus eremicus. The sequence continues at coordinate 15,768,991 of NC_081437.1, read as the reverse complement.
CTGCTTCCTTTCAACCCTGTAAATGGGAACGCTCCTGGACCTCTTAAGAAGCCTGTTCCTTAGCTTAAAAATAGAAATGTTTGTGTCTACTTCCGAAACTGTGACCATCTTCATCGGGGACACCTACGTAAAAATCCTCCAAAGTGCCAACATATAGTGGCTGGGCAGTGGATCTTAGATCTCCTGCCCTGGTGTACAGCCCTGAGGCTCAGAATGAGCTAGTGATGAGAAGAACCAAATCTTCCCCCAGCACTCAGACTTGGCTTCTGTCCTCTTCCCAGCCACCAAAGCACAATGCTGCCCGCTGCAGAGGGGGAAACAAAACGTGATGTGAAATGTCATCTCCTACCATTTATTGGATTCCTACATGTGCCAAACACGGGGTGACTTATACACTTTGCCCAAATTACGGCAGCAGCCCTCCCAAGTAGGCATGACTGTCCCCACTCATAAAAGACAGGTTCGGGGGCGGTGGTGGCACACGCCTTTAATCCCAGCACTCGGGAGGCAGAGCCAGGTGGATCTCTGTGAGTTCGAGGCCAACCTGGACTACCAAGTGAGCTCCAGGAAAGGCGCAAAGCTACACAGAGAGACCCTGTCTCGAAACCGACCCCTCCCCCAAAAAAAATGACAGGTTCGGGTAGCTTTAGAAGCAAGACTGTCGATGACGGTGCTAGAAGCCCAGTCTGGCCTGGGCTACGGTTCTTACATCAAAATTCCATGGCCCATCTGAGATCTGATGAATCAGCCTCTCTGGGAACAGCTCCTGGGGGCTGCATCTGTAACCCCGATCTGCTCAACTCTACTCGGCTGCCGGGGCAGGGAGTTCCGGGGCTCCATCTGCCGCTTTTGAGAGGGTGCCTGGGAGCTGTTCTTGGCCATGCCCAAATGAGCAACATGCGGAGAGCCTACAGCATGTCTGTGAAAACGTTTGAGAGGAGACAAACCTTCCATGTATCTGACACTGTCTGCAGAAACTATCTGACTAGGTATTGTGTTCAAAATGAACCACGAGTGAAATACTCAATAAGGAACTGGGAGAAGTTAGGACCACAAGAGCGGCATCCTCTTCCTTCATGTTAAAGATGGTTCTAATCTGTGACAGGGGATGAGCAAAAACAGCCCGCATAGGACCAGAGAGATGACTCTTGAGTAAATGGATCAAGTATTTGAAAGCAGCTGGATCCTGTCGAGTAACCCATTGGCTGCCCTCATGACATTGAATCTCTAGCTCTCTTGAAAATGAATGTTCACACACCGAGGTGACTGGGGTAGTCGGGAGCCTAGAATCTGGACAGCTGGGGAAGAAAAAGATAATTGTGACTTTCAAACTCTAATAAGTTTATGATGGGAAGATGTTCTAGTAAAAGCTTTGTTTGGCTGCTTTATGGCTGAATTGATTATTTGAAAGTAAAAAAATATATATACTGCCTGATTATTTATATGTCTCTCGAAATGAATCATTGGATCAAAATTGACAAGCAGTCCTATTCATCTCCTCCCTAGATGAAGCAAGGCAAACCTGGGCCCACATCTCCCTCAAGAGGCGCCAAAGCCTTCTAGCAACAGCATAAGGCAGAGGATCCCTCTTGAGAAATTAAACACTTCTCTAGGACTTATTATTAATGGCTGTCCTTTAAAGTAAGGGAAATGTCATACATCAGGCAGCTTTGGCTTGGCCCCCAGGATGGTGCAGATGCCAGCTGAAGCCCAGAAGCCATCCATGGCTCGCTAATGATCCTCTGGCCTGGTCTTCCGACTGATTTAAAGATGGCTAACGGTTGGCAAGGAACAGGGTCAATGAAAATGAGAAATCTGCTTCCCGCCCGCAAGAGCAGATGGAATGGCTACATTGGACCCTGATGCTGGATTTGGTTCTCGTCTGGCCTGGCGTCCCAAATTAGTGATGTGATTCACCCCTGCAAGGTGACAGGGTCAGGGTACAGAAGGGAGCAGGTGCCAGTGTAGGGCGGTGGGTCTGAACACCCACCAAATGTTGGTCTGCAGGACTGGAGTTCTAACACGGCTCTCCTGGGGTGCTGTACCATGCACACTCACTATACAGCATCAAACGGCAAGTTGGATGGAGAAAGAGGCATCTTTTGACCCCCTTGGCCGGCTTTTCCATGTGCCTAAAATGCATCAACTAGATCCAGGATGCTATGGTAGGCTGAAAAGTCCCCCTCAAAAAGATACTCAAATCTCAATCACTGGAATCCGAGTGTGCCCTTACATGGAGAGGAGCATTTCTGCTAATATGATTAAGGGTCTTGACGTTGGATGTTTATCGTCGATTATCTGTGTGGACCCTGAATACCATCACACACATCTCCACAGAAAGAAAGTAGAGGAAAATGACTTCACACCCTGAGAAAAGGAGGTCTTACAAAGACAGAGCAGAGAAAACAAGTCAGGATGCTAACCTAGAAGCAGCCACAGGCCAATCCAGATGAACTTGGCTGGTGCAAGAATCACACCTACCTTCGGGCTTATTGGAGGAAGCTCGGTGCTGCTGAGGCCTTAAACCTGGCCCAGGAGTCCTTACTTTGGAATCCTGGTCTCCAGAGCCGTAAGAAAATGAATCTCTATTGCTTTAAGCCACCAAACTTAGGGTAATGTATAACAGCAGCCCCCACGACACCAGATTCACAGTTATAGAAGCATTAATATTCCACTGGGTGCCCAGTAGCCATTGGCAGTAGATCTAGACCTGAGGAGCTGGTCATGGGGGAGACCATCATGTCTCTCTACAGCCCTGGCCCGAGGTCTCCAAGATAGTCCCCAGCATTCACGGCATAGCCTCTCTTTCCCTAAACCTTCACTGAGACTCTCTGAGCAATTGGAGCACTAACTGGAGCCTTGTATCTGTTCCCCTCGCTCCTGGAAATGACCTCTCACTCGGGCTTGAGAGATGGCTCAGGGGTTAAAAGCACTTGCTGCTCTTGCAGAGGACCTGGGTTCAATTCTCAGCACCCATGTAGGGCTATTTACAACCACCTCTAACTCCATCTCCAAGGGATCTGACTCCCATTGTGACCTTCACTGACACTGTGGTCAAATGCATAGACACATAGACACACACATATATACAAAATTAAGACTGAAAGTAAGGATGTTGGAAAGATGGCTCAGTGGTTAAGAACACTGACTGCTCTTCCAAAGGACCCAGGTTCAATTCCCAGCACCCACATGGCAGCTCACAACTCTCTGTAACTCCAGTTCCAGGGGATCCAACACCCTCACACAGACATGCATTCAGGCAAAACACCAATGCAAATGAAATAAAACTAAATGAATCTTTTTTAAAAAAAGAATAAAAATAAATTCTTTTTTTTTTGCGGTTTTTCGAGACAGGGTTTTTCTGTGTAGCTTTGCGCCTTTCCTGGAACTCACTTGGTAGCCCAGGCTGGCCTTGAACTCACAGAGATCCGCCTGGCTCTGCCTCCCAAGTGCTGGGATTAAAGGTGTGCGCCACCACCGCCCGGCCCAAAAATAAATTCTTAAAAGAATAACCTCCTACTCATACTCCTGCAAGCGACTCAGTGAATCAAATATAAGACATCAAGTAGGAGGGAACCTGTTGGGAAGAAAAGGGGTTCCAGGGTGGGGGATGATGAGAGAGGGTAATGGGAAGTGAAAATGCTCCCCAAAGTCAGTATATACGCATAAGAAATTGCCAAAGGATAAAAACCTGTGAAACAATCAAAATCTTCCTAATTTAGAACCTAGATGATCCTTGCCGTTTAGTTAGTTCCATTATCCCTGTTATTGGCAAGACATCTGGGGCCAGGAGGAGTCAGTTGACTGGCCGTGAACCTACTTAAACCAAAACGCGTTCTCTAAGAGTGCGCCATAGTGGAGGCCCCGGAAGAGCCGTGTATCCATAGGCCAATTGCAGTTGAGATGGCAGGGTGATAGAAGGGGAGAAGGGAGGAAGAGAAATAGGGGTTCGAAAGGAAGGAAGGAGTAAAAACCATTGCTTATGGTGCCCGGCAAAGCAATCAGGCAACCAATCATGTTCTGCCTCTTCTATGTTGCTATGACAGTTTTGAACTGTCACTCAAGTGTGCTGTTTAATCTTTGGTTGTTGCTTGGCTTATTGCTCTGAAATTGTATGGACTATGTATCTAGATCCCACCCTCCACTACAACCAATACAGGCGTCTTCTAAAAGCCAGTGGTGTTCAACAAACATTTATTTGACTCGTGGTCCTCTAAGTCCTACAGGCTATTTTGTAGACACCAACGCAATTCTGTTTTCTTACAGGTGAGACCACAAAAGCCTATGAGAAGCCATCTATTACAGGGACCACCACACAACCTGTCACCCTGACACAGGCTTTAGCTATCCCAGTAGCTGAGGCTACCCACAGAGCCACATTGAAGCCATTCACAGCATCTGTAACCAGTGACCCCAGACCCCAACCCGTGGGCCACAGGAGCCAGGATACGGGTGAGTAGGTGGGCCATGTATGTTGTGTACTGCAAGAGCAGGTGGTGTATCTTTAGAGGAACAGCTTTGTTGGAATCTGGTATGCAGTGCCCAGCCCTTGCCTTGGGGTGGGAAGCAGGTTGTGTCTTCTAGGCTCGAAACACAACTACTGTTGCCATACCCACAAAGATAGGAGAGTATGTGAAACATTACCTTGACAAGATCGCCCTTCCTCCAAAAGCTCAGTTGAGGAAGACAGGAGACTTAGCTCTCCCCATTGCTGGGTTACTGGATTTTGTTTCCTTAAGTAATAAATGGCCCACACCCAGACGTCTTTAGATAAAAGAATCCCTTTGGGATGTCAGATAGCCGATAAGTTTGCTTGTCACATAATACAATCTCCAGTCTCTACACAGACATCTATCTTCACCATCCTGAGATAAAGAGCACCTGTATCATCAGTTCAAATCGCTTCCTGGTGAGGGGAATGGGAAATTGTGCAGTGGGATCGCTATTATCTTGGAAGGTTTCTCCGAATATTTCCTGTCCGGTGACATATTTCCCCTCTTGGAGGAAATTCCCTGGGCCTTGTTTTCAGCCTCATTCCTAGTTTTCAATCACTATTATTGCCATGCAGCATGACCCTACTCTACCCTAGCAGATTCCAGACACCTGTTTGCCCATCCTTTTATTTTCTACGGGAGAATTCGTACTTTCAAGGCACTGGGCAGTTTTCTAAGCAACTTACACATAGATCATAGAACTTGCTGGATCATGACCGTTCTGTGGGGCAGATCCATAGGACGTCTAACTTGAGAGAATCCATTGTTACCGTGAATAAACTAAGGAATAAGATGATGGGGGTGCAAGCCCCAGGTCACACGGGTGAGCAAGCGGAGCAGGAATCCACATGCCAACCCCTGGAATCCTTGCCATCAGCAAACGTATCAGCAAAACTCTGATCCACAGAGGGCCATATTTTGGGAAGAACCAAGTGGCAAGATCGGAGGCTGCTGGGCTCCCCTATCATTGTCAGTAATTAATAATAACTGTCAGGACACTCAACATGCGTGCATTCATGGGCCAAGTATATTGCATGCTTTATTATAGTCTTGTCACTGATTCCACTGTAAACTTTCTACTTTATCGCTGCCTCGTGGGAGAAGTTGTGACCTAAAGGTCCCATGTCAGAGAACCATAAAAATAATTTTGTGAAGTTTCGAAATACATCGGACGTGCTCCCCACCCCATCCTATTCATGGTCAGCTGGACTAATATTAACACAAGTTAATGATACCTGGCCACGAGAGAGAAGCAGTCTCTGGTGCTGGGTGACCAGGGTTCACAGGAGTCCCCAGAACCAGAGCTTTTTTTCCGTTACATCTCAAGCTCTTGGCTCTAGGTTCCTCCATTCTCTCTAACCCATTCGAGTACCTGAATCAGCTCTTGTCTTTCCCAGAGGGCACCGGTTCTTATGCAACAGAGAACAGTGGCTTGTGGCTTCTTTACTTGGCTTCTCCTGGCAGCTTGGGAATCTCGATGCCAATTTGGCCGCAAACTCCTCAAAAAAAACCCTGAAGTAGTGACTCCCAACCTGGCAAAGCTTTGCTATTCCTGGCTTTGGGACAGGGGCTTTGACAGCAGCCTCCCAGCCCATCAGTGTTCTTTTTTCTTACTTGCACAGCACAGGCATCCAGGCAACCCACACACTGCCGGGCCCATCCTCGGGGAAAGAGAGGCCTCTGTGTAGCGGGCACCATAGCTGTTAAGACAGGAGCCCAGGTAGGCAGGGGAGAAGGACTTCTTAGCCATGGCATTACCCACTCAAAGGCATTCTGCATGCATGAAAAGAAGCAGATTTGGATGTCCAAGTGCATTTGTCCATTCAAAATAACAGTTGTATCAAGACACTCCTCTCATCCCATACAATTCACCCATTTAAAGTTCTTATTCAGGGGGGTTTAGTATATCCATAGTTACATGGCCATTGCCACAATCAAATTCTAGAACATTTTCATCACTCCTAAAGAAACCCCATTCCTATGAACCAGAACCTGAGTCACCACCCCCTTTGGTCCTAGATCAGCTGTTCTCAACCTATGGGTTGCAACCCCTTTGGGGGCAGAATGACCCTTTCACAGGGGTCACCTAAGACCATTGGAAAACACAGATATTTACATTACAATTCATAACAGAAGCAAAATTACATTTGTGAAGTAGCAACGAAAATAATTTTATGGTTGGGGGTCACCACAACTTGAGGAACTGTATTCAAGGGTTACAGTACTTCTTACAGTGTTGATAGACAAGTTAGTTGTTACTGTATTTCCCTCCTTTTGTATGTATGACTTAAACAGAGAGATGCTAGAAGTGGGTGTGACTGAGATGTTCAAACAAAGCCTAATTCATTTAAGAAATATTTATTGAATGCCTACTACGTGTCATCGGACAACATTCTAGGATATGTCAGTGACTGTCCCACCTCAATGCACTAAGATCCATCGCTGATCCCTTCAGCTTAGGACACCTCACTCCTGTGGGGCTAGAACAGGGCCCACCTGTGTTTCAGGCCTGAAAGTCCTCCTACACTGAGGTTTACAAAAGCATCCTCTCAGGCAGAACACAACACCTTAGACTCTGAGTGCTTCTCAACCTTCCTAATGTTGCGGCCCTTAAATAGAGATTCTCATGTTGGGGTGACCCCCAACCAGAAAGTTATTTCATTGCTACTTCATAACTGTGATTTTGTTACTGTCAGGAATTGTAATTTAATATCTGATAGGCGACCCCAAGGGAGTCACGACCCACAAGTTGAGAACCATTGCCTTAGGGATAGGTTGACAACCAAATACATCAATATTTAGATGCAGAAGAGACAGGAGCACTCTCAGTTCACGAAAGCATGCTGAGGTGTGAGAGGACTCCCAGGAAAAGGGTGCTGGACACACCGCAGCCCATTCACTGACCCGTGAATATACAAGCCAAGACGTCAGGAAAAAAAACAACAACAACACCACCAAGTGAAGGCTAGGAGCAATAAGCCAAGAGCCAGGGGCACAGAGACTTCTCACAGGACAGGAATAAGGCCGTCTTCACAGGAGAGGCCAAAGATGGCACCGGCGCCCCCCAGGAGCACCCGGCGCCAGAGAGAGCCACCTGGAGAGCCAGATCCATAGCTGTTGTTAGAAAAGAGTTCTGCAAAGATTGACAAGCTGCAGGTCCCGCTGGGTCAGCTGGGATCTCTCAGATGTAGAAGCGTGCATTGTTTGCCCAGTCAGGTTCACTTTAAGAAGCATTTGGGTGGCCACTGGGAGCATAGCATTAAATGTATGCACAGTAGAGAGACCAGAGGGGTAGAAGAGCGCCACCTAGTGACGAGGTCCAGAAATGGCCAGGGTCATTCATTTTCCCCTCCAGCCTTGGGCAAGGACTAGGAGGAGATGGAGGAACCGGGCAGGGAGAGACCAGTGTCTGCCAGTGCGTGCCTTCCACGCGCCCTTTCCTTATCACCAGTATTTCTGTCACCTGTGGAAGTCTTTCTCCCTTAAGGTATCTGGAGAAGGTTTTTCTTGAAATTCAATCTTTCAAAAGACAAGCATTCCAAAAGAAAAATGGAGAAAGACCATGACCAGGCAAACTACAGCAGAGCTGCAAATGGCCAATAAATGTATTCTTTTTTAAAAATATTCAAGCTGGGCAGTGGTGGCGCATGCCTTTAATCCCAGCACTCAGGAGGCAGAGGTAGGTGGATCTCTGTGAGTTCGGGGCCAGTCTGGGCTACCAAGTGAGTTCCAGGACAACCAGGGGCTACCCAGAGAAACCCTGTCTCAAAACACCAAACCAAACCAAAACAACAAAAGATATTCAACTCATCAGGAATGAAATAAGTGCCAAATAAACAGCAAAATCTCTCTCTCTCTCTCTCTCTCTCTCTCTCTCTCTCTCTCTCTCACACACACACACACACACACACACACACACAATTCATACTGCAAACTGAAACACACAGTGTGGGCAAGAGTGTGGAGAAATGATAGAATTTGCCAAGAATGAATTGTAAGGTAAGTGTGATCCACGGGTGGGAAGAACGGCCATGGGACATGGTCACGTGAAGAGAAACGAAGGTTTACTCACCCACCATTAGAAGTACGGGTCAAGTTACCGTACAGCTGCTCAAATGCACTGCATGTGCACACAGAAATGCTATTCAGCCATGGAGGAAAATGCAACTATGGCATTTTCCAGAAGAATGGAGGGAAGTAGAGATCGTTACTTTTAGCAAAATGAGGCGCAGTCCAAAAGACAAATATCCCATGTTTTCTCCCATCTAGATTTGTGTGTGTGTGTGTGTGTGTGTGTGTGTGTGTGTGTGTGTGTGTGTGTCTGTGTGTGTGTGAAGAGAGAGACAGATACAAGTAGAACAGGGACTTGGGGAGAAGGGGTCTAAAAGAAAAAAAAGTGGAGAACAGAGGGTAAGAGGGTGGTGGAATATATGGGACATGGAAATGGGGAGGGATATTTGGGGGGTGCAATTAAGGAAGGGACCCCCAAGGGGGGAGAGAAGGTGGGGGAAAGTATTGGAGGGCGGGACATGAATAGGAGCATACGATAATGCTATGTATGTAGACAATGTCATAATGAAACCCGTGACTTCACATGCTAACCTTAAAAATTAATAAAAAATAAATAACCAAAAAGCTGATGGGCATGGGCACTGGCTGGTGTGAGAAGACTGGCCTGTGGTAGATTGCTCAGTCAAAGCAGTGAGGCGCAACATGGACCCCCCCAACCACACACACACACACACACACACACACACACACACACACACACACACACACGGTCCTGCGCTTGTGTGTTGTATAAACCAGAGGCCAGCCAGCGCTGGATAGACAATCAACAATGGTCCCTTGCCATGCATCGTATATAGAGAAAACGTCTATACGGTGAGCCTAGGTTACTTTTACAAATTGTACAAAAAAATAAAGCTGCTTTGAGTTTATGTTACATAAATGAAACCAAGACAAAATGGGGGGGGGGGAATCCACCATGGACAGTCCTAAAAGAAGTAAGAATCTTCTCATTACCACCTTTGAAACATGGCTCCTTCTCTCAGCTAACTTCTTCCCCAAAGAGGCTCTGTGTTTCTCTTTGTGAACTCCTCCATCTCTTGTCTCCCTATAAAGTCTTCCTTCAGAGAAACTGCCCAGTAAGCAATGAGTGCTGAAATATGTTTGACTCTCTCCCAAAATACTCAAGGCTAACCCATTGGCTGCCTCTAAAACTGACGGAGAGCTAACGCTATTTGTACCAACTTCGTGTTGATGCCGCTTAGGCAAATTGCAAAATGTTAAGTGACATTTCTGTTGAAGGATTACTTTAACCTCCCCACAAGTGGCACAGTTGAGGGGAATTATTTCTGAGGACAAGGAAATCTAAGAAATATGGCCCTTGTGAATAAAGGGACGTACTTCGCCAATCATAAAACGCAGGGGTGTTTAGTGCCCGGAATGTCCAGCCACTGTTCTAAATCCGATCGACTTCATCTATTTATTTGTCTGTCTACCTATTTATTTACTTATTTATTATCTACATATTTATTTTCCAGTCCAATGCCTCCCCCAGGGCAGGTTCAGACAGCACAAAAGCCTTGCCTCGGTTCTGACCTTGGTCCGGGCTTGCTAGGTTGACTCACGGAAAGAATGAGAGCAGCTAGCTTCACATTCATGCTCTGACCAGTCCAGCTGTGATTTCAGGTCTGTGGTCCCCCACTGCCTACGCGAGCAGCCGACACAGTCCTGGCTCCCATCCAGGTGAGAGCTTCAGCTGTCTTTCTCATTGCTACTCTGCATGATTCTAACTGCCCAAATCCACCACCATTCGATTTGAAGTTAATAGAGCCTTAAACCAGTTGGGCCAACACGATACACTGCCCTCAGGCCCAGACTTGTGAAGAAACCTGTAAGGAAAGTAAGGACGGCATAAAGTAACCCAGGCCTTTGCCCAATCTTCCTATCCCAGAGGCGATTTCATTACAGGTTTCGATAGCCATTCCTAAGGATTCAGTAACCAGGCTCTTAGACGCCTAAAAAGAGATGCTCTCTGTGGTTCATGCTTGGGGAAACTCACTTAAAAGATCAAGAAAAACCTTTATCCTCTCCCAAGAAAGGACAGAGCGCATCTTGCTTGGGGACATCCATTATGCTTGGAGGAGAGAAGCGCATTCTCTCCCAGGAAAGCGCCTCTGAATCGCAACAACCCAGGACTCAAAATTCACTGCCCTGCGGCCTTTCATGGCTCAGTGCTGCCACAGAAGCTGCAGCAGGTCTTGGCAACACCGCTGAGGCCCACAGAATACAGACAGGGAGTGGGTTAGGGGCTTCCCACCAGCACACACCAGGCCTGCTTGGGAGCTTATGTGCTGGCTAAGAACTATGCTACTCCCTTTGAGGCCACATGGCATGACGACTAGTGGCCAAGACTGCCATGAAGAGGTGTTGATATCTCCCTCCTAGTGTTTTGTGTTTTATTCTTTTATTTAATTAATTGCATGTGCACAAGTGATTAGCCTGGATATATGTATGTGCACCACCTGCGTGCTTGGTGCCTGCGGAGGTCAGAAGAAGGCATTGCATCTTCTGGAACTGGAGTTGTCGACTGTTGTGGGTTTTACCTTCAGCACAGTGGCTGCGCCTTAATCTACTGCTATTTCAGCCAGCAATTGCAACTCTGCAGTTACCGGCCTGCTTCTCTGACAGCGGCCTGGCGGGAATTCTGTTTCCCATAGGCACTGGCTCGGTCACTGCTACTAAAGTTAGCTTTAACTAAATTCCTATCGTTCTATTTATAAGTAAAACTCGAGACTCAAAGGCTGGGGTGAAAACCTGCTAGCTCAGAGAGGTTGAGTAACACCCAGCTAACCTTCTCTCCTTGCTGGTGTCTCTGAAAAAGACTGACCTTTCACTCCACCAAAATAGAAAAGGCCATGCCACTCAAAACCCTCCCTACTACTTCCTGTGCATCTCTTTATCTCTTCCAGATGCCCTCTGAGCTCTATGATCACTTTCTGTCAACTAATTGCTAACTGAGCCTCCTGACCCAAGGTTAATTTTACTGAATTAATGCAAATGCAAATTTGGGGTTCCCAGTGTGATCAAATATCCCCAAGCAGTGGGCCACCATGTGAATGCTGGGAATTGAATCACCCCACCCCACCCCGTTCCTCTTCAAGAACAACGAATGCTTTTAACCATTAAGCCGCCTCTTCAGCCCAGTAGCTTCTGCTTCGTTTGATACATGATAAGAGAGTAAGAACTATTCCCCATCCCTCCCACAACCTCCATCAGGATTAAGTGGGTCTCCATAAACTGCACAATGGCACCTTTGTCCATGTATACTCCGTTTTCTTGGCTTCAGGGTCAGAACTGGCCAAGCCATGGGGCATTTTCTCCTCTCGTTCCTGTGGCCAAGATGTCCGCAGCCCGCAAGGGTGGAGCCAACCACAGATTGCAGAAACTATCTGAACCAGAGACACTCTCAGCAGGGGACAAAATGAAAGTAGAAATCAGTTGCTGGGTGTGTGTGGACCTGCTGAGCCTGTAGATGCCCCACAGGGACTCAAAGGCAGGGTTCCAAAGATGCCTACCAGAAGCCTACAGGAGCAGGTATCAGCTTAGGCAAGGGGCTTGCTGCTTCTAGTTTTGCATCCTAGAGATGTACTTCCATGGTCGCCCTTGGTTTCTCCAGCTCAGCTCCAGGTTAGCAGAGTGTGGGGGCATACCAAGTCATTTTGACCTTCAAGAAATATCTTTGTTTAGTCTGTTCTCAGTAAGAGAAAAAAGAAGCTATTATCAAGTCAGAGTCCCAAGGACTTATATTACCTTATGTCCCCTCCAGAGATTCTCTCACCTAGTCAATCTCCTCAGACTGACCTCTGGGATAAAGTGCAAATAACCAAGATGCACCATGTGCCTCAGACCTGCATTGGGGGTGTGGGGACCCAAATTACTCAGGGTCCGAGAATCTAAGCTTGCTTTACCCAGCAGGACTGCATAAGGGGATGATTTGACCAGGGACGTGGTTACCAGGTGTTTGGAAGGGTCTACACTTGGCTGTGTGGTATGCTTTGATCTAGCAAGGGGGAGGTCTTTTGCCCCACCCCTTGGCATCGTTATAAAAAGCCCTTTTGAAGAGGCTGTTGGGTTTTGATCCAGGTCCTCCCGAAGCTATCCTCTGTTTCTGTCTTTCTCCTCTTCGCTACCTTTCTATCTAAAAGTTTCTTATCCCTCTCTCCTCCTCATAGGAACCCTTTTAAAAGGTGGGAGCTGGCCTCCCGCAGGGGGTGGATAGCAACAAGGTCATGTTCTCAGTCTCAAGCTCCCGTTTGCTTTTCACTGCCTGACCACCACCTTTGGGTTGATTGGAGAGTCTGTTCTACTGAATGCATTTGGCCTTGTTCCTTTTTTTTTTTTTTAAACAAATCATTTTCCAGTTCTTTTGGTCCATGAGTCTCTACTTCCTCTTCAGCATCCTTCATGTTTCCAATACTTGGGCCCACTTTAACTGTCAACTTGACCCAGCCTAGACTCACCTGCTCAGATCAGACTACATGTAAGCTGGTCAGTAGAGGATGGTTCTTGAACCCAGTCAAAGGCTTCAGTGGCGCCAAATGTAGATGTAACCAACCATCTTATTAAATAAGAAACACAGAGCCGATTCAGAGAAGAAAGCCAAGAGGTCAGAGCTAAGAGCCTTACCCTTCCTGCTTCAGCCAAGAGAGCTCTCCGAAAAAAGGGGCCTACTTCCTGTCTGTTTGTCTTTATATAGACTGTCTGTTCTGCCTTCTTATTGGTTGTAAACCCAAACATATGACTGCTTCATCACTGCCTGTATGTACAGCCCTCCAGGTCCTCTATGGTATTGAGATTAAAGGCGTGTGTCTCCAATGTTGGCTGTATCCTTGAACACACAGAGATCTACCTAGCTCTGTCTACCAAGTGCTGGGATTAAAGGCGTGCGCCACCACCGCCATGCTCTTGCTATGGCTGTAATAGCTCTGACCCCCAGGCAACTTTATTTATTAACATACAATTAAAATCACATTTCAGTACAAGTAAAATACCACCACAGATGGTTTTGGTTTTTAACTGATGTAGGAGGTCCCTGCCCACCATGGGCGGCACCATTCCTTAGTCTTGTAGTCCCGGGCTATAAGAAAGCCAGACAAACATGAACCTGGAAGCAATCCAGCAAGCACCTTTCTTCCAGGGTTTCTTCCTTCGAGTTCCTACTTGAGTTCCTGCCCTGACTTCCATCAATGACAGTCTACTAGAAAGTGTAAGATAAACAAATCCTTTCCTCCCAAGAGTTGCTATTGGTCAGTATTGTATCATAGCAACAGAAAGAAAACCAGAACACCATCATCCTCACGATTACCCGGAGCCACTCAGACCCTCCCAAGAATTCTCATCATGTCCTTGCCTGGGGTCACTCTCTCAACCCAAAGATTCACAGAAATGGAGAGCCATGAGATCTCACAAAAGATCCTGCAGGGAGGAGGGGTGCGGGGGACATGACAAATATCTGTACACACTGTGTCAAGGCAGATAAGTATATCTGGAGCTGTTATGTCTCCAACCAGCTCTCACCTCCAGTAGACTCATACATGTCAAGCAAGCTGCCCAGTTCCTCAGCCCTAAGACTGTCAGATCCTGGAATTACAGAGAGCTGCATAAGAGCTGGGCAGTGGTGGTGCATGCCTTTAATCCCAGCACTTGGGAGGCAGAGCCAGGTGGATCTCTGTGAGTTCGAGGCCAGCCTGGTCTACAGAGTGAGATCCAAGACAGGCACCAAAACTACACGGAGAAACCCTGTCTCGAAAAAAAGAAAAAAGAAAAAAGAAAAGAACTGCATAAAATGCATCTGGTCTAATGCCCTTCCACATGACTCTCCACCCAAACAAAGGCTCTTTGAGGTCTTCAGTAACCGGAGCAAAGCTGAGCTTCTGAGTGTCTCTCAAATAGAGAGATGCTTCCAAGTCTACGTGCCTCGTCTTCAGGTCTCATCGTTTCTGGAGTTAATTTCTCCAGGTCCTCCAGTGGCTCCTTCTGTGACTTGGCCGTGCATCCTGGAGTGCCGCACGCAGAGCAGAACACACCGCTTTGTGTCTGAGACTTACTGCCCCTCTGAAAACAGGGCTGACTCCAGCCCGGCAAGCTCTGCCTAGCCCCTGGTTCCTCCCCTCCTGAGCCTGCAACTACTCAAGCCCCTGGCATCTTTTGTTCTCCAGCTTCTCAAATAAGCAGGTCACCTGGATCCCGCCTATGCCGAGCTGAGTATGTGTACCCAGGTCAGAATATCAAAGCACGGCCCCATGGGTTCAGTTTGAGTTTTGCGAATAAGCTTCTCTGGCCTGGAAACCTAAGCACGGAATTAGTGTGAAAATGAAAAAGAAAAAATTGTTTCCAGGTCCCAGATAAACATGTCACAGTGTGTATTGGAGGGCATCCCATTTGTAGACCTGGGGCCATTGAAGCCTAACTGGCATGAACTCATGCCCAGGGCTAGAAAATGTCCCCAGTGGTTTCAAATAGGCTGCTGGCATACCAGTGCCTTGGGCACAGCTGCTGGCCTCTGTTCTCTTAGCACTTCCTGCCGGGGGGACAGCAAGAGAATGTCTGAGCAAAGTGTGCCGCCCTCTTGTCCTAGGGACATGCAGCCAGGAAAGGCGACCAGGCGGCTGCTAGCATCCCCCAGCCCTGGAGGCCTGCTACACCTTCAAACTTCCACTTCCTCCTCCAGGGACTCACCAGGGAGGAACTTGGGGGCTGTCCGGCCACCTGGCCTCCGGGCCCATAAAACTTTATAGTCCTGATGGCTGTATGTTGCAGCTCCCTCTTGGGTCCCAGGCTAGTGACTTCCAGATGTGCAGGGCAATGGTATCACATTGAGTCAGAGAGGCAGGGATCCTCATCCCAGGTCCTTGTGGATGGATGGATGGATGGATGGATAAATTAATAGGTAGACTGATAGATGTATGGATGATTGCATGGATGGATAGGTGGGTGGATGGATGGATTAATAGAAAGACTGATAGATGTATGGTTAGTTGGATGGATGAATGGATGGATGGACAGATTAATAGATTGATAGATGTATGTATGTATGTATATGGATGTATGGATGGATGGATGGACGGATGGATAGATGGTTGGTTGGATGGATAGATGGATGGTTGGATGGACAGATAGATGAGTGGGTAGACGGGTGTATAAAGGGAGATTAAGCTCAGTCTCAGGATCCTACTGACCTGGGCTCAAAGTTCAACCAAGGCAATTTTTTGCATGTGTTCCAGTTTTCTCGTGTGCAGAACAGAGTCACAGCTGTACCTAATTCAGGCTCAATGTTACTTACTAATTTCAAAGGGGCTCTGAGCGCCACTGAACAAGCTTCGGGTAAAGGTTAACAGTCCCTGAGTGTTCTTCCCACTGGACATCGCTCAGAACGCAATGCTTCCCTTAGATCTAACTCTGTGAGATGGCCAACCAAAGACCATCACCAAAATAATCCCCCGTTTTGTTGAGTGGCTTACACTTTTCAGAGTGACTGTATGTACACTCGTCTCCTCTGAGTCTACCCCGTGTGAGTCAGGGCAGGATACTTCCTCATGACGTCACAGGAGACGGCCGTAGGTGAACTGTGGACAAAGTGGGAGAGGCGCGCCCTGCCTGTTCTTGGCAAACTCCGGATGGCGTTCTGACTTCCCTCTTCCCATGCCACCCTGTCCCTCCTTGACACCCGAACACAAACGTCCTTTTACACACTTGCTTCCCATTACCACCAAGTCCAAGATACACCAAGTCTCAGCTGTCCAAATATTTTTCAGGCCCTGGCTATGAAACGAACGGGAATTTGTTCAGATTCGTCCCAAGCAAGATGAAAGTGGCATTGATGGACAGGCTTTGGGGACAAAAGTAAGAACCTGGGGTCACCAAAGCCATAATGTGCTCAGCATTCTAGCCTTCGTGCTGAGGAAAATTTTAAATACTTAAAAGAAAATAGCAATTGTAAGTGCTTTGGTAGAAGAGGAGCAACCAGCATCTTTTTAAAAGTGGAAAATAGCGCAGTGCTGATTTTCACCAGCAGGTGGCACTGAAGTAGTAAGGGTAAAGTAACTAAAGATCATTATGAAGGTCTTGGTGGTGGGTCCTATCCTACCCAGTTAAAGCTCTCAAAGGGTGCTACTAACTCCAAGTCAGTAATGCCCGAACCAGGTTAATCCAGGTCTTACCACTAAAGGACATACATGGACGTTTAACCTTTCAAAAATCCCCCGGCCTCATTGCATGAAGAAAAAGATACCACTTCCTTTGAGTGATTTAGTAGTTCCAACCTCAGCAGGACAGATCGATAGCCTTTAGGAGACAAAGGCTGTTCATGGCCTCAAGTTCTCTGGGAAGGGTGCAGGGAGGGATAGAGAAATAAGCCATCTTTGTGTTGTGAGGTTTCCCAACATGTTCACACTGCCTCTGAGCCCTTCCTAACCTTACAGATGTCCCAAATAAGATCAGAGCTTATTGGCTAAGAATCGCTGCTCTTCAGCACCCTATCCACAGCATGTCTGTGCATTGGAACCCAAGTGACATGTTTCTTTGCTCTGATTGAAGCAAGCAAGGAGAGGAAACTCAGAAACTGGTGGAGGGTGCCAACTTTGGAAAATAATCCAAATAGGTGGAATGGGTATGATTAAAATGGTATTGGGCGCATATTGAATGGCCCGATATAAGTGTGCATGGGTGGGTGGGTGGAAAGATGGATAAATAACTTGAATGATGGGAAAAAATTTAGCTCAAAATACTTCAGATGGCTGCAAGGGAAATCATTCCATGTTCTCAGTAATCTAAGACCATGTTAACATACATTGCTTTGTCTGGGTAGTTAGTAACTCGGTCTCTAGAAGTATTCAAGTACCAACCAGCCACTAACACAATTGGCGGTGTTTTTGACTACATGAGATTTTCGGGAATCCCGGGATTCCTTTTAGTCTGTGCCTCTTAGTGCAGAGAGAACAAAGCACAGGGCTTTGGTTTTAAGAGCTCCACGTGGGAGGAACGAACATCACCAGGATTCCATGATGCGTCCTCCAGAATCCTGGTCCCATCTTCTTCCGTTGAACCCTCTGCCTGGGCGGCTGGGAAGCAACATCCTAGCAGTTCACCTGAGACCGTATCCTGGTTCGATTTTAGTAAGTTTGTTTCTTTCTTTCGAAATTCAGGAGAGATGGACCTGTGGAGGCCTGGACCAGTCCTTTTGGATTCAGGTAAGTATCCAGATGACCTCCCAAGCCCAACCAGAAGGAGACACACAGCATTGGAGAACAAGGGTAGCCTAGCAGTCCAATTGGTAGCCCGTGTGGTCTAGCTGTCAAAAGGCATCCTCCTGGGACCTTCAGGTCCATGCTTGGGCGCTTGCAAACTTTCCTAGGGATGCCTGGGGCGATACTGGTTCTTTAAAAGGGAGAGAAAACATGGAGACAGAGGCTGTAGGAAGTTAGTTCACTGTGAGATGGGTTTAGACCCTCGTTTCTTCTGGCAGCACGGACAGTAGTTCCCTATTTCAGTCTCCTTTGAAAGTGGTATTCAGGAGGGCTGCCTGGTGGTGGTGCACGCCGCTAGTCCCAGCACTCAGGAGGCTGAGGCAGGTGAATCTCTGTGAGTTTGAGGCCAGGATGGTCTACATAGTGAGCTCCGGGCCAGCCAAGGCTCCATCGTGAGACCCTGTCCACAAAACAAACAAACAAACAAAAAAAGAAAGTTTAAAAAAAAATGGTCTGAGGTTTTGCCATTCCCATCCGTGTGTGTGTGTGTGTGTGTGTGTGTGTGTGTGTGTGTGTGTGTGTATGTGTTTGTGTGTGTGTGTATGTTTTGTACTGTTTACCACATTAACTTTTTGACCCCTGACAAAGTGTTGCTGTTCTTGGGAGGAAGCAGGATTTTACTGACCAAGGGAGACAGGGCTAGGAAGGTCAAACCTGTGAACTTGCCCCCCTCCACCCTCCACCCCCCCTCCACCCCCTTCCACCACCCCCCTTCACCCCACACACAATGTAGAGCTTTGAGATGTGTCCCTAGGAGGCATCTGGCTGAGAAATACAGTGGAATACCCAAAACAAAATTTCCAAACGGTGTGAGGAAGTGGGGCAAGCTGGCTGACCTTTAACGGGAAGATGAAATCACATGCTTTGCAAACTGAGGATGGAAAAAAAAAAAAAAAAGGAGGAAGTTCTCTGCAGCCGCTAAGCGCAAAGGGAGTCTGAACCCCCACACCTGCCTCCATGGCCGGAAACTTCCAGAACAGCTGGGCATCCTGAAAACTGGGAGACCTGTTTCCTGCACATGTTTACTGCCTCTGGGAAACCCAGTGGTCGCAGCCATCCCAGCAGAACCGGCACTTATGTGTCTGTGGCTGTGGCCACACTCTGGGTCCATGGCCCTAATCAGATGCCCCACCACCCCTGCCTAGCTGAAGCCTACTTTCCATACAGCCCTTCCAAGCATGAACATCTTATACCTCTGCCTCTAGCCTAAAGGGCTGGGGATGAGATGCTGTATTCTCTCTCTGCCCTTCTATCTGAGTTGCGTCCCACGCTGGAACCCACAAAACCTTTTCTAGATCGCCCTGCACATGTCTAACTCATCTTTGTCCAGTGCCTATACCACCAAAATTTGGCCCAGGACCTACGTGTACTGAGCATAGTAAAGGTGTGGGGTGAGCTATTTCCTGACCTCAACATTCTTAGAATTTTAGAGATGATAATTTATACCGGCACATCTGCAAAGTTTTCCCACAAATAAACCAGGACTTAGACAGAACGAGTTGAAATGGGGACAGGACAAGGTCCTCTGAACATCCAACTGAGTACCCTTGGGCAGGCTGTCAGTACTTCGTTTTCTCAGGATGGGGCCAGGATGGAAAAGAGGGAGCTATAAGCCAAGCCCCAGCACTGCGTATGAATGTGCACTCTGTCCCCTTCTCTGGGGGAAGGCCAGGTGTTCCTCTGCTTGGAAGTCACAATCTAACCTCTCTTTCCAGGATTCGTGCCAAAAGAAGAACTCAGCACACAGTCTTCGGAGCCAGTGTCCCAGGGCGATCCCAGTGAGTTCACAGGCAACTGGAAACTCGGGATGCTTTTGACATCTGATTCTCTCTCTCTCTCTCTCTCTCTCTCTCTCTCTCTCTCTCTCTCTCTCTCTCTCTCTCCTCTACCTACTCACTTCCATTCATCCATTCAGACCCACTTCTCTCCCACCACCGCAGATCTATTTATCTCCTATCTCCTGACACTTTGTTCTAAAGAGAATGGGGAGCTTCTGGAGGATTTAAAGTATATGCACGAGGGAGAGAGGATGGAGGGGTTTTTACTGTCACCATGGCAACAGGGTGAAGAATTTCCCCCCAGGGATGGAAGAGCAAGGGCGGATGAGAAGAATTGACAGGCTGGTCAGCAGGGCCAGGGGTACCACGGAGGTAATAGAAGCCAGAAGTTCTTGGAGTTAGAACCAGAAATGAGGGAAATAGGCAGATTTCAAGAAATATAGAAAAGGAAGACTCTACAGGGTTGGGGTGGAGTATGAGACAAGACCGTTAAAAGTGACGTCACCGGGACTCTAGGGACAACTTGGCTGGGAAAGGCACTTTTTGCAAAGCCTAATGACCTAGGCTCTATCCATGGTGGAAAGAGAAAAGCAACTCCCACAAGTTATCCACTTGTGCCATGGCACGTGTGCGCTCTCCCCGCCCATACACACACACACACCACACACACACACACACACACACACACACACACACACACACACACAGTAAACACGTAGATGTAATTTAAATGTAAAAAATGACTTGTGCAACTGGATTGATGGTACTGTGGTGAAGAACACAGGATGAAGCCGGCTTGGGGACAGCAGACTGTTGATGTCTGTCGTTTGCTATGAGAGACATTCAGTCCAACAGCAAGATCTGAGACTTGGATGGGATGAGGCAGCCCAGTTAAGTTTTTTAATTCAGAGTTGGGGACGAGATGCCAGTAAGTATAACTATTCTGTCATTCTTCATCAAATTAAGACGAAAAGGAATGTTAAATGGATATTCAAATGCCTCAAAATTTAAAAAAAAGTTCAGAGTTGGAAGATTAACCACCGTTCAAAGAAAAGACTGGATTATGAAGCTAACAAATGGGATGCAGATGAGACAGAAAAGGAAGGAGAGGATGTATATATGATGAGCGGCACTAGGCAGGGGAGAAGACACCCAGGAATATGACAAAGGAGGGACTGGAGAAAGAAGAAACGCAGGGAAGTGTAGTGTCTTCCAACACGCCGAAAGAAAGCACTTTGCAAATCCTCCTAAAGCTGTGGCCGGCCGGCCACCAAAGTCTCAGCTCCGCTCTATGCAAGAAATGCCTGTGGATAGTTTTCAGACTAACAATGCCCAACTCTTGTCTAACACCTATTGTGTCTGGACCTCACTAGACCGTGCTACTCCCAGTACGGTCAGAGGACCCATAGCATCAGCAAGTTGCCCTGGGAACTTGGAACAAATGCAGAGACAGAGCCCCCCGACCCCCAGACCTACTGATTCTGCAGCCAAAGCTACCAGTGGCCCTTGAGAACGGCTCGGAGGTGATTTTGTAGAAACCGCATAAGCACCTGTATGACCTGTGCATGCCTCTGATATTATCCAAAGATACAAAATGTGGATCTGATGCATTATATAGCACAAAACATGAGTTCATCTCTAGAATTGCACCACAAGGAACTATACTACAGAATTAAGAAAACCAGTGCATTAATTCCTGCAGACATTACATCCAATCTTCCTCCCTCACCCTGAACATTTTCTGGACCATAAATCAGACAGTAATACTGAGCACCTCATGACTTCCATAGAAGAGACCCGCTGGGTCTTAGCCTGTATATACCTCGAGGTAGAAGCGTAGTCATTAAGATATCCTTGGAGTTTGGAGGTAGGGTTTTTGCTTCAGTAACAGAGTGACTGCCTAGGACGCGCAGCAAGGCCCTGTGTTTGGTCCTAGTGATGATTAAATGATTTTTAAAGAATCCTGGGAGGGCTACCAAAGGTGACTTCTGCATCAGCTGTCAGCAATCGGGCCAGAGGTCCAAGAGAACTAGTCAGACAAATTGCTCGCTGTAAAAATGAACACGTTGTTCCCGAACACAGATCGAGATGTGAGAAAGGAGCAAGAACTGTCCTTGAGGAACCAAAACAGATGCTACCAAATCCACGTACTGTTTTCATTGAAAATAAGTGAACGGTGGAAACCCCATTATTCCTTCCTAGAATCAATGTTCCTCTGTCTTAAAAGGCAATATTGAACTAATCTGCTGGCATCTGGAAGGAAAACCTTTGTTCGGGAGTGCTTCTCCAACTTGGGGGTCATCTTTAAAGGCAAATCTGATTCTGTACCTTTGAATGGATCCCTGGAGGCCTTAGCTCCTGCAAACTGTGTTAGTGGGCCGAAAGCCCCGAAGAACATTACTGCCACCTGCTGGCGATCACTCATATTGCAAGGCAAGACCTAGAAAAACACCCGTTGGCCTTGTGCTGTCTTCTGCTTCATCCCCGTCTTCCGCGGAGTCTTTAAACCACATTTGGATTGCGTTATTTCCTTCCGTCTTCATCTCAAAGGCTGTGCTTGGATATGGGCAGCATGGGAGAAAGCCAGCTGGATAGGGAAGCCTGGAAGACACTTGCAGACTTGGGGCAAAAAGCTGTGAGATTTGCTGCAGAGTTACGACACAAAATAGGTGGAGCAGAGGCAGGCAAGCCTCTCTCTGGCCTCCTCCAAACCGCCTCTGGTTTCAACAACTGTTTCAGCACATTTCTCAGATTCAGCTCTTCTCCATTCACAGACTCTGTGTCATCATCACCCATCGATAATTATTGACAATCAATGTTGACTTTGTTAGCTCACCAGCACTCGGTATTTTCAGCAGCCCTTGCTTACCTATATAGCGCCTTTGCTAAAGAGGGCAGGCGATGCCAGCCTCAAAGAAGCCACGTGTTCATTGCAGGGAACATGGCTATGACGACCATTAGGAACAGGCGGGCTTGTCTGTGCAGTTCCTCCCCCAACCACAAGGGGGTGCTGGCCCCCGGGTGTTCTTGGATGCTCCAGATCAAAATTCTTTATTCTTCTGGTTCTCTGTAGAAGTGTTTTTGTTGTTGTTGTTGTTTTTTAATACTCTTGTCTCCCCAAATGCAATCATTCAATAATCCATTCTTCATTTTTTTTTTTTTTTATTAATCTCAAGGCGATACGGACTCCCAATCAGGGCCTCAACTCAGCAACGAAGTCAGTCTTATACTGAGTCAATACCACTGCAAGGAGAGTAACAAGCGTTGATTTGTTAGCCCAGGTAGCACTGGGAGGTTGAAATTAGCCCTGTATCCCTTCCACCTTTCTCACAACCGTCTTGAACAGCAGATCTTCTTAACCCATGGTTTTCTTTTCTACCGTTTCGATTACCCGTCATCAACCACGATCTGAAGCTGTTAAATGGAAAATTCCAGAAATAAATAACCCCAAGTTTATTTTTAATACAGTATGTTGTAATTATTCCACTTTGTTATTAGTTATTGTTAGTCTCTTAGTGTGTGTAACTTGTGAATTAAACGATATATATATATATATAGTTTATATATAAATGTCTGTGGTTTAATTCATATTATATATTCATTATATATTATTTATAGTTTAATTCATAAATTATATGTTTATATATAAACTATATATAGTTTAATTCATGGCAGTGAATATATATCGCATAGATACTTCCAATATAATGTATAATGTATATATAAGAAAACAAAATGTATATATGGTTCGATTCTGCCTGGGGATTCAGGAACCTGGGGATTCCTAGAACCCAGCCCCGGGGACAAGGGAACAGTGGTTCATTTGAAGAGGTCAGACAGTCTAACCCTGGACATCTCCCCTACTTTTCACAATAGAAACAGGGCAGGATCCAACCAAGTCATAAAACTATCTTATCAATGTATGTGGATAATTTCTTCCATTGTTTCATCTAGGGAAGTGAGAAACATTCTGTCTATTCTTATTCTATAATTCCTGCTCCACTCCTTCCATTCTGGCCTTGTGGGTCCTTATATGCCCCACATATTTTTACAAAGGATGAGAATAAAAGACCACAAGTTCTTGACACTCTGTCATGACAAATTCCCACATCTAGGAATCCATATTTCTTGTGTGTGTGTGTGTGTGTGTGTGTGTGTGTGTGTGTGTGTGTGTGTGTCAGAGAGAGAGAGAGAGAGAGAGAGAGAGAGAGAGAGAGAGAGAGAGAGAGAGAGATGGGCTTAAGCACACATATATGTGTGGGTGAATTCACTCATGTGCATGTGTGTGGAGGCCAGAAAATGATGTCATATACCTGCTCTATCATTCTCCACCTAATTTCCTTAGAAAGGGGGACAGGGTCTCTCACTGAGCCTAGAAATTGCTATTTTGGCTAGACCGGCTGTGGTGGTATTGTGTTTCCCCCAAATATTGTGTACCCTAATAAATTTATCTGGGGTCAGAGAACAGAACAGCCACTAGATACAGAGGCTAGAAAATGGTGGCACTCACGCCTTTAATCCTAGCATTCCAGAGGTAGAAATCCCTCTGGATCTCTGTGAGTTCAAGGCCACAGTGGAAACAGCCAGGCATGGTGATACACGCCTTTAATCCCAGAAAGCGAGCCTTTAATCCCAGGGAGTGGTGGTAGAAAGGAAAGATATATAAGGCGTGAAGACCAGAAACTAGAGGCATTTGGCCTGGTTAAGCTTTTAGCTGGTTAAGCTTCAGGCTTTCGAGCAGCAGTTCAGCTCAGAGCCATTGGGATATGAGGACACAGAAGCCTCCAGTCTGAGGAAACAAGACCAGTTGAGAAGTTGGTGAGGTGAGGTTAGCTGTGGCTTGTTCTGTCTCTCTGACCATCCGGCATTTCACTCCAATAACTGGCCTCAGGTTTGATTTTATTAATAAGAACTTTTAAGATTCATGCTACAACCGGCTGTCTAGCCAGCTCCACAACCCTCCTGTCTCTATCCCGTTCACCACTCGGGGTCCAGGCATAGACACAGCCACATCCAGCTTTTAATTTGGATGTTGGGGATCCCAACTCAGTTCCTCACGCATGCTCAGCAACACCCATTACCCACACTGAGCCTTTTCCATGGCTTTTAGGAGTCTGCACTCTGTGGTCTGAGCCTCAGAATCCATCTTGAGGTTCTTCCCAAGCAATATTGGGTGTCACTGTCTTCTGAAGTCTACAGTGGTGGCTGATCCACAGAATTCTAAAGCAGGTGTAGAAACAAAAACACGCCCAAGTAGCCAGGACCCTGGTACTCAGGGGAAATGTCGCCGGCACCTTCCGCCTCTTTTCACTTTCTTCTCTTTGGACTCTCTGGGCATGTGGTGAATGAAAACCACGAGATGGCTAGAAGGGAGGACTGAGAGACAAGATGCTTAGAAGGGAGCACCAGAAGCCTTAGGTGGGAACAGTGAAAGCGACAAGACGCCTAGGTAGGCGCACTCAGAGCCAAACAGAATCACAGCCTCTTTTTCTATCCCTCAGACTGCAAGGTTGACTTGTCATTCCTAATTGATGGGAGCGCCAGCATCGGCAAGCGCCGCTTCCGGATCCAGAAGCAGTTCTTAGCGGACGTCGTCCAGGCTCTTGACGTTGGCCCTGCTGGTCCTCTCGTGGGTGTTGTTCAGTATGGGTAAGTGCAGCTAATGCTCTAAGCCTGGTTATCAAGTGGTACTGCACACCTAACCTCAAGCCACAAATATCAATGCGTCCTCAAGCCCTGATTCTTTCTCTTCTCTAATGCAAACGTAAATTTAAAAAAACTGAAGCAATCCAGCTGCCATTGAAGAAATATGAGGAGCCTTCCCAGAGGGAAGAAAAAGGCTACTAATACACAATTGTGAGTAAATGGCATTTGCACTCATGATTGACTTAGAGGGTATTCATTTGTAGGAATTAAGAGTGCTGGGTACAAGTAACGAATAACCTAGTTAGGCTATCACCGGTTTCTTTATCTCCAGACAAAGAAAGCGAAGTCCCCTTTTGGCCTTGACTATGAAAACATGTGTGTGAGAGGCTGCAGCCTGGGCTGCACTCATTTGAAGGTGAGGTGCTACCTGCCACAGTGTTTTAGGTTGTGTGTTCTATTTCCTCCAAACAACCGTGCTCTTTCTACACTGTGCTGGTAAAGTCCACCAGGTGACAGAGAGCTCCATGGTAGAGTGACAGGCTCCACCAGTCTTGAGCACTGAGATGACTGGCCCCAATCCACCTGATTATTTCATTAAAGGTAAGATTTAAAGGGCCGCCGGGCAGTGGTGGCACACACCTTTAATCCCAGCACTCAGGAGACAGAGCCAGGTGGATCTCTGTGAGTTCGAGGCCAGCCTGGTCTACAGAGTGAGATCCAGGACAGGAACCAAAACTACACAGAGAAACCCTGTCTCGAAAAAACAAAACAACAAATAAACCAAAAACAAAACAAAACAAAATTTTAAGGGGCCATAGCAACATTCCAAACTCAACATTCTTTTCTCTATTTGAAATAATAAGTCAATCTTAGTTTAGATATGGATGGGGTCCTCCCTACAACAGGTTACAGATATGACAGATCATAATCAAAAGAAAAAACATGCACAAATCTCCTATTTGTAAGCACATTTTGCACGGGTGGTTTGATCAACAAGTACTGGGGCAAGATCATGATCATGCTATCCACAAAGGGGCTTTGGTACCCATGATGCTTTTCTTCCACACATACCTATAGTTCAGCCCATGGAATTGAAAAGCAACCCAGAGCTCAGCACTCTTGCTTCAAAGTTTCACTGACCGCGTGGCCATTCCTTCTGAAAAATAGAAGCATTCCAGTGTCCCAATACCTCCATACATTTCCTAAAGCATCAGCGGGGCTACCTGAAGTAGCATATTCGTTATGGTTGTCATTTGAAGGCATTAGCAGGTTCCACTTTGAGTTACTAGAAAAATAAGTGAAAATGTTTTCTTTTTCAAATACCATATAGCATGTGTATTTTTAGAACTAAATTCTAATGCATTTATTCTATTTTCTATTTCTGTCAGGAAAAAATTAGGAGTCAGTTATAAATAACCAATTGTTGCAAATGCTACAAATCAGTGTCCTATGATCTATTGTGAGGTGTTGACTTGAAATGGGGGTGTGCGTAGAAAGTGACTTTTTTGGTTATTGTTTTCTTGTTCTCAAAATGTCAGCCCATTTTCACTCCTATGTTACTTTTTAACATAGTGAATGCAGAGCGAGCCTTCCTATAAAGAGCAAGTGTAAGTATTTAGTGCCAGATGTCCTAGTCAGTTTTATTGGGGGATTCAAAGCTCGCTGTGTTATCTTGCATCAAAAGTAGCTGGTTTAAAAGCTTGTGGGTACCTGGTTTTCTGGCGTGACACGAAAATAAGGTGATAAATATGTCAGGGAAAAAGAAGAATGGCCCAAGAAGTTGTTGTGTGGTGATAAGCATGAGGATGAAATAATAAATGTCACAGGGAAGCAAAATCAACAGAAGCCCCTTCTTCCCTACTGTGCCATGAGTGTGGCCTCAGAGTTCGTGTGTTGGCAACTCCACTCTCGCAATAGTGATTTGAGGTGGGGGACAGTCAGGGGTGCTTAGCAATGGACTCACGTGGTCGTAATCAAGGGATCAGGTTAATTACCAAGAAGGTGGGTTTGCTATGAAAACGACTTTGGTCCTTCTTGCCCTTGCTGTCTCAGGGTCTCCTATGTTCCGCTCATGGGAACATGTCATCCATGGGATGACAGAGCACTTAACCCTCCCCAGAAATGGGATCTTCAACCTCCAGAAAGAGGAGAAATACAACTACTTTCCTAATAAAATACCCAATCTGTAGCATTATGATAGAGGAACACAAAGAAAAGAACACAGCCCCTCTCCCAATTTCCTCCTCCGTTTCCCTCACAGGACCATCATTTGGAAGAAAGAAAGTGTTTACATCCTTGCTTTCCAATCTCGCTTTCTAAACATTGTCCGGTGTCTGCCTTTTCTCCATCCGGGGTGCTTATTATTTAATTTAAAGCATTTAGGGGGAATGTGTGTCGGTCCCTCCATTTTACGTCCAATATAAACTAACCTGTCATCTCCGCCTTGCCTGAAGCAGGCTGGGGAGGAAAGCGTGGCGAACTGGCTGACAGGGGGATCGGAATGCTGAACCTTAGCCTTGCTGGGGGACCTCATGCGAGCATTTAACCTCTCCGTGTAAATGCTGACACCTGTAAAATATGGGGTCAACTGATGATGTATTAGGGCTGCGCCAGCCCTGGCATTGTATAATTCAATGTCCGGCTCAGAAGACAGCCAATAAATGAACGTTGGGCTAACAGACCAGCAAGCTACTCCTTGTTGCTTGCAGCCCCGCGTCCCTATTAGGGGGGCTGATCCATGATGAAATGGTGGTGGGCTGCCGGGGGATGTACAGCCACTGTGGACTGTGAGAAACCAAATAAATTGGAGGGTGGCCCGACAAGGCTGAAAGGAGTCATGTTATTCAGCTGAAATTGCTCTTTATGGCGGGTGCGCGGCGTTCCCACCTCCCGTCTCTCTTCAGTTTGTTAGTGGAGACAGAGGAAGCGGGTGGATAGCAGAGTGGACAAGCCCCTGCTGAGCTCATGTCTGTGACTTTGAAAAGTGAGGAACCTCACAGCCTGGGGATGCTCACCGGATCCAATTGCCCTCTGGGTGAGTCAGGGTTCTCCCGAGGAACGGAACCAATAGGAAATAGGATTATCTGGATAGGGTTATTTGATTGGCTTACCCAATTAGAGCCCGGAGAGTCCCACAGAAGCTGCCTGCCCAAGAAGTGGGTAAGCTGCTCAGGCCAAGAATCTGCAAGCAGCCTCAGAGAAAGAGAAACCAATGGTAGAGACTCCATCTGAGGCCACACACTTGAACGCTGCCCTGGAGAGCTGCTGGTTCGAGTCCACAGGCAAACCCTGAAGAAGCTGGCATCCACAGGCAACAGCAGCAGCAGAAAAACGAAGGAGCATGCACCAGCCCCCTCCTGCTTTAAGACTTTATTTGATATTTATGTGTATAAAAGAGAGAGAGTTATTTATATGTGTGTGTGTGTGTGTGTGTGTGAGAGAGAGAGAGAGAGAGAGAGAGAGAGAGAGAGAGAGAGAGAGAGAGAGAGAGAGAGAGAATATGCAGGCACATACACATACATGGTGGAAATCCAAAGACAACCTGCAAGAATTGGTCCTCAATTCTTCCACCATGGCCCCAGGGACCAAATCTTGGTTGCCAGGCACCCACAGCAAACACCTTCACGTATCCAGAAATCCTGCCAATCATTCCATCCTAACCCCAAGTCTCTGCCCAACAATAACACACCCTGGGCGGGTCTTCTTCTGTCAGTTCATACCCACATACCAATATTTTCTGGAAACACCCTCTCTCAAGGCACACCCAGATGTACTGAGTGTGTTCTGCTAGGTAAAATTAACCATCCCCATTCTGCACCCACACACACAGTGCAAATCATCCCTTTATCTTGGAATCATGGAGCCTAAAGGCTCCTGGTCTTGTCTTGCCATAGTGCCGTGAGATCTCCGGGCCTTGCCAAGAATTGCCTAGCCTATCAAGAACAGCCACAGAGGAGAGGGTGGAGGTTGGGGGGGGGGGACCTGAGGAAACCCAGTGACTAAACGTCTCCACCTCCCAGGCTCCCACCTCCATCTCCACGGTTGCTGTTCCGCACCGCTTCCTGGAGGAGTTCCTCGCAACGGCTGACTCAGAATTTAGACTTTTGCATTTAGACTCTACTAGAATTAAATTAAGGGCTTCAAAGACTTATGCCAAGTAGTAACGGGAACTAAGAAATTAAAAGTCCTTAGATGTATAAATTTATGAAATGCAACATGTTGGGTTCCTCGGGAATTCTAATGGAAAGACTCCTTGGGGACAAAGAGCAGACCCACAGGTAGCCTAGTGACGTGAACCGTTTGTTGGGGTGTGTTCACAAGAAGACTGACGTAATTGCGCTCTCCCCATCCCCTCCAGTGTCTCTTGAGATCTTGGCTTGTCCATTCTATCCTCCTCTTAGAGAGCAGCATCCTCTACCAAGCTGTTTTCTGCTTCACCTTGCACTGGCTGCCGCCTTTCCTGTGGTCCAGGCTGACAGACGATCTGACCCTCCACAGTAGTGATATGTTCTCTCTCCCCTACTCCCTGCCCACAGAGTTCCTAACCCATGACTGTGGCATCCTGTCAGCAACCACGGCACGCCTCCCACAGTCGTCACGTGCCTCCAGTAGGACAGGTGGCATTTGCTGCCGACTCAGAAACACCACCTGGCTTTCCTAAGAACACCCACTAAATGCACAGCCATGGGAAGAGGGCAAATCCTTCAAATGTCGAACAAAATTGACTTCAAAGGGAGACCTCTCGACCATCCCCCAGGAAAGCTGTGTATAGCTGAGGCTTCCCCCCAGCCCAAAGATGGAGAGTCAGTGCTGGAACCCAAGGTCAAGGGTCAAGGCCCTGTCTCGCACATGCATTCTAAAATTAAAACCATACAATGGACAGGCCTGTGGTTGTATTTAATACCAAGGGTCACACTAATGCAGGAAAGCAAGTCAGAGCTCATGTTATAGATAAACTCTGGCGGGCATACAGCTTACCTTGTGTCGCTCAGCCCACATCCACAGGGTGCTAACTGCCCCCTAGACTTGTGATGATTTTTCATTTCAGCCCCATACATGGAAGAGAATTGTGCATGTTCTCTCGGACCTCGTTGCCAACTCTAGGACCTCAAAACAGGGAAAATGGTTTGGGAACACAGCAAAATGCTAGTTTTCTTCATTTAAAAATAAACGTTCCTTTGCCCTGGGGTTTATGGCATCCATATCTTTCGTGGGTTGTGACTTGGGTTACATTTCTTACATCGCCTTGCTTTTCATTGCCTAATTCTCAGCCTTGGAGGCTTGCAGTCACATGCGGTGGAGTAGTCTGCATGCTGGAGCCTTCTGTAGATCAGTGGTGTCACGGATCAGTGGCGCCACCTATCGGTGGACAGTCAGAGTGCAGGGAGGAAGTAAAGAAGGCATTAAGTGTATAGTAGAGGAAACAGCCGGAGCCGCTATCCACATGCAAATGTATAAAGGGGGTAAACAAAAGGGACCCTGCTGACATCATCAGAGAGAGACCGTCACCTTGCTGACCCATCTAATAACAAGTCTGTGAAAGCAGAAAACCCATCCTAGCTGTTGTCCACCCAAAGGACACTGGCTGGAAGAATAGAGAGATGCCTATTGCAGGCTCTGAGGACAAAGAAGGAAAGGTCATGAGTGAGGGACTCAGGGAAAGGCTGAGTCCTCCTCCTGAAGGAGGCAGAGGCCTTCCTATATTGTGCACCCTGCCAGCACCTTCAGCACTGGACTTCAGACCTTTGGGACTGGGAAATGGATGTGTGCTGTTTAGGGCACACGTTCGCTAGAGCAGTGATAAGAAATAAATACAGTTGGCAATGTGTTTGCTGCTACATCAATGGTGTCTGCACCAAAGTGAGGGGTGGGAGTGACCGAGGATGCGACACAGCAGGCGTGTGGCTGGCAGATGTGACTCACACCGCACATGCATGCAAGCTTACACACACACACACACACACACACACACACACACACACACACACACACATTTTCCTGAGTGAGAAAGGACAGCCTGGCCTCTAGCTGCAAGTTGAGTTCACTCAAAGAGCTTCGAAGAAATACTTCTTACTTCCTCCCTGGCTGCGATAGATAGGGGCCCAGATACGTGGAACTGGAATCAGAGGAGAGAATAAGGGTGTGAGATGGATGCTTTAACCTCTTATTCCTGGGAACTTGATCTGCCGCCGGTGTGGGAGGCACTGAGTCCCCAAGGCTGGGTTGGGAGGCACTGCGACACTTTTCACACACACAAACTTCTCAAGTTTGCCCCATGGCTTTTTTTTTTTGTCCCCACCGTTGATGGTGCCTTTCCGGGAACTAACAGAATCCTAAGACAGCTGCCTGTCACCTCCCTGGACCGACTCTCTGTTCCTCTTGAAAAGACCCCACCTCGCCACGTTCCTCTCTCAGGGAGACAGGCGGACAAGCCGAGTGAGCTCCGTCCTTAGAAAGACGAATAGAGTCTCCAAGCTCAGTGACCTGAAACTACAACACACAAAAGAGCATTGGAGGCTAGCGGAATATGGCTCAAAGAGCAGGACCTGAGTTCCAATCCCCAGAACCCATGTGAAAATCTAGAAACAGCAGCATGCCTCTGTAATCATAGTGCTTCTACAGGGAGATGGGAAACAGAAAGTTGGGGAGCTCATGGGCCAGCTAGAGCCTGAAATACACAGTGGAAAAATGAGTCCGTGCCTCAAAACACGGTAGAAAGCAAGGACTGACCCTAGAGGTTGTCCTCCGACCTCTGTACATGTTCCATAGTACATGCACACCCATACTTACATACATGCACATGCATGTACAACATGCACACATATGATACACAGAGAAAGAGGTTTTTTGTTGTTGTTGTTTTAAAGGATCTTGGGCTTCTTCTCTTCCCTCTGTGATGTTTACAACTGTCAACTTGACTATATCTAAACTTAACTGGGACCCAAGCAGCAGGTGCTCTGCGGAGGGGTTTACTTATTAAGATTATCTGAAGTAGGAAGATTCACCTTAAATCTGGGCCACGTCTTCTGGTGGCAGCCCAGATAAAAGGACATGGAAGAAGGGAACTTTGATTTTTGCCTGCATGTGTTCACTTTCGCTGGCAAGTTCATCTACTCTGTTACTGTGACCAGAGTCAATCCGTTTTCCTCAGGATCCCCATGTAGACTTGTGGTGATATTTTGTTTGTAGTCTTAGCAAATAAAGTTTGAAAATCTTAGCAAATAAACCTGAAGATCAGAGGACAGAGCCAGCTACAGAGTTAGCCATAGAGGTCAGGCAGTGGTGGCACACACCTTTAACTCCAGCACTTGGGATCACACACCTTTAATCCCAGGAGTAGGAAGGTGGAGACAGGAAGTGATATGGCTCAGCAGAGAAAGGAATGTAAGTGGGGAAGAGACAGGAACTCATGCTCTTTCAGGCTGAGGAGTTGGTGAGGTAAGGTTGTGGCTGTGGCTTGCTCTGCTTCTCTGATCTTTCAGCTTTCACCCTGGTATCTGGCTCCAGGTTTTTATTAAGAACATTTAGGATCCATGCAACATAGACTGAAGACCAGCAGTTTTCCAGGAACTGCCAAGACTCCAAGACCATGTTAGGACTAGTGAAACAGCCAGCCTTGTAGACTGAACAACTACCAGATTCTTGGCCTTTCAATTTTCAGAAAGGACTTTCTGAAAGCCATTGTGGACTACCTGAGCCACATCCTGTGAGCTGGTCTAATAAATCCCCACATATGTACATTTATTTATATATATGTATATGTATGTATGTATATATATGTATATGTATGTATGTGTGTATATAATGCATAATATATAATATGTGTGTGACATATAATATATGTATATGTGATATATTTAATATGACACATTTAATATATCATATATACTGTATATATTATATTGTATATAATAATCATATATTATATAATAAAATATATTATATATAGTTGTGTTATATATAATTATATCAATTATTATATATAATTATATATAGTTATATAAACTATATCATAGATGAATTGCTAAACAGTCTTATTAATAAAAAACCCAGAGCCAGATATTGGGGTTAAAACCTGAGAGATCAGCAGAATAGGAAAAGCCATGCCAACTTCACCTTACCAGCCCTCAGTCTCCAAAGAGACCTACTTCCTGTATATCCACACCTTTATGCCTTTCTGTTCTGCCATCTCATTTCCTCTCTCCGCCCAGCTCTATCACTTCCTGTCTGTCTGTACAGACCTCCAGACCTCTGTGGTTAGTGCTGGGATTAAAGATGTGTGTCACAATGCCTGACTCTGTTCCCCAGTGTGGCCTTGAACTCACAGAGATCTGAATGGATCTCTACCTCCTGAATGCTAGGATTAAAGGCATGTGCTACCACTGCCTGACTTCCATGTTTACTATAGTGGCTGGCTTTTTCCTCTGATCCTCAGATAAACTTTATTGGTGTACACAGATAAAATATCACCACATTATATAGTATATATTAAGTACCACATAGCATATACTATGTTATATATGATTTTTATATGTTTAATGTTATATATATTAAAAGGAGATTTATACTGGCTCATATAGTATATATGCTATATATAATATGGTATTGTATATGTGCTATATATAGTATATAATATAGTGTGTATAGTACATATAAGATATAGTGTGATATGTAGCATATATACTGTATCATATATAATATATTTATTCATTCAATTGGTTCTTTTCCTTTAGATAACCCTAGTACATCTCCCTGTGTGGTTCTCTTGAGGTACATACAAAACAAACACACTTGGCTTTGCCAGTGATTCCTGTGAACTCCTATCACACATTGGCTGGGATGTGCAGGGTCCTCTGAGATCACCCTCCCTCTTGAAAAGTGGACCGCCATCTTGGTGTGCATTAGAACCACTTAGGGATTCCTTAAAATTCCTGATGCCCAACCCAAATATCAGTTCAGTGAAACCAGTTTCTGCATGTGGAGCCATGGCATCACTAGCTTCTCAGGTAATTCTTCATGCAACCGGAGAAGGAAGGCGTGGCTATTCCCATAGGCCTATGTTGCTCTCGTGACTCTCATGCTGCTGACGCACATGCCTCCTTCTAGGTGACATGGACAGGGCTGTGGGGCTCCATCCCATTCCCCTCTCAGACTTTCTCTCCCCTTTTCTAGATTTCTTTCTTTTAAGACTTAGTTATGTGTATGCATGTGCTTATATGGGGGTATGTGAGTGTGAGTCGAGTACAGTTGTCCATGGAGGGCAGAAGAGGGTATTGGATCTTCTTGGAGCTGGAGTTACGAGTGGTTAAGAGCTGCTGGGCATGAGCACTATAACCAAACTTGGAACCTCTGCAAGATCAATACACATTCTCAACCACTGAGACGTACCTCAGCTCCCCTAATGTAGACTTATTTATTCTCTTCCCTTCCTTGTCACTGGAGACCTCATTGATGAGCGTCTGGAATTTTAAAGCATTCACTAAGACACTGCTACTTGAAGAGTGAGCCACAGCGGCACCTAGGACAGTGGTTCTCAACCTGTGGGTCGCGTCCCCACAGGGGGTCACATAGTGAATATTTGCATTATGATTCATAACAGTAGCAAAATTACAGTTATGAATTAGAAACAAAATAATTTTATGATTGGGGGCTACCACAACACGAGAAACTATATTGAAGGGTCACAGCGTTAGGGAGGTTAGAAATACATGACCTCAGACCGTTTGCTGGTTGTCCAACAGCAAATCTACATCTTAACATGATCCAATGTGACCAGAGGCCACATGAGCTTGGGAAGCTATGCTGCCTAGACATCCCACCACTCACTGGGAGAGGCCCCCCAATGTGGTTACAGATTAACATGTGGTGTGCCAATTGCTTCTGGAGGGATTCCACGGGTCATTAGACAGAATGCCCCATTTCCTCCAGCAGAGAGTGGTTAAGACAGGTTTATTTGCTGCTCTTTGGGAAATACTGCTATTAATTACATAAAAACGCATCTAAAAACTCAATTCTGGAAGACCCCATTTCCCCATTTCTGCTGCTAGGAAATCAAAAGGTCAGTGGCCATTTGTAAGAGCTGTGGTACAAAGTCCCTCAGCAGGTTGGCTCAGGCCACTCAGGCTGGCAGTGTTTGTTTCAGTGAGAGGATGGAGCCAGAATCATTTTTACTGTGAGCTCTCAAGGGGCAAGTCTGTCACCTCCTCTGCAGCCACCAGCATGTTCCCTGGAACCTCTTCCTGATCTCATAAGCATGCTTCATTTCACTGGCCAAGTCCATGCCATCCCCATTTCAGCCCACAAAGAAAATTAAATGGCCAAACATAGATTATTTTAGAGTAACCTGCAGGGGAAGCCATTTTAAAAGATTCTTGCTAGAGGAAATATGATTAGATAATATTTCTCTACTGACATAACATTATTTTGAGAGGTTCATCCATTTGTTGAAAGTATCCGGAGGTAGACCAGTAGTCTCTGAGACATCAATGGAACAGTAGGGTTAGGACATTAACAGAAGTCCTCCAAAATCCAGGGCCTTCTAAACCTCCCTGAGGAGGATCAATAGAGTCTTTATTTTAGAAACTCCCAGGCCAGTGTTTGATTTTCTTCTGGAAGATATCAAGTGACCAACATAGTTTAACAAATGTCCCTAACGAGTTTTACCACCAAGGAGGTGTAGACTTGAGGCTAGTGTGGGGCTCTGAAGCGGAGTGCTCTACTGCACAGAGAATGAACTAAGCAAGAAGACACAGGCCTTGCCTTCCCTCATGGGTACATTCCACACTTCCGCATTCCCACCTGAGTGCTAAGCCCTGGGGAGCCGAAGTCAGGAGGATCACCTGCTCTCAGGTTACAGCTGCGCCTCAGGGTTTGTGCATCTATCCATCGGCACATTGGCTTACTCACTAACGTGCGCATTCACTTTAATACCAAGTTAGTAGGCTTTCAGAATCAGTCCTGGTAATATCCTGAGGTGGGGGAAATACTTAGTTACCTGACTAAACACAGTTGAATGAGGTAACAGTTGGTCTTACTGACTTGGTTCTTTCTGAGAGTCATTTTCATAGTTAATTTACTGCACTTTCTCTCCTCTCCTCCCCACTTTCCGTGTGTGTGTATGTGTGTGTGTGTGTGTGTGTGTGTGTGTGTGTGTGTGTGTGGTTTTTGCTTTAGTTACTGTTATTTTAAAAGACCCCACCCCCCACCCCGTGCCCTAAGTAGGACTGAGATGCTGTCTAGCATTTAGAGTAAAAGAGAGCTGACATGTGGTTCACAGAAACATGTTCGCCAGGTGAGCCCAGGTGGGCATGAGTCACCCGCAGGGGAGCCCAGGTGGGCATGAGCTGCCGGGCTGTTGGTTGTGGAATCAATACTTTGGTCCTTTGGGAAACAGAGAGGAAATTTGCTGATCTGGAGGTGAGTGTCCTCCAGAAAATGCTAAAGAAACGTCTACAGTATGGCAATGGTGTGAAACAGGGTGGAACAAGCCTGAACTTATGGATTCATAAAGAGCTGATTCAAAACACAAACATAAGAGCTAAACATGGTGGTTCAGACTTTTAATCCCAAAACCTGAGAGGCAGAGGCAGGTGGATCTCTGTGAGTTCAAGGCCAGCCTGGTCTACGTAGAGAGTTCCAGGCTAGCCAAGGCTTCATAATGAGATGCTATCTGAAAACAACATAAAACAAAGAAACAGAAAAGGAACCGGGATGTGGTTCAGTGGGAGAACACTTGTTTTATTTCTGTTACTGAGATAAAAATCCCCTGATAAAAAGCAATTTAGAAGAAAAGGGATTTCCATTAGCTCTCAGTTCCTGGTTACGGTACACTGTTGAGGAGAAGTCAAGGCAAGAATTTAGGGAGAGAGACTAGATGAATGCATGCCTGGGACTCAGCTAACCTTCCCTACTCCTAGAAGGTCAGGGGCTCCAAACCAGGGAATGACGCCGTCCACCTTCAGGCTGTGCCTTCCCACACCAACTAAGGCAGCCAAGCGAATCCCAAATAGACATACTCACACTCGCAGGCTGAGCTGATCTAGACAATCCTTCACTGAGACTCTCTTCCCAAGTGTCAAGACAACAGTTAGAGCTATCACAGTACACGTATAGCAGCGTGACTCCACCACAGAGCAGAAAGACAGCAGGCTTGTGGACGGCATTGCTGTGACTAGTCAAAGAAACTGAAGTCACACCGTGCACCCATGAGAAAACGTCTGACATTTTTAGCTACCGTTTTCTTTATCACACCCCCTCTCAAAGGCACGCCCCCAGTGACCTAGTTCCTCCCACCACCTCAGGTTTGTACTGCCTCCTAATAACACCGTGAGTGAGAGCCAGTCTCAAAACATGAGCCTTTGAGAGACAGTCCAGATCCAAGTAGAACCTGAGTCATTCAGTAAAGAGATCAAAGTCCAACGCCGGGACTAGAGCAGATGAAAAGAGCCAGGAGACAGGTAGGAGATGGGAATGACCGGATGTGGCATTTGGAGAAGAGAATGCCAACCCTCGATGGCTCAGTGAGTTGAGAAGTGAGGTTGAATAGAGAAGACCCGGAGGAGAAATGTCTTCCACTTGAGAACTACCAAACCTGAGGTACCTTCTGATGGAGATGTGTGGCAGCTATTGAATGTACACCTGGGTTCAAGAGCAGGAACTTGCCAGTGTGCACTGACCACTATCGACAAGTTGAGGAGATGTGCGTGATGAAGAGGACACCCATGGAACCCAGAGTAAAGATGCTCAGAAATGGGACAGAGAGGAATGTTTCTTCGGAAAAGTTCGTGGAGAACCTTTATGTGCCACGCAATGTGTGATATGCTACAAATTAAAGGGAGTTGAGTCAGTGGGGCTGAAGGTGAAGGAAGAAGAAGATACAGAAAGAAAAAACTGGGAACGTGTGCTCAGTATTTCACCAGAATATAGGAAATCCTAAAATGAATGATTGAATGAAGAGTAAACAAATAAAAGAAATGGAGAGCTCATGGGTTGTAACTAAATCATGAATGCTTTGAAAACAGAAATAGGAAGTCTAACCATGGGAGTACGTTTTTCTGAGCATGACAAAGCAGTTCATCACTGATGAAAAGATCTCAGAGTTCTGGGGTTCCAGGGCTGGGCACAAGCATCAACTCAGGTCTGGTGGATCTCTTGGAAGACTGCAAGAGTGCATGCCAATGGGATGTCACCTTGCCAGTGAGGATGCCCGAGAGCAGTTCAAAGGTCAGCCTCACTCTTGGCATGACTCACAGGTGCTCAAGGCTCCAACCATTGTCACCCCAATCCCTTCCAAGTGCTGTTCCCTCGGTGACCTCATCATGTCTCACCAGGCCTGTACTTGTAATAAAGACCCTGAGGTCTCTTACCACCTCCTCTCTGGGGACTAAACTCCTAACATGTGAACTCAAAACAATATCCAAACCACAGCAAGGATCTTTATTCACTCTTCATTCATTCATTCATTCATTCATTCATTCATTCTTCATTCATTCATTCATTCTTCATGCTGGGGATTGAACTCAGAGCCTAACCCATGCTAACCAGGCATGAGCTAACTTGAATCCTGTGGCTCAAATCTCGGGCCTTGCACCTGCTAAGCACAATTTCTTTCTTCCTTTTTTTTTTTTTTTTTTTTTTTTTGGTTTCTCCATATAGTTTTGGCACCTGTCCTGGATCTTGCTCTGTAGACAAGGCTGGCCTCAAGCTCACAGAGATCTGCCTGGCTCTGCCTCCCGAGTGCTGGGACTAAAGACATGCGCCACCATTGCCCAGCACTAAGCACATTCTTTAGCACTGTTCTCCATCCAGAGCCCCTGAGGATTTTTGAACAGAGCAGTCTTACAGGCAGAGTTAGAACAGAGGTTCTCTGGCAGATGCGGCTGCAGCTAATGGAATTTCGTAATAGAATGAAGAATAAAAGTTAAGGCCAGCAGAACTGCTGGGACATGAGGGATGAGGACATGCAGGTAATGTGGATAGGTACAGGGTTTGAGTCAGTGGCTGGAGGCAAAGACAGCACTTCCCGGACTGCTCTGGAGGTAGAGGGCCCTTCAGACTGCTGTCGCCTGCCACTTAGATAAGCACACCTTCTGGGCATAGCTAAGACCAGCCTGAGACACGGAGGGAGGTTGGAAATAGGAAAGGAAAAGGGATGGGAAGGAGGCTGAGCATGCCTCATTAGTCTGAAATCCTGATGGCTAGTTCCCTGTGGACCACACTGGAGTCTCAAGGACAAGCTAAGGCACCTTAGAGTTCTCCATCCCAAACTGCCCAAGCAACTGCTCAGTGCGAGACTTCTGTTGTTCGTGGAAAGGCTTTTAAAAGACTTCCCACCTCTTGAGGACTTGGCCCCACAGCCTGCCTGGACTAGCTCTGACATTTGCAGGCTCCCAGGTCAAAAACTAAGAATTTCAAGATGAGCCAAGCGAGGGCTCTTTTGAAGCATGCAGCCTTATGTGGCTGCACAGGATGTGTGCTATGGGGGTCTGCTCTGCCTGTGGTTGAGCGTCACGGCCTCCAGAGGTATGACCTCATCTCACATCCTTGCTGCACCGTGACTGAGGGTGCACACACACCCGGGAGAAACTTCACCCCTCTGGCACTCCTCCACACCCTGTACTTGAAGTTCCAACCTGTTCCCACTGCTCTCCCACGCATGCATACTCATCTCTAGAGAAGGGTCCTAATTCCGCCTCACCAGTGAACTTGCTCCAGATCGGCTCCAGCTGTCTTAAGATGCCGTTGACCTTCTGATGAGAGGTTGGTCATGTCACCTGCTTGCAGGAGTCACAAGAAGAGACAGGTACAGTGGTCTTCCTGGCGCCACTATGCATTATTGTTTCCAGTGCTGGGGGGCACCCAGGGCATGGGTAGCAGGTCTCTGGTCACCCATGGAGTGGCTAAGATCTGAGACTCTTACTGCAGAGGACCTAGGTAATGCAGAGACATTGAGAACTCACTGCTGCCTCCCTGTGGTAGAATCCCACTGGATAACATTAGCCATGTGATCGTTGTGTTATTGTGTTATGTATGATAAGTAATGATGACGCTTTTATCTCTGAGGAAACTGGACCCCCCCAAAAAAAAAAGTTAAATGATTCCTCAAGATGACACAACTTGGTTGATAGATCCTGGGAGTGGAGAAATCATTGTCTTGAGTTGTGTACTCTCCGAGGACCCCACCGGGCTTATAGGCGTTTCCAATCTGATGGTCACACAGTGGCCCTAGTTAAACCGAACAGATCACAAAACCAAACCAAAAGTCATAAATCTGAGAAAGGAACCAGTAAAGATTGGACAGGGCATGTGGGAGGCCGTGAAAGAGATGGGGAGAAAATAGGTGGGGGTAGAGAAGGGCAGATGGTCAGAATACATGATGTGCATATATACATGTAAGATGTTGTCAGTAAGAAGAAAGGAAATTCCATTACTGAGGAGATGAACTAAAGATAACTTTTCTCCCTGCTCTAAGAAGAAACAAGATTACACAGCTATGACATGGCACATATAGTCAAAAGTAGAACTCAAGGGTGGCGCACGCCTTTAATCCCAGCACTCGGGAGGCAGAGCCAGGTGGATCTCTGTGAGTTCGAGGCCAGCCTGGTCTACAGAGCGAGATCCAGTACAGGCACTAAAACCACACAGAGAAACCCTGTCATGCACACAGCCTCAGGCTTTGTCACGCCATCCATTTTACTTGTACGTGAAGGCATCAGCCATGATTTCTGCCTTCCTCCAACGGGAATAACTTTCTAGCTAACTTTTCTTTCTTGTTTGCTTTAGAGACAACCCTGCTACCCAGTTTAACCTCAAAACCCACACGAATTCTCAAGATCTGAAGACAGCTATCGAGAAAATTACCCAGAGAGGAGGCCTTTCTAATGTAGGTATGTGACCCAGATTCGGGTTAATTCTACCTTGTTGCCATGGTGCACCTTCTATGTGGTTGTGATATAATATTCTATATTGGAGGAGGAGGAAAAAAAATAATCCATCAAGAAATGACATGCAGCCTCTGTCTCTTTCCTAAAGTATTACCACAGATTCAGGTGCAAGAACGGTCAGAACACCTGTGCCTCAGAGTCCCTAGCTTTTTGGGGTTGCAGCCACATTCCCCGGGACTAACAGAACAGCTGTGTGACTACTTCATGGTCCACCTATAAGCTACCAGCCAGTTAGTGTGAAAGTCTGTCACTATTCCACTCAGGAGGTCCCTTTCGGGGTCCCGTTCCCATCAAAGTCATTGGAATGGTGATTATGCCAGGAGAGACAAGTCCTGCGTTTGAAGATGAGTTCCCTGTGACATGTGAACCTCAGGAGGGGCTAGTGGTACTAGAAGTCCGAGGTCTAGTTCTCAGTGGGACAACCCCAGAAGTCCCATTGGACCTGTTCACCCAGGGAAAACTGGACAAGGGGGAATGGTTTCACCATGCTCCAAGACTGGGGGGAAGACTGGTTCTGCTCTAGGGAAACTTCCAATCGTTTAAGGCCAAGGGAATTCAGAAGCCAGTTACGGTGGCGTAACTGTATGGAGTAAAGCAGCGAGCAGAGCTAACATCCACAGAGCATCCTTGGAATTATAGAAAGGCTGAATAATGAGCTCCCTCCATCTCATATCTCTCTAGTGACCAGAATATTAATATCTGGAAAGTGCAGACTCCTTCACAGCAATGCAATGCTCAATAACCACTAGCCAAGTCACTAAGTCCAGGTCTGCAAAGCCACATTAACTGCATCGTAGTGTGACAGAGGGGATTACCTGTGTGTGTCCAATATAGTGCTTACACAAGCAAAATTGCAATGGGAAAAACTTAGCCAGGCTATTGTCACTCCAAATTGCCCCCTCCCATCCCGTGTTCTCAGACACAGCATGGGCCTGTTTAGGGGCCTGATAAAAGTCTAATACCCAGAGGCAGGTGGATCTCTGTGAGTTCGAGGCCAGCCTGGTCTACAGAGTGAGTTCCAGGACAGTCAGAGCTACACAGAGAAACCCTGTCTCAAATAGATAGATGATAGCTAGCTAGCTAGATGATAGATGGATGAATGATGGATGGATAGATAGATAGATAGATAGATAGATAGATAGATAGATAGATAGATAGATAGACAGATAAGAAGAGGAAGAAGAAGAAGAAACAAACAACTGGAGAGGGAATGAGTATGTTTTTCTAGACTTCTTTGTGCTGCTGTGAT
This sequence comes from Peromyscus eremicus, assembly GCF_949786415.1. Classification (NCBI taxonomy): domain Eukaryota; kingdom Metazoa; phylum Chordata; class Mammalia; order Rodentia; family Cricetidae; genus Peromyscus; species Peromyscus eremicus. Next base: position 15,726,571 of record NC_081437.1, on the reverse strand, counting down.
CTGTTCCTATGTTCATAGTTACCACAATCACTCCGAGCACAAACTTTCTTTTCCTTCCAGGCCGCGCCATCTCCTTTGTAACCAAGAGCTTCTTTTCCAAAGCCAATGGAAACAGGGGTGGCGCTCCCAACGTGGCTGTGGTCCTGGTGGATGGCTGGCCCACAGACAAAGTGGAAGAGGCGTCACGAGTCGCGAGAGAGTCGGGGATCAATGTCTTCTTCATCACCGTCGAGGGGGCTGCTGAAAGCGAGAAGCCGTATGTGACGGAGCCCAACTTCGCCAGCAAGGTACATGACTTCCCCGGGGACCCACTCAAGGGCAGGAGCCTCTGCGCTCTGAAAAGTTCTGACCGCCTCAGAGCTGTTTTCTAGAGCCTTCAAGTGTGCATGAAACTCGTGAGTAAGTGGTGGGGGCCTCCCATGGAGGGGCCTGGAATTGTCCTTTCAAAGCCAAGCCTTATTCTCACTACATAACCAGGAGCTTGAGAGCAGGGGGCAAGAACAGTGTCCTCAGAGTCGCATTTAAAACTTCTCCTTCCTCCCCTCACAGCACTGGGGGAGCCCAACCAAACAGCCAGGTAGATTTCACACACCACACACACACACACACACACACACACACCACACACACACACACACACACACACACACACACACACACACACGAGTACATAGTACAAAACAAAGAATATCTATACTTTGTAACACGAATCCTAAAAGGTCTTATTAATAAAAACAAACCCGGTGCCAGGTATTGGGGTGAACGCTGGAAGATCAGAGAGACAGAACAAGCCACAGCTAACCTCGCCTCACCAATTCTTCAGCTGATCCTGTTTCCTCAGACTGGAAGCCTCTGAGTCCTCATCTGGAATGGATCTCAGCTGAACTGCTGCTAAAAGCCTACAAGCTTAAAGGGGCTCTAGTTTCTGGTCCTCATACCTTATAATACCTTTCTGCTTCCTGCCATCACTTCCTGGGATTAAAGGCGTGTGTCACCATGTCTGGCTGTTTCCAGTGTGGCTTTGAACTCACAGAGATCCAGACGGATCTCTGCCTCCTGAATGCTAGGATTAAAGGCGTGTGTGCCACCACTGCCTAAACCTATGTTTAATTGTAGTGGCTGTTCTGTTCTCTGACCCCCAGATAAGTTTAATGGGGTGCACAATATATCAACCACAATACTTCCCAGAGCAGAATGGTCATGTTCCTGTGATATTCCTCGCTAGCCCTACACTTGCCCAAGGGCAGGGGCATCCCAGAATTACACCTTAATACTCACATCACAGCTCTTACCCTCTGCTATTATTCCAGTCCTAAACCACCTCCCAAGCCTCAGATGGTACTGCATCACTGGTCCATTCCCCCTTTTGAGTTTCCCCAGTTTACTCTGAAACATCCTCCCAATCTGGGGTCCTTGCTCCAACCCCTTCACCTGTTACTGCTGAGATACTCTGGAATGAGGCCCCAACCTCCCTTCCTGGTCTCCACATATACACGGTCTCCCCGCCAAACCCATCTCCAGTCCACAGCCAGCACCCACCACTGTCTCCTTTACGCGGAGACACTCCACTGTCTGGTGGGAGTCCTCCCCTCCACACCCTAGCCAGCACTCAGCTCTGTCCCAGCATTTATCCACCTAGGCTCTGGAAAGTTTTCATGAGCCTCATTTAGGTTTTTATAAATCAATAAAAAAAAAAAATAGTTCCTAGGAAAACTTTCAGTTATTTCTTGCTTAAAATAATTTTGTCATTATACAAGTTCATTTGTAGTCATGAAGTCTGACCCTGCCAGATTCCCCAAAGGTCTGTAGGATCAAGGATTGATGACCCACTTTCAGGAGACAAGCCTAGTCACTTCTAAGGACATACTAACCAACTTGCTCAGGCTTTATTTGCCGTTCTCTTTGATTTTTTTTTTTTTTCTGGAACGAGCTTGGGCACAGACAAATAAACACCCATTTGCCCCGAGGCAGGATTGCGTGGCAGGCAGAGCTTGGAGTTTAATGGCAGATGAAAGCGCTGCTCCAATCTCAGGGACTCAAGGGTGTCCCTTCACAGCTGGCCCTTTGTTTCATGATGAGGGGTCCACGTTGCATGGACGAGAGTGGGACGAGAGTGGAAATCCACTTAGAGATGGTAAGAGCAACCAGTGTGACGCCGACACACGTGACCACTCACGGACTGTGAATCCCTTCCCGCGGGGAACAGGGCTGCCCTGGAAACATCCCTGTTTGTGTATCAGAACAAAAGCTTTCTTTAGTCCTCCTCCATGGTGGTTGGTACCCATAAATGCCACACTTATGGCTGGTTTCCAACACAAACACGTGGAGGAGCCAGCAGAGGCATAAACATGAAGCTAAAGCCAACGACGCGCATCTCCCTGTGAATTTGCTCCTCCGACCATTTTTCCACTAAGGCGGGGACCCAGCTGAGGGGACTGGAGTGAGCCCAGATGTTACTGGAGGGGTCTTGACCTCAGCGGGTACCCAACCAGGAAACTGGAATAAGGTGCACTGTGAAGTCTGAGGCGGGAAGTATGACTCTGTAAAACCTGCCTGGTGGTGAAGGGTGTGACGGTGGCAGGCTGAAGGACTTGACCCCCTGACCTGGACCGCGTCTTTCCCCTTTCTCTCTTCCTAAGGCGGTGTGCAGAACCAATGGCTTCTACTCCTTCAACGTGCCGAGCTGGCTGAGCCTGCCTAAGACGGTGCAGCCCCTGGTGAAGCGGGTCTGCGACACAGACCGCCTGGCCTGCAGCAAGACCTGTTTGAACTCGGCCGACATCGGCTTTGTCATCGACGGCTCGAGCAGCGTGGGGACGAGCAACTTCCGCACCGTCCTGCAGTTCGTGGCCAACCTCAGCAAGGAGTTCGAGATCTCGGACACGGACACGCGCGTCGGGGCGGTGCAGTACACCTACGAGCAGCGGCTGGAATTCGGGTTCCACAAGTATAACACCAAAGCCGACGTCCTCAGTGCCATCCGGAGGGTGGGGTACTGGAGCGGCGGTACCAGCACGGGGGCTGCCATCCAGTACGCCCTCGAACAGCTCTTCAAGAAGTCCAAACCCAACAAGAGGAAGGTCATGATTCTCATCACGGACGGCAGGTCCTACGACGACGTGCGGATCCCAGCCATGGCCGCCTACCAGAAGGGTGAGCACTGCTGTTATACGCGTGGGCACAGAAGCATCTCTTGAAGGGGCGGAGGGCCAGGGTCGTTGGTGCACAGGGAGGAGCTGCCTTTTTAATGTGTTGGTTCTGTCTATGACTTAAGAAAGTGTACACAGAGGGAGCATTGAGGGATGGCTCAGTGGTTAGCTCTTGCTATTCTTGCAGAGGATTTGATTCGTTGCTTTATGAAAGATCTCAGACCTCTAGCTTCTTTGACTCCAAATCATGTTCCTATATTTTGTAGAATAATGACACCTTTAAAGAAATGTAATATTGCAGGTGGCTATTCATTTTTACTTTGATTTTTCCCCCCAGGGATTTTTTTTTTCTATATGACTCAAGCTTGCCTTAAACACAAAATCCTCCTGCCTCAGCCTCCCAAGTGCTGGGATTATAAGCACATGCTACCATACCTTGATGTAAAATACTATTTTTGGCCATAGCTGCTAACCAGATTTTGGTCCTGTGGGGGAAATCTTATTCAAAATATTTAAAAAGGTTTCCATGCAAAATTTCCTAAGAGGGCTCATTGGCTAGCTCAATGGGTAGAAGCATGCCTGAACGTGGGTTCGATCCCCCAAACCTACATAAAGGTAGAAGGAGAGAACTAACTCCGCAAAACTGTCCTCTGCCCACATACTCAGGGTGTGGCACACACAGGAACTATGTCACATGTGTGTGCATGCATACCCACACTAATAAATAAACAAATAAGGAAAAAATTTAGAGCCTTAAGAAGCAAAAAAAAAAAAAAGTTTTAAAAACATGGAAGATGAACAAAATACTTTATAAATATTTATAAAAAATCAATTGCATTTACACCTCTCCTGTACAACCCGTGGACATACAGTTCTTGTTCTGAAAAGTGTTGTGAAAATGTAACAAGCTTGAGGAAAACCTCAAGTAATAATAAAAAGCAAACCAAGAGCCAGACAGGGTGGCTCAAGCTTTAATCCCAGCACTCCAGAGAGCGCAAAGGCAAAGAGATCTCCATGAGTTCGAGGCCAGCCTAGTCTACATTGCAAGTTCTGGGCCAGTCAATGCTACATAGTGAAACTTCATCTCAAAACACCAAAAGACAAAAGAGAGAGAGAGAGAGAGAGAGAGAGAGAGAGAGAGAGAGAGAGAGAGAGAGAGAGTAAACTCAGTGCGTTAGTGATCACTAGAGTCCTAAGCAAGGACACAGAACTTGGTACCATGGTTGGTTTTGTTATTCTGCACCTATGTGTAATTTGGGTTGCCTTTTAGAATATTCTATATACTTTTAAAGATTTTTTATTTATTTATTTATTGGTTTTTTCGAGACAGGGTTTCCCTGTGTAGCTTTGCGCCTTTCCTGGAACTCACTCTGTAGACCAGACTGGCCTCGAACTCACAGAGATCCGCCTGGCTCTGCCTCCCAAGGGCTGAGATTAAAGGCATGAGCCACCACTGCCCGGCAACATTTTTTACTTTTATTTTATATGTATGGATGTTTTTGTCTGCATGTATGTCTATACACCACATGCCTACAGTTCCCTGGGAGGCCAGAAGAGGGCGTTAGATGCTCTGGAACTGGAGTTTCAGATCTTTGTTAAGTGCCTTTAATGACATGGGGGTTGGTTTCCTGTCTTAGTTCCCAACTCTGAGATTCAATCTGAAAATGTAGTAAGGACTGGGTCCCCTAGAGTACTAAGTCCATCCAGGGTGACCATCTGCCCTTGTTGCTGGTGGAAATTTCTCCCCAACACTGTGGTCCTGGGGTCTAGAAAGCCCAGTTTCGATGGCTGTTGTGTAGTTTTTCCTGGGTAAAGTCTTCCCATCTTTAGTCAAAATCCAACAAACAGCAAAACTGTTCCTGCTGCTCCTTGGCAACATTTTAAAACCCACAGCTGGCTCCTTGTATCCTAGACAATACCTAGATAGAAAAATAAAAACCTGGAAAATACTACAAATTTGTAGTAAAACAGTCCTTTCTTCTTGCTTCCTTCTGTACATTAGACACCCAACATCAATTCGTTGGGAGGAATATGTTCTCTGAGACTCTGGGAAGCACCATCCTTAATTCTTCTTCAGTCCTTTGGGTTGTCTGACCTTCGTCGATTGTCATTCACTGTCTCCATCTCTCCCTCCTTTTTTAAGGACCCAGTGGTATTGAATTAGGAGCCCATTCTGCTCCAGCATGGCCTCATCACCACTTACTTCATCATTATATCCGTAAAAGACTCTATGCTCAAGTAAGGTCAGAAGACTATACACTCTTAAGACAACAGCTATATGAATTTTGTTGCTGTTGGTATAGAGTGATGTCCAAAGTGTTTTTTGAGTCACACTTAGTTTATTTCTAGAAACTAGAGCTTCACTGGGGTTCTCTCATTGGTTTTCTTTGGCACATTTCCGATTTGGGGATCCCAGAAGGAAAATATACATCATCAGTCCCTTTGCTCAGGAACATTTGCTTCATCTCCTCTTTGTCTCCACAGGGGTGATCACGTATGCCATAGGCATCCAATGGGCTGCTCAGGAGGAGCTAGAGGTGATTGCCACTCACCCCGCCAGGGACCACTCCTTTTTTGTGGATGAGTTTGACAACCTCTACAAATTCGTCCCCAGGATCATCCAGAATATCTGTACAGAGTTCAACGCACAGCCTCGGAACTGAGTTCGGAGCAGACAGTTGGCCACCTTACTGATTCTTGGGATGATCCCCCAGCATTGTCCTTCTTTCTGGGGCATAAGAAGAGGGCAGAGCTTGGGTAGGGCTTGGGGAAATGCATGCGTTGTTACTATCCTTTGCCGTTTGTGGTTTAAATGCTTCAAAGCCTGCCTGTTAAAAAGCTGCCCATCGAGTCGAAGGTTGGGTCCAAACGCTGCACTGTTTTGCGTGTGTTGGAGAGTTCACATTTTGACAGTTGTACATATTCAGAAGACAGCTGTTATGACAGGTTTGAAATGAGCTTTTTATGAGAAGTTTGTTTTTATTTCTCGTTAGAACTGTGTAATCTTTTTTATTATTTTTTTGTAGGAGTGGCTTAAATAAATGTTTAAAAGAATTTCATGGACATTATCTGATCATGTGATAAGTCTCTAGGTTTGTGGTGGGGCCATCCTCTACTATTCCTTTTCTTGCAAAAAAAAAATCAGTACTAGAGCTGGGTATGCACAAAAATGAAGTGGGAGGAGCTTGATTGAGCTTCATATCCTCAACCAAGGACTCGTCTATCTGCATGTAAAATACACATTCGGTGCATGCAAAGGCATGTTCAGTGATGGGCAGGGGAGCGCAAGCCTACAATCCCAGCTACTCGAGAGGCTAGGGCAGAAGAATCACAAGTTCAAGACCTGACTAGTCAACTTCATGAGACCCTATCTTAAAATATAAAATAAACATCCAAACGAAAAGGACCAGGGTGTAGCTCAGCGGTAGAGTACTTGACAATCATGCATAGGGTGCTTGGTTTGAACCCCAGCACTTAAAAAAAGTGTCAAGAAGATCTCTAAATAAAGGTGACTATTTACTAAAGTTTTATTTTATTTTATGAAAATCTGTGGTGGGATGGAGAGATGGCTCAGCCATTATGAGCACTAGCTGCTCTTGCAGAGGACCAGGGTTCCAATCCCAGCATCTACGAGGCAGCTCACAACTGTCTGTAACTCCAGTTCAAGCAGATCCATTGCCCTCTGTGACCTCCATGGGTACCAGGCATGGTGAACAGACATACATGCAGGCAAAACATTTGTACACATAAAATAAAAATAAATAATCTTTTATATAAAAAAATGTGTTGAATGCTGTTCTGGCTGGAGGCAAAAATAAGAAATCTTGCAAATAAATAAAAACATCATAACAGACTTTGGGTCTGGTTAATTTGGGTCTGAGATGTTTTTCTTATAAAAATTGAGGCTTTTATCCAGTGAGCAGAATTTACACTAAGCTTACAAGATGTCTTGATACCCATAAACAATACAGCACTAATTAAAAACACTGTGGGCTCGGCTGGGAGATGGTGCTGGGGAAGGCTTTTACTGTGCAAGCATGAAACCCTGAGTTTGCCTTCCCAGCCACTCAAAAGATGGATGGACCGGGCGGTGGTGGCGCACGCTTCTAATCCCAGCACTCGGGAGGCAGAGCCAAGTGGATCTCTGTGAGTTTGAGGCCAGCCTGGGCTACAAAGTGAGATCCAGGACAGGCACCAAAACTACACAGAGAAACCCTGTCTCGAAAACCAAAACAAACCAACCAAAGAAACAAAAGATGGATGGATGGATGACAACACACTTCTACTCTTAGCAACAGATGGCAGAAACAGGCAGATCCTAGGGGCTCAGCTGCCAATGCAGCCCAAACAGCTCCAGATTCAGGGAGAGACCATTTCAATAAAACAAGTTGGCAAGACAACTGAGAGAGAGATCCTAATGTCAATCTCTGGCTTCTATCTGCACCTACATGGCTAAGCACACGTCACCAAATGTACACACACACACACACACACACACACACACACACACACACACACACCTGCTGGTTTACAATAAAGAATAAACTAAAAGGTGTCAGCAATTTCAAGCTTTCTACCCATAAAATTTGATTTGCAATCAAATTGCAAACATTTTTGCTACTGAATTTCAAAACATGAAAACAACTTTTACAGAGGACGCAGGACGCTCGTCATGAAGTTACAGTGACTCTCTGTGAGCGCCAGAGTCAGCTAAGAAACTAATTAAACTATAAGGAAGGACCAGGGAGCAACCATTCTGCTTGCTTTTGACTCTGAAGATAATATACACAAAGACTTGTTTTCCACGTTGCTTGGATGTTTGGAAATACGTTAACTTTTCAAAATTGTATTTTGGAAGATGTTCTTGAAATATAATTACAGTTGTCCTTTAGTCTCCGGGGGGGGGGGGGCAGGAGGGGGGGTTGGTTCCAAACACACACACACACACACACACACACACACACACACACACACACACACACACATGAGTCCCAAATCCTCAGAGTCCTTTACATAAAACTGTATCGTATTTCATATGGTTTCTGCGTATCCTCCCTCCCACATATTTACATCCTATCTAGATAGCTTACAATAGCTAATATGATGTAAATATGTATTTCACTGGGCTGAGCAGCTGAGAGAGACAGTGGGTGAAGCATTTGCCAGACAAGCATGAAGACTACTCTGGCCATCGACATAAATGCCACGTGAGCCCGGCGGCCGCTTTCTGATCCCAGCACGTGGGGTGTGGAGGCAGAAGGCCTGTAAAGGCAGGCTAGCTACCCCAACTGAATCAGCCGGCTCTGGGTTCAAATGGGAGGAGACTCCATCTCAACAAATACGGTAGAGTGGAATCAAGGAGGACACACATCAGCCTCTGGCCTCTAGGCACACATGTGCATGTACTCAGGCCCACATAGGCCCACATACGTGAAAACACATACATATACACCAAACACACATTTTTTTAAACTATATGTTATTGTATTGTTTCGAGAAAAATAGCAAGTCTTACATTCAGTGCTGTTTTTTAAATAAATTTATTTATTTATTTATTTATTTATTTATTTATTTATTTATTTATTTATTTTACATCCTGGCCGAAGTTTCCCTTCCTTCCTCTCCTCCCAGTCCCCCCCCCTCCACCCCCTATGTCCTCCCCATCTACTCCCCCTCTGGGTGGTTTAAAAGAAAATGGCCCCCAAAGGGAGTGGCACTACTGGGAGGTGTGGCCTAGCTGGAGGAAGTGTGTCACTGTGGGGGCGGGCTTTGAGGTTTCTTTTGCTCAAGCTTCCCTCAGCTGACTTCCAGTTGCCCTCAAGATGTAGGACTCTCAGCTCCTCCAGCACCACATCAGCCTGCATGCTGCTGTGCTCCCTGACATGATGATAATGGACTGAGCCTCTGAAACTGTAAGTGAACCCCCATTAAACGTTTTCCTTATAAGAGTTGCCATGGTCATGGTGTCTCTTCACAGCAATAAAAACCCAAACTAAGACACCCTCCTTTTCTGTTTAGGACCAAGCTACACAACTGTAACATATATGCAGAGGGCATAGGTCAGTCTCATGCAGGTTCCCTGGTTGGCAGCTCAGGCTCTGTGAGCCCCTATGAGCCCAGGTTAGTTGGTTCTGTGAGTTTTTCTTATGGTGTCCTTGAAATCTCTGGCTCCTACAATCCTTTCTCCCCCTCTTCTGCCTGATGTTTGGCTGTGGGTCTGCATCTGTTTCCATCAGTTGCTGATGAAGCCTCTCTGATGACAATTGGGCCAGGCACCAGTTTGGTCATGGGAGATGGACAGTTCAGGCTACATACCCCCTGTTGCTAGGAGTCTTAGCTGGGGTCGTCCTTGTAGATTCCTGGGAGATCCTTTTCACTAGGTTTTTACCTGACCCTGAAATGTCCCCCACCCTCTTTCCAGTAGTCTTTTTCAGTACTTTTCCCCTCTCCTCCAACCTGACCGCTCATGTTCCCATCCCCACCTGCCCTCAATCTACTCATGAAATCTCTTCTATTTCCCCTTCCTAGGGAGATCCAGTCATTGCCCCATGAACTCACCTCCTGGTTATCTAGTCTCTCTGGGTCTGTGGATTGTAGCATAGTTATCCTTTATTGTAGTTAATATCCACTTCTGAGTGAGTACATACCATGTTTATCTTTCTGGGTCTGGGTTATCTCACTTAGGATGATTTTTTTTCTAGTTCTATCCATTTGCCTGCAAACTTCCTTGCGTCCTTGTTTTTAACAGCTAAGTGATACTCCATTGTGTAAATGTACCACATTTTCCATTCCTAGGTTGAAGGACATGGAGGTTGTTTCCAGGTTCTGGCTCTTATAAATAAAGCTGCTATGAACATAGTTGAGCAAGTGTCCTTGTGGTATGATTGAGCATCCTTTGGGTATGTGCCCAAGAGTGGTATAGCTAGTCTTGTGATGGACTGATGTCCAGTTTTCTGAGAAACCACCACACTGGCTTCTGAGGTGGCTGTACAAATTTGCACTCCCACAAGCAAAGCACTCCCACCACACCTATTGATGGTGTCCTTGGCCTTACAGAAACTTTTCAATTTCATGAGGTCCCATTTATTAATTGTTGATCTTAGTGCCTGTGCTACTGGTGTTCTGTTTAAGAAACTGTCTCCTGTGCCAATGAGGTCTAGATTATTTAGATTATTTCTCGCTTTCTCTTCTATCAGGTTCAGTGCTGACAAGTTTAAAAGGGAAAAAAAACTTGTATTCTTCTCTTTATTACATCCCAACCACAGTTTCCCCTCCCTCCACTCCTCCCAGGCCCTCATCCCAACTGACATGTTTTTAATATTCTTATCCAAGATTGGTTGAATCCATGGATATGGAAAGCCAAATATTTTCTTAGGGGCCTTAATAAAAACATTGTCACCAATAAGCAAATATTAAAGAAAAATAATGTAATTTTAATTGTTTTGGTGCCTTCTTTCATGCAAAAAAATGTTATCACAGTTTAGAAGTTAGATGATCATTGACATTGCTTTTCTCATTACTGACTAAATGCCTGATGGAAGTTCTTTACCTTTAAAGAAGAAAGGTTCACGGTTAATGAAAAGATCCATGGTCCGTTGTGGTGGAAAAGCATGGCAACGGGCCTGTAAGGTGACTAGTCATGTTGTTTCCTAAGGAAGGAAGCAGAGAGAAGAATTCTCACGGTCAGCTTGCTTTCTCCTTTTTCCTTTGCATTCTGTCTGGGACCCCAATCCACAGGCTGCTGCAACCTACATTCATGGTGAGTCATCCCTCCTACTTACCCCTCTGTAGAAGCTCCTGGAAAGACACACTCAGAGGTGTGTCTCCCAGGTGATTCCAAGTCCAGTCAAGACGACAACAAAGACAAACCCTGACGGTCACCCGAGTGACAGGTATGATCATTGGGAAGCAAAACGACACTTCTTCCAATGGGACACTGACCACATGATGCGAACAATTATGTGTGTGTGCACCGGGTGGAGGGAACGCCCCAGGTAGAGGAGGTGCTGTGAGGCTGTGATGTCCTCAGACTTATCTGCACATGTCGTGTGTTCAAATTAGCAGAAATGATGGCAGGACTCAGAGTGAAAGAAAAGTAGTGATGGAGGAGACGGTACTTTCAGCCAGTGAGAGAAGGAGACTGGGGGGCGGTCTGAAGACAGCCATCACAGCACAAGATGATAACCAAGAGAGATAAAGGGGATAATTGGAATCAGGGGTGGGGACAAATGAAGTGAGGGCATGTCTTCTGCAAGCTTGATTGTAGACGACTTTCTAAAAGGTCTTATTAATAAATAATAATGATAATAATAAAACTCAGGGCCAGGTATTGGGGTGAACACTGAAAGACCAGAGAAACAGAACAAGCCACATCCAACCTCACCTCGCCAGTTCCTCAGCTGATCCTGTTTCCTCAGACTGAAAGCCTCTGAATCCTCATCTGAATGGATCTCAGCTGAACTGCTGATAAAAGCTAAAAGCTTAACAAGATCTCTAGTTCCTGGTCCTCATGACTTATACACCTTTCTGCTTCCTGCCATCACTTCCTGGGATTAAAGGCGTGTGTCACCATGTCTGCCTGTTTCCAATGTGGCCTTGAACTCACAGAGATCCAGATAGATCTCTGCCTCCAGAAGGCTAGGATTAAAGGCGTGTGTGTGTCACCATTTTCGGGCCTCTATGTTTACTGTTCTGTTCTCTGACCCCAGATAAGTTTATTAGGGTGAACAATATATTGGGGGGCACAATATCACCACACTTGACCCAGGAGGAGGCTTACAGAGAGCGGGGTTGAGTATGCACAGAGCAGTTTGGAGATCCAAATCTTGGGGATAATGGAATAACACGGGAGGCTTGGCTGCAACGTCACCATGGCAACCTAAGTCATACTCAGTGGTAGAGAAGCAGGATGACAGTGAAACCCCTAGAAACAGTCATTCAGGCACATTCAGACCCAAGCCCGAATGTTGTGTAGCTATGGGGAGTTGGGCAGGTCAGGGTGGCTTATTGGACCACACTTTGTTGGGAGTTCAGAAACCTCACCCCATCTTCTGCCTGCCCCACCTACACACTCCTGCACTCTGGTCTGCACTTGGCAGTGCTCTCTAGCTGCCCCAGGCTCTGCAGTCAATCTCCTAAAGCAACTCTGCCTTTCATAATGTGCTCTTAACAGAAAAAAAAATCTCTTCCCTGCTCTTTCCTCGCAGAGAAATGAGCACAGATGGACAGAAGCATCGAGCGAGCCTCTCCGGGTAGCCAGGCCATCTCAACTCCACTCCACTTAATTTTCCCACTTCTGAGAAATTGATGACCTCCGGCAGAAGTTTCTTGCTAAGGCTGGAAGCTTAGGACCTGCAAAAAAAAAAAAAAAAAAAAAAAAAAATCTTTTGGCCACACTGACAAGGTTCAGATATTTCTTGTTTCTCTTGGCTTTTAAAATAACCCTTTTTAAATAGGGCAGGCCCTTCATAAAGCAACTTCCTCTGCTGCTGTCTCAGGGGCTAGCATGAGTTTATAGAAAACACAATCCTCCTGTGTCCAAGGAATTTTTTTCGGCTTAAAAGGAGTTTCCAAATAAATGTTATTTCCGGTCAAAGTCCCAAGAAGGCCTCCCCTTAGATTACAATATATAAATGGGTAAGTAGGAAATATTCTTGAAAGCACGGATTAAATTGCTTTGGAAAGAGACATTTATTCAGCCAGTGTCTTTGGGGAATTCATAGTCCAGTGGGAAGCACAGACAAATGAATTAAAAATCTATAATTACTATCATGGGGTTGTGCGCTGAATGCATGACTAACAATTACAAACAACCTCACGAGAAATAAAATTGTAGTTATGCCTAACAGTGGCTCTCATAAACTAAGCGTTGTGCCAAGGCTGCACACATGAACTTGACTCTACTACTTGCTGGGGAAGTCTTCTTACTTGGATTTCACAGATCATTCCTTTAAGGCACCGGTTCTCAACCTTCCTAATGCCGTAACCCTTTTAATACAGTTCCTCTTGTTGTGGTGACCTCCCCCAACCATAATATTATATAATTGCTACTTTGTAACTATAATTTTCCTACTGTCGTGAGTGGTAATGTAAATATCCAGGATATTTGCTATGCAGGATAGCTGATACGGGACCTCTGTGAAAGGGCCGTTCAACCCGCCCCTCGAAGGGGTTGCAACCCACAAGTTGAGAACCGCTCCTTCAAGGCATGGAGATGTCTAAGGCCACAGACTTGGTACAAGGCAGTTTTGAAAATCAAGCCCAGGTGAGCTGTTATGGTTTGAATACAAACAGTTCTCACCAAGGACTCCTGTGTGAAAGAGGCTTGGTCCCCAGCATGGATCCCATCAAGGAAAGATGATTGGATCACAAGGGCTCCGAACTGATCAACAGGTTAATGCACTGACAGATTTATAATTTGATGTCACTGTTCGGATGTGGGGCCTAACCGGAGGAAGTAGATTATGGGGTGTGCCTTGAAGGATGTCTTGTTCCCGGCCCCTTCTCTGTCTCTTTGCTCCGAGCCACCATGAAGCTTTGTATTGCCATACTCTGTGTCATGATGTTCTACCCCAGAGACAAGGGAGATGATTGATTGTGAGCTGAAACTCTGAAATCAGGACACAAAGTACATCTAGTAACTAAGACCCTTGCCCACTGTGCTTCTAATGGCAGTGACATAAAAATGGCCAATGCGGCTGCAGGGGACATTCTCCAGTAGGCTTGGGAACTCAAAACGTATGTAGAACTCCATCAAGTAAACTCTCTCAGAAGCTATTAAATGTACCCCGTGAAGAGTCTGAAAAGTTGGATACAAATGCCACTTTCTCCATCACTCTCCCTGATTCTGTCAACAGCCATCCTGCTCACTTCCGGTGGGTGGGACTAATCTATTGCCCACGCTCCCATGATGTCCCCATAAACTCTTACATATATATCTTTCAAGTGTCAGATCAAATGCCAACTCCCCATCAGAGCCTCCTCTGACTTGCTCAGAGAGACTATGGTTCTCTCCTGACCCACCCACTCCTGACCCACAGACTCCCGTGGCCCCTTCCCATTAGCGGACACAACCCACACACATGTTACCATAGACACGGAATCCAGGAAATGAAATCTTTGCATTTTGAGTCACCTCTTAGAGGTGTCTGATGAGGGTACCCGACACAATGGTACAAGTAGAAAGAGAAGCAGATGTTCCTGGAAGAAACAGGATGGATAAGAGAAAGTGTCTAATTCTACCCCAGTCAATTTTCTCCCTTGTCTTCATGTCCTTCTTAGGTTCCTCACTATGGCACAATCAGTGTATTTTTAGGACCAAAGTCCTTTATGGGGCCCTACCACAGGGCTACACTGGTCTTACCCTTTTGTTTTCATAAGCCTAAAGCTGGACATCTTTTATTGTGTTTAGTGTTTATTTGTTTTTCAAGATAGGGTTCCTCTGTGTAACAGCTCTGGCTGTCCTGGAATTTGCTCTGTAGACCAGGCTGGCCTCGAACCCACAGAGATCCGCCTGCCTCTGCTTCCCAAGTGCTGGGATTAAAGGCGTGTGCCACCATTTGTTTCTTTTCATAACTTTCATTCCATAGATGCTACTAAGTGCCCATTATATGCCAGGCAATAGGATCAGTATTAGGGGAAAGAGATGAATGAGACTTGGTTTTTGTCCTGGGAGCTTCCAGGGTCACGTGGTAGACACTCAAACACACAGATCACATCTTGCTGATGTGACAGGAGGCTGGCGAACATGGAGAAACTTTGCCGGCTGGGTTTGATGGGAAGACCCCATGGCATTCCGGTGGAGAAGAATGGCAAGGACGTCCAAGGAAGGAAACAACAGGGCCAAAGAGGAGGCTGTGTGAATGGTGAGACACAGTGCGAACCGTGGGGCTAGTATATGAAGTGAGGCTGGAGAGAAAAGCGGGGCCAGGCTGTGTGTGACTGTGAGGGTGAAGGGTCTCTCTCCATGCGCAGAACAGAAACTCAACTCACGGTAGCTCAAGTGAGAGGTGAAGGAGTCTGGAACGGGAGTAACTCATCGTCTCCCAAGCCGGAGACACAGTAGAGTCTCAGAAATGGGACGAGGGATGGGAGTAAAACAGGAAACGAGGTCACCTTCTTGTCACACCTTTCTCCACAATGATTTCCATGTGGAAATCAGCACACAACTCTGCCGAGAGACAACAGAGGGAAATTTCCCTCTGCTTGGGGACCAGCTTCAAGATTCAGGGTCCCAGAGCTAGCTGGTGCTCCTTTATATAACCACTATTTTATATTTATTTATTTGAGACAGGGCCTCCCAGTGCAGGTCTGATTGGCCTAGAACTCCTATGTAGACCAGGCTGGCCTCGAACTCGCAGAGATCGGCCTGCCTCTGTCTCTCGCTTGCTGGAATTAAAGATGTGCGTGACCACCATACCTAGTTGCTAACTCAATATAATTTAATAAGCCTGATTTGTTTCATTTTGAGATGGTCTCATGATATAGCCCAGGCTGGTCTGAAATGCATGATCCTCCCGTCTCAACCTTCTGAGCGCTTAGCCTACAGGCATGCACCAGCAGGCCCAGCTTAATGAATAAGGTTTAGGAGTTCTGTGAAGCACCGAGCTGAATGCCAGTGTGTTCACAAAGCCCTGAACCAGAACATCTGAGAGCAGGATGAGTCTTGTTCTGCTTTCTGTGCTAATCAAGAAAAAAATCAACGTCTAGCTCTAAAACTGCTCAGCACTACCCTTAGCCCCTATGACAGCACACTCCTGCTTTGTGCATATCATTATCCACTGAGAAGCTCTTCAGATGGCCAGGGGGACAGACATCACAGTTCTGGGACCCACGTCTATTTCTCTAGGAGGGTCCCACTAAGGAAAACTGCTCGAATAACCATCAGTATGCAAAACAAGATCAAAAGATCACAACTTCAAAATGGAATTTTCTTCCTTCCTTCCTTCCTTCCTTTCTTCCTTCCTCCCTTCCTTCCTTCCTTCCTCCCTTCCTTCCTTCCTTTTCTTTTCTTTCCTCCTTCCTCTCTCCCTTCCTTCCTTCTTCCTTCCTTCCTTCCTTTTTCCTTCTCTCTCTCTCTCTCTCTCTCTCTCTCTCTCTCTCTCTCTCTCTCTCTTTGTCTTTTAATTGAAAAATAC
Organism: Peromyscus eremicus; assembly: GCF_949786415.1. NCBI lineage: Eukaryota > Metazoa > Chordata > Mammalia > Rodentia > Cricetidae > Peromyscus > Peromyscus eremicus. The sequence continues at coordinate 15,710,286 of NC_081437.1, read as the reverse complement.
TGAGCTGAGCTTTCTCCCTGCACACCCCCTTACACAAACAGGGCCTGTAAGCAGGAACTGCCCAAGCAAGCAAACACTAACCTTGGCTTGGCAGCCAAGATGCTGCTAACAAATACATTCCTGATGAATAGCTCCTTTCTACGACTCCTTCAGCCTCAACACTTGCTTGAGGTGAGTGGGTGTATTCAGGTTAATGGCATGTAGGAATCTGGGTTCCCTACAAAGAGCTTTTACATGGCTGCCCTGGGTGCATACACCCTAGGGGCCAGAAGCCATAGAAACCACACAAGTGCTGTAATGAGACCCAAGATGAATTTTATTGTTGTTGCCCTGACATCCTCAGGTGTCTACAGAACTGTGTCCTGCCATCACCCTACTGATTTCACTCATGGCCGTGATACATCACAAGGTCCCCTTGGAACTGATGAACGGGAGTTTCTTTCCCACCTCATTAGGAGGGCTGTGCCACATTTTTTAAACCAAAGAAGGGATGAGTCAAAAAATTTCAAACCACTGTGGGAATGACTGGCTAAGATATGCACCAGGCAAAATAAACAAACAAGAGTTTTCTAATGGGCAAAGTGGTAAGGTGATTTGTTTTCTCCAAAAAAGAAAAGCAAACAAAAACAAACAAACCACTGTTGACCTCGGGGACAAGTGCAACATGGGAATTGGGCCACCTGTCCTCCTGGAGACCTCGAGTCCTCAGCAGTAAGCAAGGAACGCTGCCAGCAAAACACTGGTGGCAGCGTGGTAGTTTCTGGGGGAGCTGCCCATGTGGGCAGCAGCCAAGACTACCCTGGCAAGGTCGACCGGGTTGTTTGTGAGCAGATCTGAGACAGGCCAGTGGCAAGCCAACACCACTGAGTGGTTACTGTCCATCTGCCTTCACACCCACAGGCTGGAGAGACTTAGGGGGCGTTTTGGTGACAATGGATCCAATCATTGGCATCCCTCACAAAGTTCATCTGTGGGTTCAACAAGTGGCTTAATCCTCATCATGTCATTGGATCCACACCACATTCATGCTACTGAATAATGTGGTCCTCCAAACCATCTTTCCTCCAGGCCTCTTCTAGAAGTGACGGATCTTGCAGGATCATCAACCACAGCTGGGAGTCTACCATGGGACAAATATGTTTTCATAGCTCATTTGTATATCTTCAGTGAGTACTCCTTTCTTTCCAAGGAGGACAAGGAGACACAGAGAGGGTAGGGAGCTGCCTGAGCTCACACAGGTAGGAAGGAAAACTGCCACATTTCCTGAGTGCCTGCCCTGCCAATGCAGCCATTTCCTTCTCCCTCCCCACCAGTTCTCACCGCCTACTCTCTGCCCTTCCTTCCCCACATCTCTTCAGCTCACACACGTCTCTGGTTGTGTCCATCCCTTCAGACAAGGTTGGCCCATCCGCAGATAGGTTCTTTTAAAAGTTGCTCATAGAAGCCGGGCATGGTGGCGCACGCTTTTATTCCCAGAACTCTCAGGAGGCAGAGGCAGGCAGATCTCTGTGAGTTCAAGGCCAGCCTGGTCTACAGAGTGAGTTCCAGGACAGCCAGGTCTGTTACACAGAGAACCCTGTCTTGAAAAAAGAAAAAGAGAGAGAGAGAGAGAGAGAGAGAGAGAGAGAGAGAGAGAGAAGGAAAGAAAGAAGGAAGGAAGGAAGGAAGGAAGGAAGGAAGGAAGGAAGGAAGGAAGGAAAAAGAAAGAAAGGAAGGAAGGAAGAAAGGAAGGAAGAAAGAAAGAAAAGGAAAAGTTGCTCATAGAATAATTGTCAGTGACCACGTGTGCTCTGAGCAGCTGAGGGGGCGGGGTCAGGAAAAGCAGAAATCCTCATCAGTTTAAGGAAGATATATTTGATGAATGAACAATTGTCTTTGAATCTCAAGGGACTCTGAACGTTTGTAAAAACAAGACATATTAAAAGCAGGTCGTCCTCCCGAGTGTTCTTTTTTCCTTGACATAACTCTTAACAGGATCTTAGGATAATTTCCCTGGCTGCAGGACAGTCAGGTCTCTGAGGGACCTTGCCCACACCTAGCTCCTCCACGGAGCATGAGGGTAGATGGTTCCACCTCAGAAGCCCGGAAGCGTGGTGCCTCCACACAGGCCACGGCAGCGGCTGCAGTCTGACCCTAGCCTTGAGGGACCAGCAGAGACGGTCTGAGGCTCCCAGCAGGAGAGGCAGTCTGTGAGGGGTGGTCCCACCATCCTTTCTTGCCATCTTTCTGCTTCAGAAGGCTGCTGACTAGAAATGCCTAGCCCTTCCTAGATGCCCAGAGCACTCTGCATCCAGGACCAAAGAAAAGCGAACATCCTTCACTGCGGAAAGAGCATTGGGGCTTCTGGCTCCTTCCAGAAAAGTTATTTTTAATTAGTGATTTAAAAATGCTATGACTGGCCGGGCGGTGGTGGCACATGCCTTTAATCCCAGCACTCGGGAGGCAGAGGCAGGCAGATCTCTGTGAGTTCGAGGCCAGCCTGGGCTACAGAGTGAGTTCCAGGAAAGGCGCAAAGCTACACAGAGAAACCCTGTCTCGAAAAAAAAAAAATACTATGACTGGAATGGACTTTGGAATATGTTTCCTATTTTCTACCCTTCAAAACCAAGGAAGGTGCCTTTTTCTTATCCCGGTAAGGCACTTTATTTGCCATCTCCCTGTTTTCAGTGATCACCAGGACTCCTCCCTTTTCAGCAGATGGCTGCAGGCCTTCAGACGACCTTCTGCCCTCTCCAACTGGTGCCCCCCCCCACTCCGATGACTGTCACCTGACTCCTCTTGTGTCAGCGTTGTCCTCAGGGACATGGAGCTGGCATTATGCCTACTATGAAAGGAAGAAACCATCTGAGATCCCTTGGGTGCACTATATCTTAACCTGCCTGCCCCGTGGCAGCGTGGCAAGCCCACCAGTGACAGGGATCACTGACAGCAAGACCTTGGCCACACGACAGCCACTGTTGTTTCGGGTACTCTAGGAATTGCCGGAGGCCATATGAGGTAGGTCTCTGAAGGCATCTGACACTGGTTCACCCACCTCAACAGCAAATGACCTGCCAGTGAGTGGCAAGGTACATTTAGAGTCTTTTCTTGGACCTGTGACTTGACCATCACATTGACTTTCTCATACTAGAGGGCCCCTCCTCCCCGGGTCTGGGACTGTCTATAGCAACATTTACCCTAGGAGATCAAAGTAGTAGACATTCTGAAGGACCAAACGAAGACTCGGAAAACACAGCTCACTCTGAAAGGAAGAGATGGGAAATGGTCCATGGCTGTCCACGAGCCCGTTCTCACAGTTGGTGTTTACCCATTTTTACATGTTCACGAACAGTGTATTAAAAGAAGTGCACTCGGGATTAAAAGGCAGCTTTCTTAGTCTTTTCTGAATGAGGTACTGTCCATAAAACTCTCTTCCTTTTCTGGAAAAATACTAAGAATGGAAAAAATTTTCCTTTGGTGTGATTTCTTTTCCAGGGAGGTTTCTAAATAAACCACCTGGAGGTGCCCACGGTATGGATATTTCTGAACCAAGGAGTCTTTGTCAGGTGTTGTTTTTCGCCAGCTGGTTGAGACGCCTCACTGAAGTTTTCCACCCAGGGCCAGGCCCTGTGAACTGCCCTGGGCTACAGATCAAGATGAGGAATAAGGAAGTGAGAAATGGGCCCCTCCTGAGGGGTCTTCAGACACCTGACAATCTCGTGAACTGCTTTCACGTATATTATTCCGATTAATTCCCATACTGACACTCCAGGTACTATTTTACAAAGGGAGAAAATAGAGACTTAGAAAGGTCACGTGACTTTTCTGAGGGTCACACATTTGTTAAATATTAGATTCCAAACCAAGTCTCAGGAATTATTTAAGTACTGTGGGGGAAAAAAAAAAAACCAAACGGACAAACTTAGCAACATTTAATGGAACAAAAGGCAGTTTGAGAATCACACAGCCCTCAGAACCAGAACTCAGTCTTCTAGGATGCGGCGTGGCCAGAACCAGGGCAGAAAAAAAGAGAAACACAGACACAGGTGTGTCCAACCTATGCCTTGTGGGTCACGTGTGGCCAAGAATTCACGTATGGACATTTCCTCAGACCAAGTGTGTGTCAACAGTAAATGCAGTAAAAATCATTTACCAATATCTTCAGAAAAATGTCTAATGTTCACCCTAGTTTAATAAGTAAGCTAAAAAGTTATCCAACTAGATAACATTCTGAGTGTTAATTTATAAGTTCTGATTAGCAAGGAGTAACATGGGCCTAAAAGGGACCTTCCTTGGTTTGGAAGGGTAGAAAATAGGAAACATATTTCAAAGTCCATTCCAGTCATAGTATTTTCAAATCCCTAATTAAAAACAGCTTTTCTGGAAGAAGCCAGAATCCCCGATGCTCTTTCCTCTATGAAGGATGTTCGCTTTTCTTTGGTACTGGATGCAGAGTGCTCTGGGCATCTAGGAAGGGCTGGGCATTTCTCGTCAGCCAGAGATTCTTCCTGGTTGGGAGGGGCACTGCTGTCCCACCTCGGTCATCTATTTCAGCAGACGCAGAAGCTGCCAGAACAGACTTCAGGATTCACAACAGCACACATAGATCCTGTGCACATTCGTACTTTTAGGAAGCAAAAGCATCCAGCATGTTCTTCATGCTTGATGTAGCTTGTGAGATGCACCACGGTTTACTGTAGATAGATAGGAACGACCCATTCTCATTGGTGGATATTTCACGTTAAACATATAACAGTATTATTCCAATTCTATGTCAGCTTTAGTAAATTATACAAATGGCTTCTATGTGTGAGTGTGTGAACCTTCTGATTACGCCAATTAAATTGTAGTGTGTATGTGTTATCTCAGAATAGAACCCAGGACCTTATGAACACTACACATAATCACATATCTACACTGGCTATATCCCCAGTCCTCAGGACATGACAGGCCAATGTGACTTATGAATATGGATATTAAAACTCCAGGGGCTGGAGAGATGGTTCTGAGGTTAAGGGCACTTGTCACTCTTGCAGAGGATCCGTGTTTGGTTCCAAGCACTCATACCTTGGCTCACAACCATGCTTCATTCCTGTTCTAAAGATGTGATGCCTTCTTCTGACCTCAGACACCAAGCATGCACATGGCACACATACACACACACAGGTAAAACACTCATACCTGTAGCAGGAATCTTAAAAAGTTCTTATTAATAAAATCAAACCTGAGCCAGGTATTGGGGTGAATGCTGGAAGATCAGAGAGACAGAACAAGCCACAGCTAACCTCACCTGGCCAATTTCTCAGCTGATCTTGTTTCCTCAGACTGGAAGCCTCTGAGTCCTCATATCCGAATGGCTCTCAGCTGAATTGCTGCTAGAAGCCTGAAAGCTTAACCAGCCAAATGCTTAAGCAGCCAAATGCTGCTAGTTTCTGGTCCTCATGCCTTATATACCTTTCTGCTTTCTACCACCACTCCCTGGGATTAAAGGCTTGCTTTCTGGGATTAAAGGCATGTGTCACCATGCCTGACCATTTCCAATGTGGCCTTGAACTCACGGAGATCCAGAGGGATTTCCACCTCTGGAGTGCTAGGATTAAAGGCGTGTGTGCCACCATTTTCTAGCCTTTGTATCTAGTGGCTGTTCTGTCTCTGACCCCAGATAAGTTTATGAGGGTGCACAGTATTTTGGGGAACACAACACCACCACACATACCCATGAAACAAATCTGAGATGCCTTAAAGCTCTAACTAAAACAACCAAAATATAGGTTTTTCAGGAAAACACATTGTGCTGGCTAGTCTTATGTCCACTTGACATACAAACTAGTTACTTGAAAGGAGGGAGGCTCAATTGAGAAAATGCCTCTGTAAGATCCTGCCATAAGGTATTTTCTTAATTAGTGGTTGATGGGGAAGGGCCCAGCCCATTGTGGGTGGTGCCATCCCTGTGCTGGCGGTCCTGAGTTCTATAAGAAAGCAGGCCAAGCAAGCTATGGGGAGCAAGCCAGTAAGTAGCACTCCTCCATGGCCTTTGCTTCAGCTCCTGCCTCCAGGTTCTTGCCCTGCTTGAGTTCCTGTCCTGACTTCCTTCAATGACGAACAGTGATGTGGAAGTGTAAGCCAAATAAACCCTTTCTTCCCCAACTTGCTTTTTGGTCATGGTGTTTCATCGCAGCAATAGAAACCCTAAGACACACATTGTGCTCAAGTGGGCTTTATTCTAAGGGGTGCTCTGGTGTCAGAATTTTATATATCATCCAGCTAGTCAGCAACTTTTAAGATTTATTTTTACTTTTAATTGTGTGCATTTGTATGTAGGTACAAGCATGTGAATGCAGGTGCCTTGGGAAGTAGCAGATTCCCTGGAGCTGGGGTTACAGGCATATGTGGGTTCTGGGGACCAAATTTGGATCTTCTGCAAGGGCAGTATGAGCTCTTAACATCTAAGCCACCACTTCAGCCACAGTCAGCAACTTCTGAAGGAAGTTAACACGTGATCTTATCAAAAGCTGTTGAGAAGGTATCTGATAAAGTTCAGCAGCTGTTCCTCATGTCAGGGAAAACTGGGTAAAACACTTGAATAAAACAAAGATTACTGACCAACTGACAACACAAATACTCTAAATAACTAGTGTTGAAGCCATTTCAACTAAAATCAGTAGTAGACGGGATACCTTATTGTCGGCATTACTCAACACTAGATAGAGTCCCAGACAATTAAGGTGTCAGTAAAGAAAATCTGTCAATCATCAAAAAAGACCAGAGTATTCTTACGAAATATTATTTTGAAAACCCCCAAGATACTAGGAAAAAACTACCAGGATTACTAAAATTTAATATGTATGTTTATTGTACACAATATATATTTATGCAGGAACAACAGGCCTTAGAAATAGAAATGGTGAAAATCATTCATAATAATGACTAATAAAAACATAGGAGTCGATTAAAGAAAATTCTCAAGTATTATTAGTTATTAATAAAGTACAAAGTAAGTTTTTCTTAGCTGAGAAAATTATATACTATGTCAAACTTTCCAAATTAATTTCAACCACTAGTTAGATAAAGTTGGAGTAAATAACAAATTTCAAATGCCTAAGACTATGCAAAGAGGTACTGAAAAGAACAGGGGTGTAAGACGTGGGCAAAGCTACGCTGTGCTGCTATACTATAAACCAGTGTAGATAAACACAGAGCCACTGTAATGAGATCCATTTGTTGACATCTATAAAGAGAAATAAAAGTGAAAATGATAGCATACTGAGAAATGCCACTATATGTGAATATTTCACCATGTCGGTATTTTAATTCATTGAGAAAACTGTACTTAATAAGAGGGTACTGAAACCCATGCACACCTTTAATCCCAGCACTTGGGAGATAGAAGCAGGTGGATCTCTGTGAGATTGAGGCCAGCCTGGTCTACAAAGTGAGTTCCAGCCAGGACAGTCAGGGCTACATAGAGAAACCCTATCTTGAAAAACAAAAGAAAGAAAAAAGAAAAAAAGAAAGAAGTATATATAGTCATATCCTAGTATAAAGCTTTGAATGGCAAAAAGGTATCAATAACAACAGAAATATCATAGACTAGGAGAAAAACATACAAATAAAACGTATTTACATAATATGAAGGAGAACTTAAAAGTTTAAAGAGATGTCAGAAACAAGGCCAAAATGTTCATAAATTAGATCACTGGAAAAATAGGAATCTGAAATGTGAAAGTGCAAACGGAGCTCGCAGAGAAATCCAAATGGTTGAGTTGTATAAGGAAAGAGAAGTAGAGGAATGTAGTCCAATCACAGGAAACATTAGAAAATATTTTAAAATTAGCATTTACAAATCAGTTCAATAAGTTGGCAAGGACAACAGAAACTTGGATGGGAATAAAGATGAGAAATAACTGTAAAGGCGCAGCTACGGACATTTGCTGTGGTGGGAATCCGAAAGGCACAGGACTTTACCCAGAGGGATGAAAAGAAGATTCATCCGCTGACCTTTACAGAGATTTCTGGGTATGCCGAACAAGCCACAAGGGCCCTTTAAAGTAGAGCAGCCCAAAAGAGAGGTCAGAGGGTGAGGAGCGTTCATGTAGCCTTGCTAGAGCTGCAGCTGAGGGAACCATGAACCAGGACCAGACAGCAAGCAGGGAAACTGAGGACCAGTGAGGAAATGTGGATTCCGTCCTACAACCTCACAAGAGTGAGTTCTCCTGCAGATGCCTTTTCAGCCCTCTTGGGCCTTGAGCTAAGAATCCACTGGAGTCAGCTTGGAATTCTAACCCACAGAACTACGAAATAATTAATAGATGACTAAGCTGTTAAATGGGTGGTGATTTGTTAGGCCAATTGTTAGCCCTATGAGACAATTCAAACCATGAACAAACTCAAGAAAAGATGTTTAGAGGTTTAGATGTCAGTTAAGTGCATATGAACACAGAAGATGACTACAGCTACTAGGACCTTTCTTTTTCTTTTTTCTTTTTTATGTTATATAGCATCTCTTACCAGTGGGTATAAAGAAGTGTTTTTATAGAAATATAAATTCCAGCCTTTTTAGACACAATCTGTCAACATGCATGAAAAAAAAATTAAGTACATACATCCTTCTGTACATTAGTGCACTCCAGGGAACCTAGTCCACAGAAGCAAAGCCATCCAAAATCACAAGTATCCACACAGGGATGTTTACTACAGCAGTGAAACATAACAAAGGGAATATCCACCAATATAGGAAGAGGGCTAATAAGTGATCGCATGTCCACACCATAGAGTAAGCCAGTCATTAAAAGAATGAAGAACTGTGGGGTGTAAAAGGAGTCCCACCTGTTGCGGTGTGTACCCTAATAAAGTTTGCCTGAGGATCAGAGAAGCCACAGCCACCACCTATTACCTCACCAACTCCACAAATCCTCAGAAAGCCTCCGAGTCCTCCCCCAAAATGGTCTTAGCTGAACTGCCTTAGTTCCTGCCTCCTCACGCCTTATATACCTTTCTCTGCCCTGCCATCACTTCCTGGGATTAAAGGTGTGTGTGCTCCCCAGTACTGGGATTAAGGGTGTGTGCCACCACTGTCTGGCTTCTATGTCTAATCTAGTGGCTGGCTCTGTCCTCTGATCCTCAGGCAAGCTTATTAGCATACACAATATATCACCACAACTTGTCGCTGGATGAAAAAAGCAGAATAACAAAGGGAATATCCACCAATATAGGAAGAGGGCTAATAAGTGATAGCATGTCCACACCATAGAGTAAGCCAGTCGTTAAAAGAATGAAGAACTGTGCGGTGTAAAAGGAGAGAATACATGATTTCATTTACTTAAAGCAAAGTGGCTTACCGAAACATCTTCTCATTTTACTTACAAAAGGCTTCATGTGAGTGTTAAGAAATTTAGAGTTGGGCTTAGTGGCTGACACCTTTAATCTCAGTATTTGGAAGGCAGAGGCAGGAGACTCTCTTGTGAGTTTGAGGCTAGCCTGGTCTACATAGTGAATTCCAGGACAATCAGGGCTACATAGTAAGACCCTGTCTGGAAAAAAAAAAAAAAAGAAAAAGAAAAAGAGAAACAACAAAGAGACATTTAGAAGCGATCCATGTATGTATAGACTTTGAAGGTGTTACTAGCTACAGGAAATGAGAAAAGGCAAAGTGCAGAGAAACATAGACTAAATCAACGTAGGTACCGGCGCATGTACGTTTGGATGAACTGCTAGATCTCGTTCGGGAAGGCAGGAGCGAAGGGGCGTGGTGGAAGATGACTAACATTGTGATCACATCCCGTTTCTTGCGGCTCTTTCCTCCAGCACTTACCTCTATTGGTCTGTGTATTTTGCTTAGCTTGCCCCCCCCCCCCCCCCCCAGCTAGAATGGATGGGGCATCAGGGAAAGGCTTTTGTCTGCTCACACTCAGGCTCCTAGAATGGCACACAGCAGGCACTCACCTACAGGAGAGTGCAGAGAGAAGGGATGCCCTTGACAGGGTTAGGCACCTCCTCTCCAGTATTAAGGGCCCAGCCCGATGGGCAGGGTGAGGACTTTAAGGTGTTAAGAGGCCACCTTGAGCTGTCTCTTGCTACTCAGGAGGCAAGATCCAAATTCTTCCCATATCAGGGCACAGACCTCAATCTTAGGGCCACATCGACAAACCTAAATGCGTATGAGCATTATCCAATGACTGGGAGGGTATCTGTATATGGCTGTCCATGTGGAGGCCAACCTCAGCTGTTGTTCCCTGGGAGCGATCCACTTTGCTCTTTGGAACAGGGTTTCTCACCGTGCTGGAACCAATTGCCAATTATTATAGACTGGCTGCCGGCAAGCCCAAAGGATCCACCCATCTCTGCCTCCCCAGAACCACATCCTGGCGTCTGATATGTAGATTTGGGCGATGGAATTCAGGTCTCCATGCTTGTAAGGCAAGCACCTTACAGGATTAGCCATTTTCACAGCTCCCCTCCCCCCCCTCCTGGCCCTTTGTTTTGAAATTATGTGTGCGAGCCTTTATGTGACCAGAGGCACCAGACTGTCTGAGCTGGACAGGTGGTTTTGAGTGGGTAGATGTGGGTGCTGGGAACCATACAAGGGTCCTTGCAAGAGTGATAAGTACTCTTAACCGCTGGGCCTTCTCTTCAGCCCTTCTTTGCTTTTGATGATCTATCGAGATTTTGGAGTTTTGAAATATGTACTCTGCTTATTCAGCCAACAAATATCTGAGTCCTTTCTAGATAGTACATCATCAAGCGAAGTGCTAAGGGGAAATACAGGAAAACACATATGGTCCCTGCCCTAAGGAGCTTAGGAAAACAGAAGCAAATCCTTGTTTTATTTTGTTAGGTGGCAAATGGGCGGCTCATAACACACAAAATGTGAGCTTATGACAGAGAAGAATCAAGACACTGAGCACAATGCCCACATCACTACATTCACAGGGACGCATAAAGTTCCAAATGCTTTGCAAAGACGACGTATAAATGTATCACAAGTTTGTTAATCTTTGTACTTCCAGCATAATTTTTAAATCACACAAAATGAAAATTTAATGTGTTTATCAGCAGAGGCCAAGGTGTGTATATACTTTATACACTGAGGATATAACATTACCTGTACCTACATCATGTTAAAACAAAACACCTGCAATTAGTTGTGTATTCAAGCAGTTTACAGAAATAAGAGCTCATGGGTTTGTTTAAAATGCTGACCATTGGAGTGTGGGTGTCCTTTCAATACACTGATCTCACTTCCTTTGGGTATCCATCCAGTACTAGGATTGACCAAATTTGGGGTTTATTTTTTTTAGGATTTTATTACTGCTGGGGGGTGTCTTTCTGTATGCTGTGAATATATATTGTTCCCATTGGTTAATAAATAAACTGCTTTGACCTATGGCAAGGCACCTTAGAGGCAGGCGGAAAAGGAGAGAGACAGGAAAGAGAAAGGCAGAGTCTGGGGAGACAGGAGCCAGCTGCCCAAGGAGCAACATGTAATGGAATGCAGGTAAAACAGGAACACGTGGCAAAACATAGATGAATAGAAATGGGTTAATTTAAGATGTAAGAACAGCTAGCAAGAGGCCTGCCATAGACCATAAAGTTTGTAAATACTATAAGCCTCTCTGTGTGTTTACTTGGGACCAAGTGGCGCGGGAAACGGGTGGGAGAGATTCGTCCAGACTGCTGAGCAATGCAGGACCGGAGAAACCGTCCAGCTACATGTTACTGCACAGGGATGCACTAACTTGCAATCCCAACAATGATATACTGAGTTTTATTTATTTGTTCTTCCTCCGCATCCTTGCCAGCACAATGGGATTCTCTATTCAATCATGAAATACTGTCATCTGCAATAACATGTACGGGCTGAAGGACACGTCAGAAGAAATATGTCAGGTACATAATCCAGACAGCACTATCTCACCGATGCAGAAAAATCATTGAAGTACCTCACTGACGACCTCACAGTTGTTACCAGAGACTGACTGATGGGAGTAGTAATAAATTCTGGTGTTCTACCCAACAGGAGGGTGAAATTTACTAACATCAGAGAGGACTGCAAAAGTAGTCACCATAATTAAGCTGAGAGTGATACATGGTATGTAACTGCCCTGAGTTGATCACTACTGGATATATACATGAATCAAAACACCACACTGGCCGGGGCGGCAGTGGCGCACGCCTTTAATCCCAGCACTCGGGAGGCAGAGCCAGGTGGATCTCTGTGAGTTCGAGGCCAGCCTGGTCTACAGAGCAAGATCCAGGACAGGCTCCAAAACTACACGGAGAAACCCTGTCTCAAAAAACCAGAAAAAAAAAAAACACAAAAACAAAAAGAGAGACCATCTTTCAGCCCTTTAAGAAGGAATGGAAGGCACACCATCCAGGTTACAGGCCTGGCTGCTTTTCTTTCTTTCCCATTATCATCCAGTAACTCAGCAGACAAACTGCTGCTGGAATTGCTTTAGCTCTAATTCCACTTGGCTTCTATGTGAACGCCAACTTGCTTGGTCACACTCAGACAGGAGGGAGGTAGAAGTCAATATATGTTAGCACTCCAGCACACTGCACAGACAAGCACAAGCTGCATTTTCTCTAACTCATGAGTGACACGGAAGTTTTGCTTTCTGTTTATCTTTTTTCCCCCCTCGAGACAGGGTTTCTCTGTGTAATTTTGGTGCCTGTCCTAGATCTTGCTCTGTAGTCCAGGCTGGCCTCAAACTCACAGAGATCCGCCTGGCTCTGCCTCCCGAGTGCTGGGATTAAAGGCGTGTGTCACCATCGCCCGGCAACTTTTTCTTCAATAAAAGCAAACTTTCTCACCTGGGGATGGTGGGGCTAGCACCACCTTTAACTGAATGATGCTGTTATGTAAATATCTGTCTACCTATATTTTTTAAAAGTATTTTATTTGAGGTGCTGGGAACCTGGAACATAAAAGCTACGGCACATTCCCAGCTCTAGCATTCTGAGTGCTGTTTTAGGAGATGTCTTGCTGTTGGCTCTTCACATCACTGGGCTAATTAGCTTTCTGGAGTGTACAGGATAAGTCAACGTGGAGTCAGCATCTGGATCATTCTCTAAGTTAGCTGAATGACTTAAACCAAACTAAGGAAAGGAGAATTTTATATGAGGGCATTTGCAGACTTTCTCACTGAGGTCACTAGACTGTTATTCGAACTTGCTTAACTACGGCTACCACAACCTTTAATCTAGAATCAGTGCAAGACAAGGGTAGGCTTAGGACTTTGTGGGCTTCCAGTAAGTTGCTCTCTTTCAGTGGAGCTGTGTTGTGTTAAGGCTTTCAAGTCTTAAGGATACAGTTCAGTGACAGTGCTGGACTAGTACACATGAAACTCTGGCTTGGGCTTGATGCCCGGCACTGAAAAATATCTAATAAATACCACCACCACCACCCAAAACACTATCCCTGAAAAATAAGGATTCAAATTTTTCAGAGCTTCATGCAGTGATGCTTTATCGATGAGTGTCCCAGCACGTGGAAACTGAGAAGTTCACAAGCAGAGAGGGGTTCTGTGATTATGGCATCGGCACTAAAAGGAAAACCAGACTCCCAGGTGCTGCTGAGAATACCTTAAGTCCAGGACAGAGCTGGGATCTCTCCAAACCTCATTGGGCTTGGGAAACACAGTGCAGGTCACACTAGGGCCTGAGCCTAGGGTGACCCCAGGAAATTCAGCAATAATTACTGGAATTCACCAGTTATTTTGAGTTCTCTTGACCGTCCAGGGTAGATTATTCCAAAAGGACTCTAGCAAATCACATCTCAGCTCCTATTTAAAAAGACCAATGGGAATTTCTGACAATACTGGAAATTACATTCCTCATTACCAGGCCAACATACAACAAAGAAGATTGGAGAGACGAGAGGGTGCTGAAGAGGTCTCTTGGATTCCATATTGTACTGGGGGTTTGACATCGTGCGTCCTGGGCAAGCAAATCCTTGAGAAGGATTGCTGATTTGTGGGTCCAAGGAGGGAGAAGATTTTTGGTTGGTAAGTAGCCCAACAGAAGGGGAGGAACATTAAATTTACAAGTGTCTACAATTTAAAACAATTATTTGAACACTTGAAAACATGAACTACTAGGTAAGTATAGATGCCACGCCTCCCGAAAAGCAGCACTGAACTGATCTCACGAGGCGTTTGAATTTTCCTGGCTTTCCTCCGGTCCAAAGTCTTCAGAATGAGCATTTCCATCTTCCTCACAGTCTGTGGCTGAGAATGTTTTGTTACTTTGTACTTGTATCAACTGTGTCTAATGCTCTTCAGTTTTTCTACATCTCTCTAACAAAAACCTCAGATATTAAAGCATTTCAACTGATTCACTGCAAAGCTTTGACTAGATTCCAAAGGTGACAAGCAGTCCAATTCACGACACACCTATGAGCACATTAACTATTTTGTACACTTTATTTAAAAACAAATAATACACTTAGAGCCACCAAAACTGGATATCATTATTAGCTTATCCATACCCTGAATTTACAAAAGGAACTTCTTGCACCACAAAAATTAGCATTTGGATTTACATTAATTGATATTATAACTAAAATTTAAGACACCTGAATATCAAACAATCTGGCCCAGGGCTCACCAGTTGGGGGTTTGGATGTGGAGAGACAGGGTTATTTAGGATTCTGAACTGATGATACCCTGAGGTTCACTCCAGTAAACTGACATTGATAAGACATAAAATAAATGATAGAGTTTTAGTATTACAAAGCAGTGGTTCTTCCTAAAAACAGGCATTGGATCATACAGCTGGAGGGGGGTAGGGAGATAGGGGATACTCCTTAATCTGGAATGGAAAAGAAAAAGTGTGTGAAGGGGGCTATATTAGTTTTCTCACAAGAGGTCAACATCAGCCAATGAAGAGAAAGCAGGAAGAGTGGGATATGGCAGACCAAAGACTTCCCAAAACTGTATTGCCAACTCAGCAGCTCTCCACAAGTCACTTCAAACCCCAGTCTCTGAGACCCTTTCAGAAAGAGCTAACGTACAACGGGAAAAATCATTCTACATTAACAAGGCACTCACTGGTTCACAGCCTGGTAAAAACCCAGGCAGACATTGAAGTTAATTTAAATTAACACCAACTTTCTAATTTGCACCAGAGGGGTGATGAGCATGTGGTCCCAGTTAAATGAAATCTAAAGCTTGACTAGCCAAGATCCAGAAAAAAATCCTCAGCACCACTTCAGAAACATTGTTAGAATAAATAGTGGATCTAAAGATCTCCTTTAGTCTAACATAAAGCTTTTCAAAATTAAACACCTTACAACTGATGTAAAGGTTCTGTTAAATACTTGGTCAATGTGGAGTCCCTTCCACTGACATGGAGACCTAGTTGCATGCTTGATATGGGCAATTACAAAGCCTTCAGTGGCAAATGCAAAATTGATTCAAATCATTGACCTGCTAAACAGAGATATATTCATTTTCTGACCTTCCACTAACATGGGCTTTAGGAAACGATACATTACATACACACACACATGCACACACAAGCGCACACACACTCCATCAGATACTACTTTTGTACAACCAGAGTCCCAGTGTCACTCAGTACTTCAATATAAACAGACAAGTAACACAGTCATGGAGGCAACTTCTAAGCCAGTAAAGTGAATAATTATACACCGAAGAGTGTGGAAATAACTTTCAAAAAATAAAGTAAGCCAAATAAAATCATACTTTTTTTTTTTTTTACAGGTTAACTTTTTATTGTTGTTTTGAGACAAGGGCTGATGTAGCCCAGGCTGGCCTTGAACTCCCTATATGGCTGAGGATAATCTTGAACTTGTGATCCTCTTGCCTCCACCTCTCAGGTGCTAGGATTACAAGAGTGTGCCACGATGCCTGGAGTTTCAGGTAAATTCAGCAACAATTTGATTCTCGGTTAAAAATATTACACCTAACAACAAGGGACTAACTCTCTCCACTCACTAAGAACACTGGCGGTGTTTTAAGCCATCCTTGAGGAAAACAAAAAACAAACAAACAAACAAACAAACAAGCAAAAAAACCTAAAGTTAATCCTAAATGTTTCAGTCTTTGTGATGCTACATCTGAGATGACAAAGCCTGAGAGAAGCACCGACACACACTGTCGAATGGCATCAGCCGTCCTTTCTAAGGTCACAGAGATCTGTTCTACTTCCAATGGACACACCGTCAAATGATATCAGCCGTCCTTTCTAAGGTCATAGAGATCTGTTCTACTTCCAATGGACACACCGTCAAATGATATCAGCCGTCCTTTCTAAGGTCATAGAGATCTGTTCTGCTTCAAATGGATACACCGTCAAATGATATCAGCCGTCCTTTCTAAGGTCACAGAGATCTGTTCTGCTTCCAATGGACACACCGTCAAATGATATCAGCTGTCCTTTCTAAGGTCATAGAGATCTGTTCTACTTCCAATGGACACACCGTCAAATGATATCAGCCGTCCTTTCTAAGGTCACAGAGATCTGTTCTGCTTCAAATGGCGGCAGTGACAATGAGGTAGATATGAGAGAGGCCATTTAAATTCTTCTAGACTATTCTTAGGTGGAAGTTTAATTAGTTCAAGTGTTTCATCTAAAAATGATTTTTACTAGTTCAATCCTCATCATATAAGAATTTCATGACATACTCTTGTGAACAGGGAAAATATATGGAGTACTAAAAAAAAAGCAAGCTTTAAAAAATTATACCATCAATGAGAATCCCATCATTCTAGGGAACCAATAATTTGTTATCTGAAGTTGATTTTAATTAAAAATCAGCTATTTATTCTTCACTGAATTTTCTAGGAATTCACATTCGAAACTCTTGGAAAGCATATAAGGTGCTCCAAAGAGCACAAAGATTGTGCATGAAATGTCCCCTGAAGTCCTAGAAGTTGAGCAGATACATTAAAAGACATTGTCACAAATAAGGATCTTCACAGATTGGCAAACACACACACACACACACACACACACACACACACACACACACACACACACACACCTCACCACGCTCTCTCTTCCCCCTCCCACCCGGACACAGATTCAACCTTCACCCTCGCTATAAGGCTGCATTTGTAGTTTTTTAAAGGCACCTCACACTTTCTAGCTATTGCCTTCTCGATGACACATTTTGTCAAAAAGCTTGAATGTTCAATGGAAATAGTTCAGTACTGAGAATGGAATTTTTTCAATTCACATTTGAATAGCCAGGTTTTCTTACATTCAGATTTTAATAAACTAGAATGACAGTCTTTAAAACAAGCATGCTAGCCTATAATGAATATAGTATATACAGTAATTTAAACACTTAGAACTATATATTATACTGTAAAAGCAAACAGCACAACACTCGTCATACTCATCAACTTCTGAGTATACTACCTCCAAAAATGAGAACACAACAGTAAAATGCACCCATGGTTTAGATATATATATATATAGTCTATATATT
This sequence comes from Peromyscus eremicus, assembly GCF_949786415.1. Lineage (NCBI taxonomy): Eukaryota > Metazoa > Chordata > Mammalia > Rodentia > Cricetidae > Peromyscus > Peromyscus eremicus. The sequence goes on along the minus strand of NC_081437.1, from coordinate 15,692,849 downwards.
ATATATATCCCTATAATATATATAATATATATTTATAAAATATACATACATTTTAGACATCTTTCAAATAAAGAATCATTATCTCCAAAAGAAATTTATAGCAAGAATACTGAAGGAATGGAAGTCAGATAAACAAATAATTTCTCACAAAGTTCATTATCAGTGATACAGTTCAATTTTCCCCTTTTAGTTACAACTAAATGATTACAAAAGCTAAATACTTTGCATAACTAATTATCTGTTTCATGGCAAAAATTGATAAATTTGTTCAATAGAAAAATACTGAAAGGTCATTCTATCGCTTATTTGTCTATGGTTTGAGTAGCAAATGAGCTCATGACAGCTGTGTTTTCAGAAGGGTACTGTAAGCTCCCCGAAACATATCCACAGCACATGAAAAAAAGGCAGGGACCTAACCCACCTGCTGATTTTCATACTATTCCAAAACAGTTCACCCAGAATATTTACAATGTGGTAAATATTTATGAAAGCATTTCAATGATTTTGAATTTTGAAATTGTTCATTTTGTGAATTTTCATTAGGATGGGGAAAGTCAGAGAAATGTCCATGCTACCATCTGGCTGGAAGACAGCTTTGGCTCATGTCCAGGCTGATAGCAAACAGGGCTAGTTTAGAAGAATCTCTTTCTACGTACAGTCTTCAATGGCACAAAGCACACTTCCTAAACACTTTCAACAGTTCCATCACTTGTATTATGCTCCGCCTAGTTTAGGATTATTTCCCACAGAATCAATGATGAGGCACAGAACCAACAGGGCAGCCTCTCCTGGTTTCCAGACTATTGTGACAAGAGGAAGACACACACTAGAGACTTTGGGAAGTCATTAAAGCAGGGACTGTGGTCAGAAATCCACTACTTCTAATGGGAATCTTCTAATAGTCTAAAAATGTCCAGTTAGAAAATCCTTTTGCTCATTTTACGAAGGATGGAAGAATTTACCCATCAGTGTAAAATTCTGTATCTGCATGGAAACATAAGCATTTAACTCAATTCACTTGTGCATATCAATTGATCTCTTAGGTCTGTTTGTTAACCAAAGCACAAAGATAAAATGTAGTCGTATTAAAATACTACAGCACGTCTATAGAACAACCAGGGAAATTTAGCATGGGTCTTATAATGTTAATGAAAATTTGCCTGCACACTGCAGAATTCTAAAGGCAGATGAGCAGAAATTTTTAAAATGTCAATTATTACCCCTATCACCACGAGAATGCTACTTCAAAGAACAGATCACCAGAAACGTCATGGCTGTGGCAATGGAATCATTATCATGGGTTATAATATTTATAGGTGTACTATTTTTATGGCATATACATTTTGGTGAAAAGGTGGCCATTCACTTCTTTTTAACATTTATATTAGTCTCTGTCATTTCACAGAGACGGAGTGTGAAGGGCATGAAGAGTGCCTGACAGTTATAGGTAGGAGGTCTGCAGGGCAGGGCACTAGGTTAGCTGGTAGCATTCTGAGACTCCCAAAAGCTGACCACATATAGGTCACAGATAAATGTGAAACCTGCCATTTTCAGACATGGTTTTGTCTAGACACAGTACTGATTCACTGTCATTAACATGTGTGCCCCTATGAAACAAGGGAGTGGGGAGACAGAACCTCACAGGCATCAAAGGCATCACTCTCTTCCGTCTCGGTCTCTGTGAAGTTCTTAGAGACACCAGTAGAGGACTTGCAGGGTGCACTGCTTCATTAAGCAGGGATGTGAAAGCAGCTGCCTGAGGTAACCACTCGCTTTGGACTACACAACATAGTAACTATGATTTAAAATGTTTATGGTAGGTGTCAGAAACCATAAATGTGAAAGGCAGGGAAGAAACATTGAGGATTATTTGAACCAATTATATGGGTGTTGGGAAATGGGTAACAAACAGCTTTCTCCTTTTTCAGTCATTAGGAAGTAAATTTCATCAATATGAAATAATCACTCTAATGTTATAAATACCACACAAATGAGGCGAATTTTTAAACAAATTATTATAGAGATATTCCCTGTTCGCCCTTAAAAATAAACAGAATCTCAAACCTGGAGAAGTTAAAAACCTTTAGTAAAAGCAGGCTCTGTTAACTAATGTTCATAATGGGTGTGTGACAGCTAAACTTTAGAATGGTACCACATCTACTTTCAAAGTTGTAATACAATATAGAGATCTGCTTGCAAACTAAGCATTGGTTTAGCATTTCTGAGTAATATACTTAACATAGTATTGCATCTTTTCCTGCTGCTAGGTGAAATGCTCTGCCGTGCTTCATGAGAACAGCTGAAAGGAGAGCTCTGTTCGGAACTCATTTGAACACTGTCTGGTCGTTCTACGTCACAGGTTAGCAGAGCAGATACAGGCTAGTTTGACTACCTAATATGTTTAGCAGATGTCTCAGGGTAGAGTGTATCTAAGTTCCCTCCACTCATTCCCAGTCATCCAACTCTAATGATCCATTACAGCATGCCCTGTTTATCAGGAAGGGAGACGCTAAACCTGTTTCGCTCAGGCCTGCCTAGCGAATGAGAACAACTTCAGAAATAAAAGTGCCTCTTTAGGGGGAAATTTGAAAGTTTTCAGGCTCACAGATTCAGCTGAGCTTGCAGCAACCTGAACAAACCTTAATTTTAGAAAACAGTACACAGACTGCAAAACTATACTTTAACAAATGTTCTCTGTGCTCCTTCAGCAGAACAAAAGGGCAGGGTGAGCTGATTCTTGCCCTGGTCTTCTGTATCTCTGTTGTGCAGTTGACTTTTAATAAAGAGCTAGAAGGTGAAGCTGATGCGTCACATCATACAAAGACCTTAGCCAGTGCATCGGCTCCAGCACTGGCTATATAGCATTTGGAAGGGTGGAATGCTACATCATGGATTGATTCTTCAAATTTTTTCCGATGAGCTGTGAACTCTTGGATACATGTCTTACTTTCTAAATTCCATAAGCGTATTGAACAGTCATGACCTATTCCAAAAGAAAAGAGATTGAAAGGAACAATTATATCAACATGAAGATGGACAAGGACAAGTAAGTAATCCACAGCGAATGTACTTACTGCCAGACATCAAGTACAGGCCATTTGGATCAACTGCTAAACTTGTAACAGCTTCTAGGTGGGCGACCATCGAGTGGATCAGTTTGCCTTTGGAGAAAGACATTGTTACTCTTTACTGACGGCTTTCTTCAGTTTGATCATATGCCAACCTCCATGCTACACTAGTTTCCCTAGACGTCACTGTCTGTGTACTTCTTGGGTCAACTTTTTCCATCAGTTCAAACTACCCATCTCCCCTTCTTGCCTCTGGTCATGTTAATAATAAAAAATAAAAACAGCTTAAGTTTCAGATGAGACTGTCTTTTAAGTCACAGTGAGTTCAGTGAGTTTTACAAGTTCACTAATTACTAGTCAGACATCACTAATCTTCTTGTGTACCCTTTAGTTACAGGCAAATTATATGGGCTTATGAGGACAGACTGTTCAAATTCAAAGACACAAAGGAAAAGAAAGAAAACATGGCCAAAGTTTTGGTGGAAACAATATACAGAAAGGAATTTTAAAAATTAAATTGCTAGCAACTAAGCCCAACCACAAGTGACCATATTAAAAGGGCAGAGAGCCAAAGAAACATGGCTGCCGCACAAAGTCCTTCCCTCCCACTTCAGCTCTGTGCATTTCCTCAGACTAGAGAAGTGCAGCCCGCTGGAAACTGGGAACGCCCCATCCCCAATCCAGTCAGGTCTCAAATTTTAGTACAACAAGAAAAGACCAGCCTGTAGAAAAACACACAAAACAAATGACCTGAAGGTTTTCATGCACAACACTGAATCAAGCTATTTCATATTGAACAACAGAATACAGCTTTTGCAATTTAAAACAAAACACAACTACCAGCCTCTGCTTCCAGCATGTTTCTATTAATACTCCTTATGGATTGCAACAGATCATTTTTATTGGTACTTAGGTTTGTGGGTTTAGAATATGCTATCTGCTTACTGTTAAACAAAATAAAAAGTCATTCCATCTTGTATAATATAGCCTTAGCAGATACGAATGAAATGAACAGAAGTGAGTGGAGAAAGTGTTTCAGGGCCCACTCCTGACTATAAAGCGCCATCAGACCCCATAATTAGCTTACTTCAGTAAGCGGTTGGTTTTGCTTCAGCACGGCCCGGTCCTTAGGAAGCTCTCACCTGTGTTGTTGTCATAGAACTTGATGTGCCTGTCTTCGTGAGCAGTGATGCTGATCGGAAGAGTCGGATGGCTGATGACTCTGTTGATTTGGCAGGAAGAATTGGCTGCTAAAAGGAAAATTAAAAATCAATACAAATTAGTCTAAGTAATTTTTTTTTTCACAGAAAGGAGATATAAATACCCAAACAGACAGGAAAAAATAAACAATGCAACTTTAGTTTGGCCGTGATTCAGTTATTCTCCCATGATTTCTCCAGCCTCAGTGTTGTAAAATGAGAGTTGCCTAGGCTAAGCCACACGGGCACATCTACAGGTGATTAAAAGTCGTCACAAGTTCCTTTCCCCTGCCTGCCACGCATGGATGCCGTGTAAGACTTGGCCTAGGGACACTGAGGACATCCAAGTCTATGCTTCTATGATGTTTGCTACCTTAATAGAGTCCTATCAGCTGGGCATGGTGACCCACACCTTTAATCCCAGCACTTGGGAGGCAGAGGCAGGTGGATCTCTGTGAGTTCAAGATCGGCCTGCCTCATCTACATAGTGAGTTTCAGGCCAGCCAGAGATTCAGTGAGAGCCTGTCTCAAAACAAAAACAATCACCACCGATAGACACATAATCCTCAAAGTCAGACCTCAGGTCCTTCCAACATGGAGCTCTTTCCATGCAGCTGTGACCTAAATATAAACACGAAGTCAGGCCTTGGTTGTTCCTTGCTCCTCTTCGCACCATAATAGAAAAGACCATCATCTTACTGTCCACCAGATTTTGAGTTTTTAAGGAGCACACTAATAATTGTTGTATACTATTGAAGAGTTTTCGAAGAGATTAATTACTATATTCAGTTTGTTATTTCAATATACAACAGAAAATGTCACATGGCTACGTGGAATAAGTTCTTTGGATGCAGTTTTTCTGTTGTTTGTTTTGTTTTGGTTGCTTAGACCGTGCTGAAGCTTAAAACAAGAAAAGTTTTTTTTTTAAAGTAAATGTGTTCTCAGGTTTGGGCAATAGAACACTATAATTTAAGCATTCTTCATAGTGACTCAGGCAGTTATACTTTTGATTAAGTTTAAAAATGAATAAAGAGACTTTTAAAAAGTAGTATACATACTTGAATCTAGATTGGATTCTAAAGTGAGAATTCGCTGTTGTGTTTCCATATTAAAGATGCTCGTATATCCTTTGCTGAATGATGCTACCATATGGCTTGGGTCACTGCTCACTAGGTCCACAGAGGCAGGGATTCCCAGTTCTAAGTATCAGAAATATTCAAAGAGAATGACAGTTAAAAGGTCTACTTGAGAAAGTACTCAAAATGCAAAAAAAACAAAACAAAGTATGATTCTCATAAGTAAATGAGGCTTAACACTGGAATAAGTTATTTTATAACCATTCAGTGGAGAGTATTTCCTTTGTAACTTTTAGCCTTAGTCTATTTTACTATCCTTACCTGTTGAATGTTTTCTACCCATTATTCTGCTAATCCACTTATAGAATGCAAATTTATTTAGAAAGAAAATAAGAGTGAGGTAATCCAGACTCAGAAGGACAAACATGGTATATACTCACTCATAAGTGGATACTAGATATAAAGCAAAGGACAAGAAGACTGAAACCCACAGATCCAGGGAGGCTACCTAGCAGGAGGACCCTAGGATGACTGTGGCTTATAATAAGTTTTGGTTTTGCCCAATCACTGGGCATGCTTTAGTGAAACATTTCACTATTAGGGTAAGAATTTGTACTGTATCAAGTGATGAAAGGATACACTGGCTGTACTTTCAGGAGGGGAGGCTAAAATCTTTTTAGATTATGGATTAGCTTATAGAAAAATGTCTGCCATAAATCAAACAGTGAATAGGAAGATGAATAGGAATCTCACTTATACAACTTAAGTAAAACATAGCTCCCTGAACAGATGAAGATAGGTTTCTTCTGTATCCCAGAATCTAATCAATATTTATATGTATAATTCAGCTATTATTTGGCTTAAAGGGGCTTATTGGAAAATGTTATCATATTTACTATTTTCTACACAGAAAACATTTTCCAGTTTCAAATAACCCTGGACTTTTGAATTATAACCTGTTTTTATGTTCAAGCTATCTGTGTATTATTTCCCCTGAAGTTGTACATAAAATGTTTTTACATTAAAAAAATGGACAAATACTATAGAATTGTATTACATGAAATATATAGAATATACAAATTCATAGAGACAGAAAGATTAGATGTTATCTCAAGATGGAGAAGAAAGGAATATAGAGCAATGATTTCCTAAGTACAGAATTTCTGTTTTGTGTCATGGAAAAACCCCACAGACAGACAGTAGTATCAGGACATAATATCATGAATGTAATAAATCAATACAATTAATGTAATTAATAAATATCATAAATATAGTTATTGAATAAATACTGCGAATGTAATCAATGAATGCCACAAATGTAATTAATATCATGAGTGTAATTAATGAATATCATGAGTGTAATTAGTATCTTGAATGTAATTCATGCCAAAAAAAATGAAAATGAAAAAGAACTTCCACTTCCATTTCAAGTATAGAGTGAGACAGTGGGAACTCCGTCTTGAAGCAAAGAAAACAGTAACAAATCCACCTAGGGCTGGAGTGCGGCTCAGGAGCACCACACTTGCCTGCATGGCATTAAGTCTTCAAAATCTAAGTGCACGCTATGACCTTGCTGAAGAATAAAGGTGTTCTGTGGCCTGGAGCATAACTCAAAGGTAGAGTATCTGTCTAACGTGCAAATCACCGCACAAATACAAAAAAGTAGGATAGGGACTAAACCTGAAACTCATTTATACCAAAGACAGAAGAATGATTAAAGCCAGTATGGTAGCACACTCCCCATATCCCAGTACTCAGAAGTAGAGGCCCAAGGACTGTGAATTTGAGGTCAGCCTGGACAATAATTCAAGGTGAACCTTGAATTACACAGCAATGCAGTGCCACAAGAAAACAAACAGAATGATGAATATAAAAATAAAATTATCTGCCTCATTTGGTTCGACACCTAACTAAAGCAAGGTAATAATTCAAAATGGTGTAGCAGAAGATCTAGGAACAGCCAGCAAGTGAAAAGCAAGGAACAGTAGCAAAGAATTCAACACTGAAGCAGAAGTGACCACGACCACGTGCAGGCCAGAATGGAGCAGAAAGACGCAGCAGGAGTGAGTGAGGATGCAGAGCAGACGGCCCTCCTCACACACGCTGTAGCCCGGGCTATAGTTCCCGGCCATGAGCACTATGGGAACAATGCTGGTCATTTCATGTAAGTTACTTAACAACAAAACACACATCCTAAAACCCAGCAATTCTACTGAAAGGTCTCCACTACCCATGACGAACATTTATGAATGTTCATGATAAATTATTCCTAAAAGCCCCACACTGGACCAACCTGAGTAAATACCAAGAGGTAAATGAGTAAATCATGAAAATTATGAATTTTTATAACAACTCCACTCATAACAGCCTCGGTGTCTATCAAGAGACACAGGAATAGACAAACTGTAGCTTAATGTAATACTCTTACATAATAAAGGGAAATAAACTGACACTGAATTGCACAAACGTTACAGTAGGTGAAAAGCCAGACACAAAGACTACATCCTAAATTGTTACTTTATTACAGTTCAGAATAGACAAAACTGATGATGAAAGTAATCTGGACAACAGCTACCACTGGCTGGGAATATGTAGCGGGACTGCCTAAGGTCAGAGCAGCTGAGGGAAGGGAAGAAATGGTCCAGCTCCAGACCTATACCAGCTCCAGGATGGCACTTGTTCACCAGCTGCATCAGGACATCCTTAACATCTGTAATCTTCACTGAAAATAAATGAGGTCTCAGTTTTTAAAATTTAAACCCCATTTTCTTTCTCATCAAATGCTGTTTTAAAGAATTATACATACATTGAAATGTCAAACGATAATGTTGCTATGTTAAAAAACAAACTTAGAAATGTAATACAGTCAAGAGTTTACAGAATCATTGATTTGTTCGCTTTTTCAGAGCAGGATATGTTACAGACGATCTGGAAACGTTTAATTTTAGGGACTGTACCTTGGTTATCATTGAACACACTCAGTGCCGGAGCAACCTCAGTTGTATTCCATAAACGGAGAGTGCCATCTGCTGAGCAGGACAACAACCGCTGGTGTGCGGCACTGTAGGCCAGCCCCCACACTGCATCTGTGTGGCCCAGCAGAGGGCCTCTCAGAACAGAAGGATCTGTGTAAAACAAGAAAGTGCAAAACCAGGAAGAAAAACCGTGAAGGCATTTAGGTTCCACCGTAGAACATAAACTAGAGCATCCGAAAACAGTATAATATAATCTTCCTAGTTTCATTAGCCTTCTGAAATGCTGTTGTAATTACAAATAGTTTTAGAACTATACAGAGTTGGAAAATTCTAAATCAGAATTAAGAAGCACATGTCTGCTTTCTTAAGAAAGCTCTATTTTAATGTTTATTCTATGTTTATGTTAGTTTGGTAGTGAAATTAAAATGGGGGAGGGAGGACAGACAGACAGCCTGGGTTTATTCTGGAACTCACCAGGCTGGTTTAAACCCACAACAATTCTCTTCTTCTCCCACCAAGTTCAGGGATCACAGACCTACACCACTAAACCTAGCCAGAAGGCCATTCTTTAACCTTTGAGGCCCATTATAATAAATATTTTGAAGGTATGGACTGTAAAACTAATTAGCTTCTTCTATTTCCCTCCAATAACTGAGCAAGGGAATAATGCCTGCATTCAGAGTCATTTGTCAAAAAACAGTACTGAACTATGACTACAGATGACTCGCATTATTTCCAGTAAGAGACAGATGTCTAACATGAAGATAGCAAGCGTCAACCAAACCATGTTTCTGTCCAGGAGGACTGCAGAGATGAACTCTTCCTCAAGAACAGCATTATTTTTACCTTTAGCATTAGCTATTTACAGGAGTCCTTCTGAATGAAATAAAGACATGCTTCTCTTTACTAGTTTTTTAAATATATAATTTTACCGTTAATATACACTGTGAAAAGAATATAAAAAGACAACGCTGTTTCAGAACTGTGGTGAAGCCCATACCGTAAGAGTCATAGGGGTCGATGTTGGGATTGGTGGTGTTCCAGCCCTGAATCAGTCCGTCCGTACCACCGCTGTAACACTGCTCACCATTGCTGCTCATGACTACACACAGCACTGGACCTCTGGGACATCAAATCAGTCAACAGCTGTTAAGTAAACTGCTAGTCTCAAACAGTAATTCTTCGACGTAACTTGTCAAAATTTAGAATGTTCAATTACTAAAACGTCATTCTACTTTCCAGCTTTTAACAATGTTTAAAAACACTACTGAAGTACTATCCATTTTTCTTTCTTTGCCAAACCAAAGGCTGGTAAATTATGGCCTTGAGGCCAAATTCATCTTGTAGTCCTAGTACAGTCCTCAAGCTATGAATGCTTTTTACATTTTTAAAGGTTAAAATAGCACCACACACAGCAACAACAAAACCAAGAATGTAACATGAATTAAGACCCTTAGTTCAATCCCCAACAAAAACCAAACCAAAAGCCAAAAGAGGACCAAAAAAAAAAAGTTCGACAGAGAGTATATGGTCTGCTAAACCTGAAAAATATTTACTTTCTCATTCTTTACATTTTGTCAATTTCTGTGATTAAATCAAGTGAAGACATGCCTCTTATACACAAGTGAAAATTAAGAAAATACATAATTACTATAGAAAAATTATTGGTTAAAAATACAAGCGGCGGCCGGGCGGTGGTGGCGCACGCCTTTAATCCCAGCACTCGGGAGGCAGAGGCAGGTGGATCTTTGTGAGTTCGAGGCCAGCCTGGTCTACAGAGCGAGATCCAGGAAAAGGCGCAAAGCTACACAGAGAAACCCTGTCTCAAAAAACAAAAAACAAAAAACAAAACAAAACAAAAAAAAAATATATATATATATATATATATATATAAACGGTGAGCCGGGAGGTGGTGGTGCATGCCTTTAATCCCAGCACTCGGGAGGCAGAGGCAGTTGGATCTCTGTGAGTTCAAGGTCAGCCTGGGCTACAGAGCGAGTTCCAGGACAGGCTCCAAAGCTACACAGAGAAACCTTGTCTCCAAAAATCCAAAAAAAAATAAAAAATAAGAAAAAGATGTTGCTTAAAATAAAGAAAAGTCACATACTTACTTATGAGCCCTGAACGTATAGATAGGCTCCACGTCAAGAGAAGTACTCCTAAACGAGAGAAAGAAGACGACTGTTAGCATCCCACATTTCAGTAGTGAAGAGTATGATGAAGTCATAGTACTGTGGTCAGAAATAGACTCCATGGTATAATATCCTCAGCCTCAAGATACAGAGGCTCATCTAATCCCAATCGTACCTTCACAGCATGGACAAACTCCCACCTTAGCAGTGGCACCTTGTTACACAGCCTCCTCATGCTGATACAATTCGTCCAATAATGGTAACTGACCTTCTTACACTGCTACAATGTGTCTACTAATGTTACATGGCCTCTTTACACTGTTACAATTCGTCCAATGTTACAGGGCCTCCTCACACAGTTACAATATGTCCACTAATGTTACATGGCCTCCTCACACTGTTACAATTCATCCACTAATGGGAGAGAGAGCATCATTCACAAGAGAAAACAGGGCTGTGAAGGGTAATTTTCAGAATGTAATTTCCAGTTATATCATTAATTGACTAATACAGGGAAGTTTTAATTATTTCAGAACTTCAAATTATCCTATATTTAAAATAAAACAAAATCTAGATAGCATCAACTATTCAACATGAATGACAACCTAAATATAAAAAGTCAAGGCCCGAACTATACACACAGCAGGAGTTCAGCAAACGGTACTTTAACTTCCCTGTGTTTTCATTAAGGTTAACTTTCTGGGGAAACTGCCAAGTCATCAGTTCATTACTAAGAACTGGACTCTGAGTGTACTGCCTTACCCAATAGGCAAGGAAGGATTCATCCTAGACACTGGTTAAAGACAAGAACTCACCATTTGCAACATCATGTTGCAGGAATCTGTAGGTACACATTATCTTTCCTCAAGTCACTCAGCTCAAAGGTCACTAGGCTACTGTTATTTGCTTGTGTAGATACTTTATTAATTTGTTTTTGCTATTTTCCTAAATCAGACATTTACATTTAGCTCCATGTGACTGAGCTGGAATCAGAACTAGCATACGGTGACTTGGCAACCAGACAGGCAAAGGCACAGCGTATCAAAGGGAATAACCCCTCTGCTGACCCTCATGCACACTCTGTGTCCAGCATTTGTCCTGTCCTCACTGGTGCCTTTTAAACGGGGCAGCAGCGTCTCCTACAAGCAGTACAACTTCTGTGACGGTGCCTGTGTTACGGTCTGTTATACTCTTAGCTGTACTTTTGTGCCTCACACAGCAGAGGGATCCTTGCTAGTGGAGGCTGGTTCTGGATGAGGGGATGGATCCATGAAGGGTGAGCTCCAGAAGGGCCTCATCAACTAGACCTGCTCTAGCTTGGAGGTTAAGGAAACAGTTTATAGGACAGCGTGCCTGTTGACGTTCATACACCAAGCCAAGAATGAACAGCCAAGTAAAGACAACAGTATCCTGATTCAGCTCAGACAAACCGGTGAGTATGGAAAACTTGTTGTCAGAGAAAAAGCTAAGGCCATAGGAAAGTCCTTTACCGTGTCTTCACTTTGTAAATCCAAACTTTGTAAATAATGGACCAGCGTGAGGTTTAATAATGCTACCTGTTCCTACTTATATCTCTTTACATTAATAGGGATCTTCATTGCCAGCAAGAGGCCCCGCTTATAAATAAAACAGTCACTCGAAACGCTTATGCATAAGGACTGTAATCAGCAGTCACAAACCCTTGGGAACCATCAGATAAAAACCCTTAGACTGGCCGGGCGGTGGTGGTGCACGCCTTTAATCCCAGCACTCGGAGGCAGAGCCAGGAGGATCTCTATGAGTTCGAGGCTAGCCTAGGCTACCAAGTGAGTTCCAGGAAAGGCGCAAAGCTACACAGAGAAACCCTGTCTCGAAAAACCAAAAAACAAACAAACAAACAAACAAACAAACAAAAAAAACCTCTTAGACTGTCTGGAGGATTTACCTATGACATGGTAAAGAATAAAGAACCAGAAGAGAGATTTGGGAAATATAACAGAAAATTATTATTATTGTTATTATTTTTGTTTTTTGAAGACAAGGTTTCTCTATGTAGCTTTGCACTTTTCCTGGAACTCACTCTGTAGCCCAGGCTGGCCTCAAACTCACAGAGATCCACCTGCCTCTGCCTCAGGCTTGCACCACCACCGCCTGGCTCAGAAAATTATTTTAAAATGTCTTTTCCTGTTCATAAATAATTTAACTAGATCTTTAAAAACAAAAACAAAGTAAAAGCAGAATCTTCTCACTTTTTGGCTGGGGCTGTTTTCTGCAGATTCCACATTTTCAGTGTATGGTCCTCTGACGCTGTGATCAAAACGGGCTCGATGGGGTGGAAAGCAAGGGCTCGGATGCCATCGAAGTGACTTCGTAACGTGAACTTAGGGTTCCACGTCTTCCTCAAGGCATCTTTATTATTTGCTATCTATTAAAAAATAGAACATCAGGTTGGGATAGCTGATTTGCTATTAAACTATTACACTGTACAACTCTCAAAACAATGTATTTTTTAAAGCAAACAACAAACCAATTATCAAGATTAGCAATCCATGGCAGTTTTCATTGAAGACATAAGGAATGTATAATAGGAGAACAGTTAGCATAATTCAGTCTAAAGTGCAGGCAAATAACGATCCCAAACAGATCTCACTACCGACAGTTTCCATCCTGAATGTTCTTGAAGGCTTGGTCACCAGCCTGTGGCCGGCATTCCCAGGAGGTAGGGTCTTCAGCAGATGGAGCCTAGGCCGGACAGTGACATCACTGAAAGGTCTGTCCTTGGGAGAAGCAGAAGCCCAGGCCTTTCCTCTCCCGTTTTCCTGAATACCATGAAGCAAGCGGCTTCTTCTGACACTAACACCTCACTACAAGTCCAAACAACATGGACTGAAACTCAAGTGAGCCTTCCTTCCTAACAGGTTACTTAGTTCATGTTATTATGTCACAGTGACAGAAAGCTTGAATAATTATTAGAGTGTTTTCAAAATCAAGTAATTCAATTCAAACTGTAGACAGAAAATCTGGGTCAAAGAATTAGGGTTTTTTTTTTTTTCCTTTAAGCCTATGTCCTAGCTAGTTATATGTCAACTGTAAAAACAAGTTAGTGCCAGGTGGTGGTGGCACACGCCTTTAATCCCAGCACTCGGAGGCAGAGCCAGGCGGATCTCTGTGAGTTCGAGGCCAGCCTGGACTACCAAGTGAGTTCCAGGAAAGGCGCAAAACTACACAGAGAAACCCTGTCTCGAAATACCAAAAAAAAAACCCCAAAAAACAAAAAACAAAAACCAAAAAAAAAAAAAAAAAAAAAACAAAACAAGTTAGTTATCCGGCAAGAGCGAACCTCAATGAAGAAAATGCTTGGAGCAGACTGGCCTATGGGCAAGGCTGTGGTACATTTTCTTGATGGGTGATGGACGTGGGGGAGTCTGGCTCATTGTGGGCAATGCCACCCCTAGGCTAGTGGTCCTGGGCCTTAAGAAAGCAGACTAATTAGTATTGGCATAAAAACCGAATCAATGGAAGACCCTGACATTAGTCCACACACCTATGAACACCTGATTTTTGACAAAGAAGTCAAAACTGTATAATGGAAAAAAGAAAGCATCTTCAACAAATGGTGCTGGCATAACTGGATGTCAACATGCAGAAGATTGCAAATAGATCCGTATCTGTCACCATGCACAAAACTCAAGTCTAAGTGGATCAAAGACTTCAACATAAATCCAGTTACTCTGAACCTGAGAGAAGAGAAAGTAGAAAGTAGTCTTAAACACACTGGCACAGAGACTACCTCCTAAATATAACACCAGTAGCACAGGTACTGAAAGAAAGAATTAATAAATGGGACCTCTTGAAACTGAGAAGCTTTTGTAGGGAAAAGGACATGGTCAATAAGACAAAACGACAGCCTACAGAATGGGAAAAGATCTTCACCAACCCCACATCTGACGGAGGGCTGATCTCCAAAATACATAAAGAACTCAAGGAACTAGACATCAAAATACCGAACAATCCAATTAAAAAATGGGCTACAGATCTAAACAGAGAATTCTCAACAGAAGGATCTCAAATGGCTGAAAGACATTTAAAGAATTTAAGGAATTGCTCAAGATCCTTAGTCATTAGGGAAATGCAAATCAAAACAACTCTGAGATACAATCTTACACCTGTCAGAATGGCTAAGATCAAAAACACTGAAGACAGCTTATGTTGGAGAGGATGTGGAGCAAGGGGAACACTCACTCACTGTTGGTGGGAGTGCAAATTTGTACAGCCACTCTGGAAATCAGTATGGTGGTTTCTCAGAAAATTGGGAATTAATCTCCCTCAAGACCCAGCTATTCCACTCTTGGGTATATACCCAAGGGATGCTCAATCATATCACAAGGACATATATTCAACTATGTTCATAGCAGTATTATTCCTAATAGAACCTGGAAACAACCCAGATGCCCCTCAACTGAAGAATGGATAAAGAAAATGTGGTACATATATACAATGGTTTTACTCATTGTTTTGTTTTTTGTTTTTTAACATTATTACTCAGCTGTAAAAAACAGTGACATCATGAAATTTGCAGGCAAATGGATGGAACTAGAAAAAATCATCCTGAGTGAGGTAACCCAGACTCAGGAAAAAAAAAATGATATGTACTCATAAGTGGATAGTAGATGTAAAGCAAACAATACTGCAACCTACAGCTCTAGGGAAGCTAAGAAACAAGGAGGACTCTTAAGAGGGACATGTTTCTCCTTGGGAAGGAGAAACGAGATCTTGATGAGCAAACTGGGAATGGAGGGGGTAAAGGGGAGGAGGTATGAGAACACAAGGGAATGGGATGGTCGAGCTGGGAGAGGGACAGAGTGGGAGAGCAATGAAAGAGATATCTTGACAGAGGGAGACATCATGGGAACAGGGAGAAACCTGGTGCTAGGGAAATTCACAAGAACCCACAAGGATGATCCAAGATTAGACTACTAGCAATAGTGGAGAGGGTGCCTGAACTGGCCTACCCTGGTCAGATTGGTGAATACCCTAATTGTCATCACAGAGCCTTCATCCAGTAACTGATGGAAGCAGATGCAGAGATCCACAGCCAAGCACCAGGCTGAGCTCCAGAAGTCGGAAGTCGAAGAGAGGGAAGAGGGATTCTATGAGCAAGGGGGTCAAGATCATGATGGGGACATCTTCAGAGACAACTGAACAAACCTCATAGGAACTTACGAACTTTAGACAGACAGCTATGGAACCCTTCATAGGACTGGACTAGGCCCTCTGCATACAGGAGACAATTGTGTAGCTTCGTCTGTTTGAGAGGTCCCTAGCAGTGGGATCAAGATCTATCCCTACTACATAAGCTGGCTTTCTGTAGCCCATATCTATGGTGGGACACCTTGCACAGCCTTGATGCAGGAGTGAGGGGCTTGGTCCTGCCTCAACTGAATGTGCCAGACTTTGCTGACTCCCTATGGGAGGCATTACTGTTTTGGAGGAGGGCGGGGGAGAAGCTAGGGGGGAGCGGGAGGAGGGATGAGAGGGGGATCTGTGGTTGGTATGTAAAATGAATAAAACAATTTCTGAAAGGAAGAAAGGAAGAAAGGAAGAAAGAAAGAAAGAAAGAAAGAAAGAAAGAAAGAAAGAAAGAAAGAAAGAAAGAAAGAGAGAGAGAAAGAGAGAAAAAGCAAGCAAGCAGGCTGAGCAAGCCAGTAAGTAGACTTCTTCCACAGCCTCTGCTTTGGTTCCCCCTTACAGGTTCCTGCCCTGACTTCCTTCCATGATAGGCTGCAATGTACAACTGTAAGCAGAAATAAAACCTTTCTACCCAAGGTGCTTTTGATCATGGTGTTTCAGCTCAGCAATAGAAACCCTAAGACAGCTTGTCAATTTAAAATATGATCACATTTTTTTTTCACATTTTTTGTGACTTTTAATTCTTTCTTCCCCAAGATGGAAACAAGATTTATAAACTTGAGATAGAAAATGTTAAAATGGCTGAGAATGGTGTCACACACCAGAACTCAAGAGGCCTTGGAGGTTTAGAGTCCAAGGCAATCACTGAGCTACTCTCCTGCCTGCATTTTTCTCTTCACACATGTACTCAGAGTGTGGACATCATAGAGGGACCATGTGGTAACACAGTAAAGTATTCAGCCAATGACCAGCAAGAACCACAGCCTGCCAACAACTCTCTCTGAGAGAGCTTGGTCTTCTCCAAATCAAGTTTTCAAGTAGGAACATAGCCAACACCAACCTCTTTACTACAACTACATAAAACCTACAGCCAGTACGGCACAGGCAAGCCAGTCTCCACAGCCCAGACTCTGGATGCAGAGGGATTTGAAGGTGATGGCTTTTTTTCTCTTTTATTAAAAATTGATTTTTTTCATACAATATATTCTAATTACAGTTTCTCTCTCCCAATTCCTCCCTACCTCCCCTCCTATCTGAATTTCCACCCTTTCTCTCTCTCATTAGAAACCAGACATCTAAATAATAAATAATAATAATAATAATATAAAACAAAAACAAGTGGACAGAACAGAATACAAAGAACCAAGGGAAAAGCACAATAAACACATACAGACACAGAGACACACGTTTGTACACACAGAAATCCCACAAAACCTGAAACCATAATATACATTCACAAAGATTCTGCGAGGTTTAAAAAAGAATCTAATTACGAGACCAAGAACCTCCAAAATGCCATTAATTCATTTTGTACTTTTTAAAAGCATAGCAATAGATTGCAGGTGTGTTTAATAAAACGCAGAACTTCCTTTGGAAATAAGGTGAAGAGATAACAATTTTTCCAGAGGGGGAGAAGTGAGTTTGCATCAGAACGATGTCTGAGTCCCGTCAGCTACTGGATAAGGTCTCCGTGGTTTAGGTAGAGAGGACAAAAGTATACGATGGGAAATTCTGCTTCTAGACTAGGTAGACTATTCTGTAGACTAGGTAATTTGAACCAGCTCTGTTGTAGGGACACGTAGAAAAGAAGTCAACAAGCCATGAGGAAAGGCCGGGCTACCCAGGGAGCCCACACTGGACAATGTACTGAAGAGGCAGGCAAATGCTGCTGGTAAGTAAGACATCAACTGATCGCAGGCGCCTAACCAAAAACACAACTCGTACTTTGCAATGGAAAAGAGACTTCCTTTCCCTACCTAAAACCAACACACACACACACACATACACACACACACACACACACACACACACACACACACACACACACACACGCTATAGTGACCTACAGATCTAGACAAAGCCTCTAACTTTAATCTCCAGGTTACTTAGAAAATGTCAGCTCATTTTTATATCCATCTTTGCAAAGTTTGAAATTAAAACTAAACCGAGACCTTGTGAAAAGGTTTTTACCTCCGTCATCTTTTTCGATCAACACAGTGATGACATACAAAATACAACTACTTACATCGTAGGCCAGCGAGTCTGCCTCATTGGCCACTGTGAGGCCTGCTAATTCTCCAAGCCCCAGTTCACTTTCGAGGGCTTCATCTGCTCCCATGATAAAGGACTTCCCGGAAGAAGGAGGAAACGTCAGCGCTTCCACTGAGGGAGACAAAGCCCAGTTAGACATCTGAACACTTCACAAGTAGTCTCACCTCTTGCTTAATTACACTCTGATAAGGGAACATGTACACTTTTTTTTTTTTTTTTTGGCTCTATTTTTGTTTTTGGAGCCAGGCTGGCCCAGAACAAAGGCAATTCTCTTGCCTCAGCCTCTTAAGTGCTAGAATTACAGGCCAGAGGGGGTATGCCCCTATCTTACATTACTGTTAGACAATTCTGTAAACAGTGAAATCCCATGAGCAGAAAAGTCCTAAAGACTGCTCTTTCATACATTATCTTGCTAGCAGCAGCATCTAATTAGAAAAGTAAAACAGAAACAAATCTAATAATTTATTGTCCTTTCCTTTATTATTATATAGAAAATAGTATGATTATAGTAAATTTTCTATTTGATATTTCATGCTAATTACTCAAATAATGTCTATCAATTATGAAGTCTACTAACAAGTGGTTCTTGCTATATGTCGAACACCATTGCTCTCATTCAAAATAAAACTAATCAATTCTATAATCTCGAATACTGAAGACATTTCAAAATGAAAACTGTACAACGTGCCTACATGAGAAAAATTGATACACAGTGTGAAAAGTCAGCATTATCTAGTGACGGGTGGTTAACGGGGCCCCACAGGATGCTCCACCTTGGTAACATTCTACGTCTTGATCTAGGTGATGGCATGAACAGTCAGTGGCTAATTTTGAAGTGTGAAAATTTGATGAGCTGTTCCCATTAGTACACATGCTTTATTTCATTTAAAGAGGTTTTAAAATCCATTTCAGAACTTTAATAGATGTCAACTGTGCTTTGAGATGGAGCTTTACTGTGAAATCAATTTGAACATTCTTACTTTGTAACTCTGAACACAGCACTTCAATCTTTTCAACAAGCATCACTGAAGAGCCAGTGAAAAGCAAAATGCTAAATTACAATTTTTATGAAAGAAAACAATTCCAAAAAACGCCTTTCCAGAGGAGGTTGCTTCACTGATTAGAAACATTTAAGATAAATTTAACATTCAAGGCATTTTGCTAAAAAGATGTTATCTTTTAAACAAAGAAGCGAGTTAATCATATGGAGTACACAGTAGACTTAAAAGTTGTTTTTGTGTGCTTCAGCTAATCATGTTTAATAGTAGCTACTTGTTGAACACATTAAATAATAGTTATTTGCTTTTAAAAATAGTAGTGGTATCTGGGTGTGGTGGTGCACACCTTTAATCCCAACACTCTGGAGGCAAAGGCAGATGAACCTCAAGTCCAGCCTGGTCTACATAATGAGCTCAGGTTAGCCAGGGATAAATAGTGACAAGAGCCGGGCGGTGGTGGCGCACGCCTTTAATCCCAGCACTCGGGAGGCAGAGCCAGGCGGATCTCTGTGAGTTCGAGGCCAGCCTGGGCTACCAAGTGAGTTCCAGGAAAGGTGCAAAGCTACACAGAGAAACCCTGTCTCGAAAAACCAAAAAAAAAAAAAAAAAAAAAAAAAAAATAGTGACAAGAACCTATTAGTAGTAGTAGTAACTACTAGTAGTAGTAACAGAAACTCAAAACCTTTGTCAGAAAAAAGAAAATCACTATCAGCATAAAACAGAATATGAATTAAACTGAGTGGCATTAATAAAAATGGGCTTCACCTAGAATGCAGCGTATCATCTGGAGGGTTCAAATAACCCACGTGTTTGCGGAGTGAAAGTGTCCAAATAGTAATTTTCAGGCCAAAATTTCAAATAATTCATGTGTGCCTAGGAGACCAGGCATTCAACAGGTGTCTTTTGTTTCTTCTGGTTTTTCATTTCTAACATTTTCATACAAATGACCTCGTCCCTGAAGCCTAAGACTCTGGGGACAAACCACGGTGTGGATTAGTACTAACTAATTAATACTCTAGGTAGGTCTAGTCAGCGGTCAGAAGAGAAAGCAACAGGGACATCATGTCTCTAAGTGGGTGGGCATATTGTTCTCGTTGGCCTCAGAAGTTAAGAAGCAGGTTACAACGCCACCCTTAATAAGCTTTTAGAAAACTAACTGGAATTTCAAATGCTACACCAAGTATGGAAGCTTTTCCTGAAAGCTGGGTGAAGAATCTTTAGTAACAGGCAATTAAATATGCAAGCAAATACTCTCTCCCTTCCCCCACCTCACCTCTCTCCTCCACTCACTCCTCTACCCTACTGCAGGGGACAGAACTGAGCTCTGTGGGACAGGCGGATGCTCTATCACCAAGTGACATCTCCAACCCTGAACTTTTTTTGTATTTATATGCCACAGAATTACACTATGAAAAACTAAAAACAACCAAAAAATTCAAGAGAAAAGATTTTATTTCAAATCTAAAGTATAATATACAGCATCAAAGCTGAGCCTGAAAATTATCAATATATATTTTGGTTTTTCAAGACAGGGTTTCTCTTGTGTAGCTCTGGAGCCTTTCCTGGAACTTACTCTGTAGACCAGGCTGGCCTTGAACTCACAGAGATCCACTTGCCTCTGTCTCCTGAGTACTGGGATTAAAGGCTGTGCGCCACCACCGTCCAGCTAATATATGACTTTATATTAAACATAAAACAAAATATAACTATTCTACATGATGGCTGTAACTATGTTAAAAACCATATGAAGTGGATAAGGTCTTCTAGAGGGAACAGGAAACACAGGAAGAAGAAAATATGAACACAGATGGCTTTCCCTTCATTCTGTTGTTGTTGCTTTGAGATAGGGTCTCACTATGCAGCCCTTGGCTGGTCTGGAACTTGCTCTGTAGACCAGGCTGGCCTCAAACTCTCAGAGAACTGGCTTCCTCTGCCTCTGAGTGCTGGGATTAAAGCATGTGTCACCATGCCCAGTGTCCCTTCATTTTTTAAATCAATAACAAATTAAGTATGTTGTCTTTCAAAGTAAACATTTAGTACCAATTTTTAGACTCAATTTTCTCAATGTTGGAATGGAGTAAGCCTGTTATCAGTCTGTTCAGTCAATGGAGCTAGGGGATATTCTAAACCAGAAATGAAGAGCTGGTTCTGGAGTCAAGCCCCCGACTTAAGAAAGTGGCCATGTGCAGACTGAGTGCGAAGGTGCCCACCCCAGCCGCAGGTCCAGGTGCTCACCTTCATCTGCCCTACTGATCTCCTGCTCAGGAAGCCTGGAGCTGCTGGGTCTGGAAGGGGAGCCAACAGATGGCTGCAGTGAGGGAAGCTCATCAACATCTCTCAAATTAGCAAGCATGTCCTGTAGTTTTGACCTATTGGGCCCTAGCCAAAAGGGGGGAGGGCAGAGGAGAAAGAAAGAGGAAACAGAATCACTCATTTCATAAAAACTGTATAATAAACTTGTTCACATCTGCCAACAACTACCTTTCAAACACCCTACTAGATCAATGAGGAGCAGTTATTTTCAAATTTTAAGAGTTGACTATTTCTGGAAAAGTTGTATTTAAGTATATATTTTTGTAAATTAAGTTAATGGAAGCACTACATGAAAAGAATGTCAAGTCCAGTATGTATCATTAAAAGTCACACTTATCTACAAGAAACCAACAACTACTGGTCTAAATGAAGACAGACAATCAGAGATCATGAACCAAATGTGAACTCCAGTAAACAATAGACCCCTGCGGCTTAGTTTCATTCACTGCTACAGCCTGCAATGGAACCCACGTGAAGTCTCATGCCCTGCTGGTTACTTACCTGGGCTTTGGTTCTTCATTCTCCCACATCCCTGTTTTGACTGTTTTATATAGGATAGAGGCTGAAACAGATCTTCGGTAGTTTTTCCTGTTACAAGTTTAATTAAGAATGGGAAAATCTTACCCATAGTCCGTTATGGTATTTCCTATACCAGCAAAGAATACAACTATTTCTAAGCAATTTTCACTAATACCTAGAAAAATTTAAGATAGTATGACTGGAGTACACAATTTGACTGGATATACTTACACCAGACCCATTAAAAACAACCAGTTTACAGTGGGTAACAGCTCAATTAAAAAGTCTATTTTGGTAGCTTATAAATAAATGTTCTGTGTACCAATTCAAAGCTTTACTTCCTTTTTCTCTTTATCACAGATCTTCACTTGTCCTCATACTACTGTTTTAACAAAATAACAAGTGAAAACGGTAACTAATGTGCTGACCTTGGACTACACTCCTCATCCTCAGTGCAAGGCATTTCATTTCTCCCCCAGAGTTAACACTTCTCCACTTAAAAAGCCCATGTGCTATACATTTCAATCCGCATCTCAATTCCCAAGTGCAGGGAATCCAACTGCTTCTGTTCATAGGAAGACTACTCCAGTCAAATGGTGCAGTTTTAGATCTAAATTCTAACCACAACGTAAGAGTAGACGAGTTCCACACAAATCTTGGCTACCTTTCCAATGAAAAGATCTTTACATTCCAAGATACTCATTTTATTACATAATGACCCAAAGAAATATACTGACATTGATTTAATCTGGAAATAATCTCTAATGCATGATATACAAATTTTCCTCAACATTTTAGTTTAACTGACTTGGACTGGTTCTAAAAGCCATAGCAATTCATGTCTCAGAATATTTTTTAAGTTTAAAGTTTTTAGCATATTTCAATAGAAGGATCAAACAGTTTTGTTTTAATGTTGATCTTTCTCATTCTGATTTTATCTATTTTGAGATAACACGAAATGATCTCATCTCTCAGTAATTGTTAAAATTGTGCTAACATCAATAATGGACATAGACTTTTCAATGAATTAAAAATTCTAAGATTTTAAATAAATATTTCACTGTTTTAATGAAAACTACCAGATTGTAAAACAAGGTCTGCCAGGAATGACTGGTCTTGATATGTTTTACCATAATTAAAAAGCAACGAAAGAATACAGCATTTCCTTCTAGTCTTTCACAACTTGGAAATTCGTTTCTCACTAAATTTAGATTTTCATCTCATTTTGTAGAAAATAGATGTACTATTTTCACATCTCGAAGGATGAAATTCCTATTGCCATGAAAGGGAAAAGCCACGTTTATCACATCAGTAAGTAGAAGCACAAGAAGATAGTTTAATCTTACTCTCTGTGAAGATGCTTTGTTTTGTTTTTTGAGACGAGGTCTCGTGTATCCTGGGATGTTCTCTAACTCCTTACATAGCTAATAGGACCTTGAACTCCTGGTCCTCCTGTCTCTACCCACAGTGCTGGGATGACAGACGTGTGTCGCCACACCCAGTTTCCGGAGTTTCAGCGATGAGTCCAAGGCTTTGTGCATGCATTCTAGAGAACCACTAGAACTGAGCTACATCCCAGACCCTAAAAAGCTGTTGAATATTGTTTATCAAGGTCTTGGCAGGATTTATTTTTCTATTTTACATATTTAACTAGATCTATTGATAAGCTTTTCATGTGCATGATGAGTTATATGATCCACAGGGCTATAAATTTAATTTTGGCTTCTGTTTCCGATGTGGCATACATTTTATTGAAAAGAGGAAAAAAGGTAATTGGTAACACTGCTATTAATTAAGCTGGCCAAAACATTTACACTAGAAAACAGACCCAATTCAATGATGTTTGACTGCGTGCCCTGTACAGCATATAGAGATGAGGGCAAATGAATTTCATGTTGTGAACACACAGACTATTCAGGGGTAGAAATTAACGTCTTTTTGTCTCAAGATCTGAAAGTATAAGCAGTAATTCGGGTGGACTGAGAGCACGTCGAGTTTAAATAAGATTTATAAACTGTCACTGGAAATAAACATCCTTGTGACTGAGCACAGACCTTCCAAAGCCAACGCATCCCTAGGTTCACATGCATAGGCCGACATTCGCACGAGGTTTACATTTCTGTTAAAGTTCCAGATTCGTATTTGATTTTTGTTTAATTCGCAGTCACTGCCACTTAATTTCAACCCCTGAGAGATGGCGCAAAGGACAGCGGTCGGGAGGGAGCAGAAATGAAAAGAGTAAGTAGTTTGAGGAAAACATTGAGGAAAAGCCTCGGGAGATGTCGCGATGCAGAGTCTGTAGTTTAGAGACACAATGTTTTCCACTTACTCTTCACCCCCTTCTTCCCCTTTCTCTCCTTTTTGTACTGCTCCTTCAGTTTGGTAATTACTCCCTGGTCCACATTCCAGGCTTCAGTCACCAGACACTGATCTTCCTTTTCTAAACAGAGTGAGACAAACAGTCTTTCTTCAATAAAATATCCAACACTCTAAATCAATGTCTGAAAGACACCATGATGTTCTTCATAATATCACTCACCAAAAAAAAAAAAAAAAAAGCCACTTTTATACTCAGATACATAACATACAAAATGTAACAACAAAGGTCAATTCGATTTCCTAAATGACAAAACATTTCCTTTAAAAAAGACAGAAAAAATAAATTTCATTAAGTCCAACACGTTATAATCATTTTCAATGTATTTCATTATCATATGTATACAGTGATAGAAGATTATTATTAAAAGACTACACAAAATCATCTTCAATGGTCTTTTCAAGAATTTTAGACAGGCCACTCCGGCCAGGAAAGCAGACGAGCCATCATCTTGGAGAAGCCTCTTCCTGCAGCAGCTGGGAACAAACACAGAGAGACCCACAGCCAGACACTATGCAGAGAGTGAGAAACCTCAGAACACTCAGCCCTAAATGGGAGGTCTCCATCAAATGCCTCCCCTCAGAGATGACCAGGGAACCCTGTGGAAGAGGAGGCAGTGTCAGAGCCCGAGGGGATGGAGGACACCAAGAAAACAAGGCCCTTTAAATCAGCAGGATCAAAGATCATGAACTCACAGAGGCTGAAGAGCAAGCATAGGGCCTGCACCACACAGGTCGCCACGGGGTCCTCTGCATGTATGTTATGGCTTCCAGTTTAGAGTCTCTATTGGACTCCTGAGTATGTGAACGGTCATTATGCCTTTCTGGGCTCTTTTCCTTCTGTCTGTCTGTCTTGTTCAACTCAGGTGTTAATTTTGTTTTATATTATTATGTTATTAAGATATGAAATAAATCTTTTTAAAAAAATAATTGTTGCCGGGCGGTGGTGGTGCACGCCTTTAATCCCAGCACTCGGGAGGCAGAGCCAGGCGGATCTCTGTGAGTTCGAGGCCAGCCTGGTCTCCAAAGCGAGTTCCAGGAAAGGCGCAAAGCTACACAGAGAAACTGTCTCGAAAAACCAAAAAAAAAAAAAAAAAAAAATTGTCGAGAGAAAGAGAGAGAGAGAGAGAGAGAGAGAGAGAGAGAGAGAGAGAGAGAGGGAGGGAGGGAGGGAGGGAGGGAGGGAGGAAAGAAAATGGAGGTTTGTGCTTTGGGTATGTGCTACTGATTTTATGAACAATGCAAGATCCACCAGTGGGCATCAGAGGAGCAGGATCTTCACCTACAAGACCCAGTACATTGAGTACTTGATCAGTCTATTTTTTGAAATAACACTGGAATTACCTGAAATAAATCAGAATAAACAGAAACTATTTTTAAAGCAATTTAAGTTTCAATCTAGTTCAGCAAAGTGTCTGTTGGATCTCTGATATAACATCTATCCGTAGTAAGAATAGTCTATTCTTCCAGAAGGACTAACCAATTTTAAAAATGCTAATTTGGGGGGGCTGGAGAGACGACACAGTGGTCAAGAGCACTGGCTGCTTTTCCAGAGGTCCTGAGTTCAATTCCCAGCAGTTCACAATCATCTCTAGTGGGATCTGATGATGCCCTCATAGAGCACTCATATACATAAAATAAATAAATCTTTTTTAAAAATGCTAATTTTTACCAAGTCTTTCAAAAATTTTTACTTATTTATGACTTTGTGTATGTGTGCTCTCCATCCCAAGAGCCACAGCACACATGTGGAGGAGGTCAGGAGTAGGTCCCAAGGGTCAAACTCAGGCTGCCAGGTTTGGCACTTTTACTTGCTAAGCCATCCTGGTAGCCTTAAAGACAAAATAATAAACTGGCTGCTCTTAAATATTGGAATAATTTTATCTCTTGGAGAAAAAACATCAGCCTTCTTATAGTTTCAAGGGATTCATGGTAACAGCACTCACTATTGTAGTTTTAGCTGTCCTGGATCTCGCTATATGCCCCAGGCTGGCCTTGAACTCATAAAAATCCACCTGCTTATGCCCCCAAGTTCTTGGGTTAAAGTTGTGCACCATCATGCCTGAAAATTATAAAATTCTTAAAAAAAAAAAAAAAGAGGAAGAAGAAGAACTCAAGGCCAGAGGCTGGAGCAATGGCTCAGGGGGGTTAAGAGCACTCACTGCTCTTTTGGAGGACCCGAGCTTGAGTGTAAGCACCACAGGGGTAGATCATAACTATCTGTAACTCCAGTTCCAGGGGATTTCATGCCCTTTTCTCACCTCCTTGGGCACCAGACACGCACATGGTACATGTAGGCAAAACATTCATACAGATAAAATAAATCTAAAGACAAAAATTTAGATGAGATTCCAGGCCAAACTCCTGGCAAACAAATCATCTGCGAGCTTCTACCCCTCCCACTCACTAACAGATCTGGCACATGATCAATGAATTAAAATGTCCTGGTGTATGGCAAGTAACGCTGGGCTGCAGCTCTCTGGCCAGAGAGTTATACAAAAGAGAATCCAACTGCCTGCAGAAAAGCCAGTACCAAGTGTGCCTGCAACAGGGCTAGCAATGGAAGACATGGAATCTCTGAGACCCCCGTGGCATAGGGCTATGCAAGCCCAACTCCTGCACTTGGGAAGTTGTTACCTAAAATACCTAAGCCACAAGAAATAAGCGCAGGCACAGAGGGCAGAAGAGAGACTTTCTGCATTTTCTCCCTTGATTTTCAAAAAAAAGTCTTCAGATACCTGTTGTGTTCCTTATTGTAGTTATCTGAAATAATTCTAGATTTTGCTTTTAAAAAAGAGCAAAAAGTGGTGGTGGTAGGACGGATGGATGGACACAGTGACAGGACAGCTCCAGTCCCTGACAATGCTCTGAAAGTAGATGTGAAAGATAACTATACAAGTAGAAAATTTACACAATTTAATGAAATATAAAGGCCATTTAAAAATCTAATAAATTATCACTGCTAACATTACTGCACGAGAATAGTAGTATTTACTGGTTGGGGCAAAACCCTGCCAACAAGCTTTAGAAAGCACTTCTTCTCATTGAGTCCAGAGGACTGAGAAGACAGCAGGGTCCAGACACATAACAGCTCCCTCCTCTCACAGATTTCAACGAAAATAGAAAGTAGATGTTACACTAGTGACTTGCTTAGCACCCCAACAGGAGTATCCACAAGTACCTCTACCACGGCAGTGGGCTTTGATCAGGTAGGGGTGGGGGGGTGGGGAGAGTTTACCCTGAACAGAAAAAAGAACTGGTCAGAGCATCTGCCTCTTCCAGACTGTGTACTGGGATACACACAGTGACAGACCTGTGTACTAGGATAAACACATTATACAGACCTGTGTACTGAGATACACAGTGTACACACCTGTGTACTAGGATAAACACATTGTACAGATCTGTGTACTGAGATACACAGTGTACACACCTGTATACTAGGATACACATAGTGTACACACCTGTATACTGGGATAAATACATTGTACAGAACTGTGTACTGGGATACACACAGTGTACACACCTGTGTACTGGGATACACATAGTGTACACACCTGTGTACTGAGATAAACACATTGTACAGACCTGTGTACTGAGATACACAGTGTACAGACCTGTGTACTGGGATACACACAGTGTACACACCTGTGTACTAGGATACACATAGTATACACACCTGTATACTGGGATAAACACATTGTACAGACCTGTGTACTGAAATACACACAGTGTACAGAGAAATATTCTTTCCCTTTAAAGTGACTGTAAGGAGTTTTCATTGTACAGCGTTCCGACAGAAAAAAAGCTAGAAGACAGGGATTTTATTATTAAAAAATATTAGGAAGCCTGTTCCCTGAACTTACCCAAAAGAGCCTTTCCAGTCACTATGAATGTGAAACAAGTGTGAAGAAAGAAAATTTTTAATGTAAGTCAAAAAGAAAAATACATCTTATTTTTTCCTTTTTAGCTTTAGAATTATTTCATTTCTTTTCTTCAGAGAACAAGTATTTTTTTAAAAAATTGGGGCTCAAATTAGTATTTCTAATGTTTGTAGCTAAAAGTGTGAAGTAAGATTTTGCTGGACATAAGTAAGACCATGTTGTCGAATTAGTCTGGGCTCCAGCTCTTGAATCTATTGGATTAATACTTAAAGTAGCTGCCTGAACAAAAGCCAGTGAAAAGCTCATAACGTGGAACATCTACATCTAAATGGCACTCAACAATTCCATAAAATAGTATTTGTGTCATGTTTATAGAAACCTTGATCTTTATGGACAAAACATTAAGGAAGTATTTCAAACAAAAGAAATCATTGGTTCATCTTTTACAAACACTAAGGAAGCCTTTTCAGAGGTACACTTAAAACAATCTTACAACTGACATTACATTCTCTCGATAAACACTGGAGCAAATTCCAGGCAGCTCCCTTCTTTTTCTTTCTCTCTTTTACGCACATATACACAAACCTGACAAACTGATCACTTTTGAAGGATTTATCACAATTCTCTAAAGTACTACAATAATCTATCACAGTTCTCCCTAAATATTTGTGTTAATGCTCGCTAGAAGTTTTAGATATTTAGAGAGATTTAAAGCATTCTGAACAAAACCCCCCAAAACTGTGCCTACATAATCTATAAAAACCTGAAAAAGCATAGAAATGATAATTTTTTAATATAATTTGTTTTACGTAGAAGACATAAGACATAAGAAAACCTCTATTACATTCTCATACTCAAGTTTCGCCCAAAATCTAGACCAGCGGGTTCTACTTGTCTGAGCAGAGAGCAAAATAGTCTGTGTTTTCATTCAAATTCTCTTCGTGCTGTCTTCCTTACACATTGGAGGAGGAGGAGGAGGAGGAGGAGGAGGAGGAGGAGGAGGAGGAGGAGGAGGAGGAGGAAATAGTTAGACAATTTTCCTTACAGGTAACCACACACCCTAGACAATCACTGAAGTGTGACATTTCAGAGTCAGAGTGTTGCCCTCCTGGTAACACACTAACTCTGCATGCTCCAGGACGCTCCTTACCCCAGTCGGTCCCGTCGCCCGCACTCCTGGATTCACTGTCGCCTTCCTCTGAGGCAGCGAGGAAGTCAAACTCCTTCAGAGCTTCCTTTGTGTCGCGATCTTCACTGGTATCCGGCAACGCTTTTTTCCGTACAATCTAATAAAGGAGGGACACAGGTCAAACTAAATATTAGTAATAGTATGCATTTACCAAAAGGAAACAGTATCCCCTTATAACTGAGTAAGCAAAGCAACTGTTTTCTTCAGTATGTATTTGCTGTATTAAAAAACTGTAATGCTGCGGGAGGGGGGAGAACAAGGGAATCCGTGGCTGATATGTAAGATTAAATTAAATTATAAAATAAAATTTAAAAAATTTTTTTCACTTCAAATGGAAAAAAAACCTGTAATACTTAACTCAGTGAAAAACACATTGTATTTTTTAAAACAAATATTGTACATCTTAAAGCAGTAATTTAAACTTTGTTCAAAGGTATGATGGCTTACTTAAACTAATAGATAGATACATAGATAGATAGATAGATAGATAGATAGATAGATAGATAGACAGACAGACAGACAGACAGATAGATAGATAGATAGATAGATATAGCCTCAATGGATCAGTAAAATTTGTACTTAAGCTACACAGATTACACTCACTCTAACATTCCTTAGATACAGTCTGTGCAGCCTTCAGGCATTCTAATTTAACCCAGACAGGACACATTCCTGAAACCGTGAAACGTTTCCAGAATATAGATGAGGTAACTACAACGTACCCTCACAAAAACCATGTCACAACTACCAACTCAGAAATGAATGTCTTAGGGATCATAAAAACACTGTAGGGTTCCTACAGTCTTTCTACTGTCCTCAACTTCTCTCACAGCTCTATTTTATTTCCCGTCTTACTATGCAGCCCTGGCTAGCCTTGAAACTGAGCTGTTCTTGACTCCAGAACAATGGGATGAGAGTCAAGTACCAAGCTCCCAGCTCAAAAGATCTTCATAGATTCAGTATCCCTCCCCTAAAACACTGATAATGCAGAAGGAGATAACTCAGACTTAATACAGAATTGTAATGATTCACTTTTACATATTTAAAAATATTTCTGGAACCACAGACCCAGTAGTTTTAAAAGGTAAACCTAATAGTGAGTGATGAACCCAACATGCCTGTGTTCTATGCCAATCTTCATTATCTTTGTTTATATAGGAACTAAACAAGAAAAATCATGAATTATTTAATGAGGTTGTAATTCTCTGTTTAGAGTTATTACCTAAACAGTACTCTAAAATCAAGAATGTTTTCATGCTTACAGTACTTCTCAACCTAACATCTAGCAAACCCATTAAACACAAAAATAAACAACAACAACAACAAAACCCATAAGACAACCATAGCAGGTTCTGAGCAGAGAGCCCAGAGTGGTCCTGATAACTTGTTCTAGTTTTGACTGAACAGCAATACTTGGGTATAAAAAATGTCCCTGAAGAGTGGCACCAGAACTGGAGAGATGGCTCATCAGTTAAGAGCACTGGCTGCTCTTCCAGAGGGCCTGAGTTCAAGTCCCAGCACCCACCTGATGGCTCATAACTATCTGTAACTCCAGATCTAGGGGATCCAATGCTCTCTTCTGGCCTCCATGGGCACGGAGCCCATACAGTGCTCAGATAAACAAACAGGCAAGCCATCCACACACATAAAATAAGAACAGAATTAAACAACAGAAGGAGTGGCACCAACAGGCTACCCTACCCTCACAACTCCACACATAAGTGCACCAGCTACTCCTAACGGCTTGTGTCTCTCTGACTCTTAGGAAAGCAGCTTTCTTCAGAGAGGCCATCACTGGCATCAAGACGAAGAGTCCTTGTTCTCACTGCCTAACCAAAGGACAGGGAAAATCCAGAAATAGTACCTGGAACCTCAGAGGTCTTAACGTCTTAGATTTGGGGCTTTAGTTATTACTAAAACATAGTATTAAGTCACAAAAGCAACTCCTAGGACAAACATGCTTCTAGGTAACCTTAAACAAAATGAGATAGACACCAAGTCTATCACCATCATTACAGATCATTTTAAATAAACAAACCAAAGTCCTGTGTTTTCTTATGTTTAGGTATCAATAAACAAACGACCAAACAAAAAACAAAAACAAAAAACCAGGAACTGTGGCTGCAAAAGGAATATATGAACAGTAAATAGGAAGGGGTAAAATCTGTAATAGTAATACTTTCCTCCCCTGCAACTGAGACTATTACAGAAAACCACAACCGTACACAACACAGAGATCAACAGAAGGAATCCAGCGCCAATGGATACATCTACATCCTAGCTCCTGCATCTATGGCGGCTGGGGTGGAGCCTGTAGGAGAAAGAGTATTAGAAGTCCACTGTGAAGCAAGGGAAACTCTGTCCTAGACATGGCTGCAAACAGGACAAGAACAATAGCAACGCAAAGGACATGTTAACATGAAGTTTCGCCCAGTTCCATCCCTAGATCAGAACTAGAAGCAACTGTAACTGCTGGGGGAAGGAGAATTAACCCCTCCCATGGATGCGCCCCCTTACTGTTGTTCAGTGCAGAGCGGTCAGCTCTGAAATCATACACACACAAACAACAACAGACTCAGCAAGCTGTGTCTACACATATTGTGTATACACACGTGTACACACATACACATGTGACAATAATAGTTAAAGAAAAAGAGCCCATTAACTTAAGAGAGCAGAGAGGACGTGGGAGGGTTTCGAGGATGGATAGCTGGGGCGGGGGTGGAGGAAAGAAAGGGAAGGGGAAAGTGATAAAATTTTATTTCAATTAAAAACATAGAAAAGGATTAAAAAAAGAAGTATGAGTTACAGGTTAGGTTGAGTCTCAAGCAGGTTGGAAAAAAAGACAACTTTGAAAGTCACTAGAACCCTAGTGATCTTAGTACGAAAGGAATCGGTATTCCCCAATTACTAACACAGCACCTCACAGTTCTTAATTCCACTGTTGTTTCCTCCTAAGTTCTTGAATACGGCAAATGTTCCTGCAGAAATTATCCCTTACACAGAAAGAGATACCACGTTAACGCGGGTATGATTTCAGGACCCTAATTATTCTCAGGCGATGAGGATGACATGCTGATGATGTCATAAGGGGAGAGGCTGAACAAAAGATGGAAAGTTCTAGCCGGCAACACAAGGAACAAGCAAACCTTGAAGTCAAGCAGAGAGAAAGAACAGTGTGTGGCCACAGAGACACCGTGCATACAACAGCCCAACTGCAGTCAACAGCACCCAAGAGCTGCACTCTCCCAGCTTAAATTATTAAACTTTTTTATTTAAAAAAAAAATTAAACTTTTTTCCCCTTAAAAACAGAATCTTTCTGTGTAGTCTTGGATATCCTAGAGCTCACTGTGTAGACCAAGATGGCCAAGAACTCACAGAAATCCGCTTGCCTCTGCCTCCCAAGTGCTGGGATTAAAGGTGTGCATCACCATGCCTCACTTTAAAACAATGCTTTTAAAAACCTATTTGCTCTATGAGCATTTTAAAAGGACAAATTTCACTGTACAGAATGTAATTCATTTTCCAAGTCATGCTTACCATTCTATACAGTAAATGCCTTTAAAAATCCTTTTGGCATGTACCTATCAGGCTATAGCTAATTTGAAAATTAATGTAACATGATGTAAAACTTAATAAAACTGTTAAGAAAAATACCCAGTCATTTAAATACCTTTTTCTTCTTGGGCTGGGGTGTTGCATTTGTCTAGTAAACACAAGACCCTGGGTTCAATGCCTAGATGGGGTGAAGATGAGGGAGAAAAGCTTACTGAACCTAGTATCTAAATGGGTAAATGGGTAAATCTGTTCCCAGCAGATGTACCTTCACGCACACTCACAACATCCTATGGTCTGTACTAACTGGAATGCTATCAGTATTTATGAATCTTATTACAGAAAAAGAAATTAAATGGTTAGGAACTAGGAAAGCAATATTTAAATTGATATAATTACCAACAACAAAGAAACTTATAACATGAGTTATTTGCTACTAGGCTATAAATAAAATATTTTGATAGGAAAATGATATCTCAAAGCAATCATCACATCAAAAACTGTAAGGAACCATACACTTTTAGATAATTAGGCCAGTACATACTATTATAATTTTTTTTTGAAGGAAACTCTGAGTGACTACTTAATATTAAACATATCTATGACAGGGCTAGGATCCGCAGTGTAAATGATCAGTGCAGAGAGAAAGTGCACACACTTGGCTAACCAGAGTGAAGCATGTCTTCATCTCTGACTTCAGAGAAAGAGAAATAAAGGAAAGGGGAAAGGAAGAGGGAAGAGAGCAGAGAAAGAAGAAACAGCAGCCTACAGCTACTTCTTCTTGTAGGGAATGTATGGGAAAGTCAATAAACTCAGAACAAAGATTGAAGAAAACAACTGATGGAAGTGATGGGGGAGTTCTGAGACTGTAGACACGGTCTGTTGCAGCAGCGCCCCCAAGAGAGACAAAAACTGCAAGCTTCAGAGCTGCTGCTAGCGGCCATCAGGCACCGCCGTCCGTCAGTCTGTCAGTTCTCCTGTCGTGATTATCAACACCAAGGCACTGTTACAACACGCAGCGCTCAGCATGGAGATGCTGCCTTGTTTAGTGAGTTAACAGAAAGTCTGGGCGTTCTATGGGAAAGACTCTATACTAATAATATTACTGAAATTAAAGTCAGTAATAAAAACATTCTACTTGCTCCACATTCATGAAAAGAATTTAAGGGTTCAAGATTTAAAGGACGTGGGTTTTTTAACATATTCATTATGGCACCTAAAAAAATTGAAATGAGTTCTCTAACTCACTGTTGAAGTATCAATGACACTTTTCTCTCTTCCATCAATGTCCTCGTCCTCATCTTCATCACTGAAATCTGCAGCTGCATTTTCAAGGAATTTGAAATTGTCCAGCACGGAGGCAGAATCCGTTAACTCAGATTTTCTGGTTTAAAACACATACAACCATAATCAGCTAATCTTTCAAAATGTCACCATAAAAATGAATGGCTGAAAGGTTTCAGTAATTTATGTTTATATTATATATGATCCCCTAACTAGATTACGATCTACACTGACTTCCATCTATTGCAGTTCTGTGGATTAACTGAGAAAGACGGGCAAGAAGTGTCCAAGCACTTCAGTCCCATCTGTTTTGAAGACAAGCTCTAACACAGAGCCCCTTCTGAACCGGCACAGACTGACCTCCAGGTTAACCTTAATGTGCTGCTTTAAAAATACATACATCATTTTCAAGTAGATCCGCCTCCATTGTTCTCTGTTGTTTCTCCTCTGCAACTCTACTTTGACCTCTCATGTAAGTTTCCATAACTATATAACAAATCTACTGACTTAAAAGAGAAAAGTACGACGACTATTCATGCATGCACGTGTGGTACATCTCTAAAGAGAATTGCTACATTTTAAAAAGGTCCAATGGTATTTGTTTACAACATTTTTATTTTGAACCACTAATTCTATAGTTTTATGTTTCAAATAACAGGAACAACTGTTTTCCCAAAGAAATTTATAGAATTCAATCAACCATTCTTTTAGCCTAAATATGAATTTTCTAAAAAATCAACATAGACTTAGACATTCACAGAATCTTTGGAGATTTTTTTATTCAGTGAAGATTTATGAGAAATTTTTCTAATAAAGAGTAACCTCTACTGAACTATTTATGTTCATTTAAGTAAAACTATGTATATGTCTATGATCTGTGGTCTGAAACAAAAATCAAATAGTTCAAATAACTTGAATTTTCACAATTTATTAATTCAAAATATATGTGTATGTAAGTGTATGTACATATATACACATATTTAAAATAGATATTTTATATCAAAGGAAAGATAAGGAACAAGATTATGCTATAAATGAAATAACTAAGAAAAGATTTACTTTCTGATTTCTGGTTCATCAATAAAACATTCTTATAGATTTTTATTTAATTTCAACAACATCTTTTATGAGATTCTAACAGTGGATAACAGAGCTTTAAGATACTAAAATCTGTTAAATACCTCAATTTAAAGCAAATAAAAATATCATAAATAAAAATTATGTTCCTGAATTAAAATAATTATAAAGGTTTCTAACTAAACTTTTAAATTATAACATACAATTAATTAAAATTAAATTATGACTAAATCACTATCTAAAAATTCAATGCCTTCCAACCCAAACTACTGAATATGAACTGAAGTTATAGCTAACACCACTTCCAGTCAAAATACTCACCCAATCATTGCTGCCTCTTTAACTTCAGCCTCTGTGCCATTTATAACCGAGTCCTGGTTCTTGTCGTCCTCCCTGTCAGTGACGTCACTTGAAAAGCCCAACAATGCTCGCACTCTTTTGGATTTCACGTCTAGAATAGTGTCTGTGTAGCCGACCTCCTGGAGATACCTGCACAAAGACCACCCTTACAATTCAGTCACACAGGAATTAGCATTGTAAAACTTAAAGCGTAAATGAAAGTATTTCTTCAAACTCACTGACTACATAGGGTTTAACAGAACAGTACTATGTCAGTAAGACTTTTAATAATATTCCAGCTGCAGATGGAGCTGTCGCTTGCAGTACCAGCCTCTACAGTCACTGAGGAAAACCAAAGAACTATACAATAACACTATTCATTTATCTGAAGAAGAAACTGTTCTTCAGTGTATTGCAGAGCACACTTTTTTCTTCAGGAAGAATGGAACAATCTCCTCCCAAACTCTACCATTCCTACTTTACAACTGTTGCTCCACTTGTTTTTAACATTTCTTATGTGAAGTGTCATTAACTGAAACCTGGGGAGAATGTTTCTGGTCTAAATGGTTTCTTTCTATGACATAGAAAAGGATAAGACTTTTCATAACTGTCACTTGTAGAAGAGACGTTTCTGTCCTGAGAAATTCTAAAACAAAATAGACTATTAAATTGTGGGACATGAGGTATACAGACTCATGTGAATACGTGTAGTTCCAGGAAGTCAGAGGCACAGAAAAAAGAGCACAGAGTATGCAGTTATACGTGGGTCTTAAGTCCATTTCTGCCACTTCCGTGACGAGCAGCCTTGGTTCTCTCAACCTATTTCTATGCTCATTAAGAAGCCCAAATACCACCCATGATCTATACAAAAGCTCTCTACACCTAAGAGCCCCAATGCTAACTGCTTATTAATAATAATGTGTTTTAAAAGACCAAAAGTGGCAGTGGTGGGACCAGAACAAAGGAAATGACATCGATATCATGACATAATGATGACACATCATTTATTTATATAGTAACTGAGCATTCTACCGAAGGAAAGCCGAAAGCCAAGGTTGACAAGACAGCTAATTTAAATTCAGCTTATTTCAGGTTTTCATTTTTATAGCTACTATAGCTGAAAGACACCTCACAAAGCTATGTGATCAATATGTCTTATTAAATCAAGTTGCTCACTTTTCAGTCCCTTTCAGTATCTACAGAAAAGCCTTGATTTAAAATTTTGAAATAATAAATTCCTACTTATTGAATTTAATCAGATGTTTTTGAAAACTACTATAAGAAAGTAAGACGTAGTACTTAAAGAATTTCAGGTTTATTTATGTGTATGAATGTTTTGCATGCATGCAGGCATGCATGCATGTATGCGTACCACATGAGTGCCTGGTGTCTGCAGTAGTCAGAACAGCGCATCGGGTCCCCTAGAACTGCAGTTACGAATGGTGGTGAGTCACCATGTGGGTTCTGGAAACCAAACCCAGGGCCTCTGAGAAAGCAGCCAGTGCATGAAACCACTGTGCCATCTCCATCCCATTTTTCTATTTTGAGTGATTAATATTTGATATGTACCTTACTTTGGCAACAAAACTTATCACAAACTTCTGTTTCAAAACTGCTTGGCCACAGACATATCATTAAATAGTTAGTGCACAGCATACTGATAAAATGTCACCTTTTTGAGAAGGAGATAATGAATCTCTTAAATCTTTGAAAATTTCTTAATTTACTATGAAACCACTTCTTATGAACAAAGACTAATCAGCCCTTTAAAAATCATTACTATTTTATAAGCAGGGACAAGGACAGGGATGCACCCCTTTAATCCTGGCAGAGAAGGCAGATCCCTATGAGTTCAGGGTCAGCCTAGTCTACAGAATGAGTTCCAGGACAGTCAGGGCTACACAGAGAAACACTGTCTTGGAAATGGAAAAAAAAATAATTACAGTTTTATGTGTATGTGTGTTTTGCTCGCATGCTTATCTGTGCACCATGTGTGTGCCTAGTGCCCGAGGGACCAGCAGCAGGTGTCAAATCCCCTGGACCTGGAGTTACAGACAGTTGTGAGCCACCATGTCGGTGCTGGGAACAGAACCCAGGTCCTCTGCGAGAGCAGAAAATGCTCTTAAGTGCTGAGCCACCTCTCCAGCCTCCCAAATCAGCATTTTAAGAGCACATATCCTTTTAAAAACTGAAAAAGCATAAGAAATGGTGGCATACACCTGTAACTAAAGCTACTGAGGAGGCTCGGGAAGGAACATTACAAACTCAAGGGTAGTCTAGGTGACTTAATGAGATCATGTCAATAAAGAAGGAAGTAAACAAGCAAACAGGAGGTATGCTCAGAAGGAGACCACTTGCTTCGCTTGGCAATTCACAGTACCAAAATATTCATCGTACCAAAAATAAATTAAAAAAGGAAAATACATGTCATATTTAAGACTCAAGTGAGGACAGTAATGAAAATCCAGTTAATTGTTTAATTTTTTTTCCTAACTTTGTCTAGATAAAAGACAGGTATAAGATATTGTAATATTCTCTTTCTATAGTCAAAAGGAATGGATAGCATTAATCTACCTTGAAATTCTTTAAAATAAACTACTAATAAGCCATCCCCAAAGTCCAAAGCAAAACAAATTTCCTTTTACTTTGGCATAGATCTGTATACCGTTTCCAAGACTACAGGTCTAGTCTTCGATTGACATCAAACCTCAGCAGAGCCCCAGTCATGTACTAGGAGAAAGCAGATGTTAGGCAGCATCTGCACAATGGGGATCCAGAGTCCATCAATGCCGGAGAAGGCTTGTAACAGAAATGTATACAGGAATCCTTACTGCTTTGTAGTGAAACATCTATGTTTAGAGTGTTGATGAAATGAGAATAATGACGACACAGAATTCTCTTAACTACATGAATTCCAACAGTGGGGATAAACGTAAATATGAAAAACAAATAGTACATCAAGTTTTTTTTAAACTACCTTACTACTTACTCCTCTCAGCAATGGTATAATACAGGAGAAACTTGTGAGTTAAAAATACAAACAAGGGGGCTGGCGAGATGGCTCAGAGGTTAAGAACACTCACTGCCCTTCCAGAGGTCCTGAGTTCAATTCCCAGCAACCACATGGTGGCTCACGACCATCTATAATGAGATCTGGTGCCCTCTTCTGGCACCGGATCTACAGGCATACATGAAGGCAGAATACTGTATACATAATAAATATTTTTTTTTAAATACAAACAAAAAAGCATGAAAAGAATGTTCTCACGTTCAGCAAGTTCTCCGTTCCGCCTTGGGTACTTACTGTCTGAGCAGCTGCCGGCCTTGTTTCCACATTACCTGGCTATTCTGCTGTGGCTGTGCCTCTGCTTCATTGCCTTCATCTGGAGATAGCAAAGCACAATGGAATTGACTTACTTGATGGTTAGGCCACCTAACTCATAAACAGTGTCGAATAAACACTATAAGGTTAAGAATATGAAAACTGTAACTTTTGCTGGGCGGGCAGTGGTGGCGCACGCCTTTAATACCAGCACTCGGGAGGCAGAGCCAGGCGGATCTCTGTGAGTTCGAGGCCAGCCTGGGCTACAGAGTGAGTTCCAGGAAAAGGCACAAAGCTACACAGAGAAACCCTGTCTCGAAAAACCAAAAAAAAAAAAAAAAAAAAAGAAAACTGTAACTTTTAAGAGATGTGTTTTAGGGCAATAGGAACTGTTTTTTAACTCAAATTTTAGTAATAAAACTCTGCACGATTAAGTCTCTCTACTGGATTCCCTTTAGAGCAACAGAATTAAGAATAAAGACATTTTTTCTTTCATTTTTCACTAGCCTGAGAATTTTCCTCTAGGACAAAGACCTATCAAATCAAGTTACACAGTGAGAAGGAAATAGAAATATTGTAAAACCTAGAAATGGTAGTAAAAGTAAAACAAATAAAAACCCCAAACAGTTTGATACAAATATGTAAAGAATTATCTCAGAGCCAGGTGGTGGTGGCGCACACTTTTAGTCCCAGCACTTGGGAGGCAAGAGGGGAGGATCTCTGAGTTCAAGGCCAGCCTGGTCTACTGAGTGAGTTCCAGGACAGCCAGGGCTACACAGGGAACTGTCTCAAACAAAGCAAAGCAAAACAAAACAAAACAAATGAATGAACAAAAGAAAGAAATTATCTCAACTGGGGACATGATGTGGTTCAGTCGGTAAAATGCTGGCCAGGCATGCTTAAAGCCGTGGGTTCTATCCCAAGCACTGCCTGAAACCAGGCAGGGTGGCATAAGTGTGTAAGCCACCTCCCAAGGTTGCTGTGGGATGTTCTGTATGGCAAGTGTGTTGCTGATTAGTCAATAAATAAAACGCTGATTGGCCATTGGCTAGGCAGGAAGTGTAGGCGGGACAAGGAGGAGAATAAAGCTGGGAAGTGGAAGGCTGAGTCAGAGAGACACTGCCAGCCGCCACGATGACAAACAGCATGTGAAGATGCCGGTAAGCCACGAGCCACATGGCAAGGTATAGATTAATGGAAATGGATTAATTTAAGCTGTAAGAACAGTTAGCAAGAAGCCTGCCACGGCCATACAGTTTGTAACCAATATAAGTCTCTGTGTTTACTTGGTCGGGTCTGAGTGGCTGTGGGACTGGCAGGTGAGAGAGATTTGCCCTGACCGTGGACCAGGCAGGAAAACTCTAGCTACACAAGGTGGAGACAGGAAAATCAAAAGCTAAAGACCAGCCTGGGTTCTCATTCTCTTAACAGCTAAGCCATCTATGCAGCCCCAATAAAGCTCTTTTATGCACAGCAACTAGACCTTTGTACTACTAAACAGCTCTGTAAATTTTATGGGGGAGGGGAATAAAATAATTGAAGTAGACACACACACACACACACACACACACACACACACACACACACGGAATGAAATGAAATGAAAACACAATGTACCAAAACTTCTGGGATAAAATGAAAGCAAACCTAAGAGGGAAGGAAACTAACAGCTTTAAGTACCTACAAATAAGAACAGAAAGAAGGCCTGGAGAGGTGGCTCAGCAGTTAAGAGCACGCACTGCTCTTGCAGAGGGTCCTGAGTTCAGTTCTCAGCAGCCACGTCAGATGGCTCACAACCACCGGGACCTCCAGCCCCAGGGGAGCCACTGCCCTCTTCTGGCCTCTAGAGAAACCTACAC
This sequence comes from Peromyscus eremicus, assembly GCF_949786415.1. Taxonomy (NCBI): domain Eukaryota; kingdom Metazoa; phylum Chordata; class Mammalia; order Rodentia; family Cricetidae; genus Peromyscus; species Peromyscus eremicus. The sequence continues at coordinate 15,652,243 of NC_081437.1, read as the reverse complement.
TCACGTTCACATGCACATGTCCATATGCATCATACACAATTTAAAGTGAAAAATAAAAAAAAGAGTGAGAACTCAAATAAGTGCCTTAGAAATGCACCTCAGTAGTTTAAAAAGGCAAGGAAAAAAAAAAAAACACCAAAAGGTAGGTGGAAAGAAATTATCAAAACCAGAGCAGAAATAACTGAGATGAAAAGACTACAGAGAATGAATGAAATGATGAGTTAATGCCTTGAAAGATTAGCAGGATGGACAAACCCTGAGATGAATTAACTAAAGACACAGAAAACTCAAACTAATAAAACTAGAGGTCAAGAGAGAGACAACAGATATCAAAGAACCTGGGAAAATCTTAAGAACATACTTATAATATTCTGGGATGTACATGTAAGACTATTACATTTAGAACTCAATTTGAAAAGCTTCTCTACTGTACTCAAATGTGGAGAAATGGGAAGAATATGAATTTCTGGGTCAGATAAGTCTGAGTTCAATTCCATGTCCCACATCATTTAATGACTGGTTAACCTCAGGCAAAATTTTCCAACTTCCTGAGTTTAAAGTTTTGCACAGATAAAATGAGAATAACAGCATCTTTATTAAATGATTATTTCAAGAATTAAAGTTAATGAAGCCCTTACAATTATGGGTAGGCATTTTAATAAAGGATATAAATGATTGTAAATACTTTTACTACTTGAATAAGAATTAAATCTGAAATATGACAAAAATTAAGGGCGGTAATAGCTTTGGTACAATTTTCCTCACTCCCCTTTTACACCTGCTAATGAACACACCCTGTATCTCTGTAAGTAAGAAACAGAAACTTCACCGAAGGGGTCGAGTTTGTTTGCTTTTTGTTTGTTGACAGTACTGAACTTAGTTAGGGCTCCATCCATGCTAGGTATGTGCTCTAGCCACTGCGCTGTGTCCCTGGCCCAGTGAGGCATCGAGGGTCAGGGATTCGCCAGTTCCCTTACGCTCTGAGAAGAAACCTCGTATTCCCACAGTTCTGCTGGGTCACAGGATCTCAAGGACAGCGTGCACTGTGTTTTGCTCCAAAGCTTCCGTTATATCCAGGAAGACACAGTAAGAAGTGAGGTTGGTTCATGCCACCCCACCATGCCTGAACCTTCTGCTATATGAAGAACATAGGCAGAAAATGGTGAACTAAAACAGGGTGCAGATGAAGAAGAAGAAAAAAAAAATCTCATGACACTAAATGATTAGTGCCCCCCAAAACAAGACAACAAAAAATAACATGCAAACATATACTAACTTACAGTTTCAAATGTTTCTACAAGATATTAGACATTAATTTTTTTATTACATAAACTTCCTTTACAAGTGGCTTACCAGAATCATAGCTTGGAGGCTTCATGTCTCCCTGATTCAGTTCTGTTCCATATTTCAACTTGTGGTATTTGGCTCTAACAAAGAAATGAGAAAACACAAGCCATGTTAAAACACAGTTCGATAAGTTTTAAGATATGGAAGAGAAGTTTTAAGTGTGTAACAGTCCTGGCTAAACATGCCTAGAACTTTCAAAGGCTCTAAAATTTCCATGATGTCAAAGTCGTAACAAAAAAATACTTACCTTTTTTGTTGTTCAATCACCAACTGTCATTATAATAAACAAACAAAAAAACACTAGAAATAATTTTTTTCATTTTATACCTAGAATGAACCATATAAATTCTAGTTTGTTATATTCAAATTTTCTTGATACCTTTAAGCTGAATTAGAGCAAAGAATAAAAAAGATCTTCACTGTACAATTTAATTTGTTAAGATTAGCCTTTCTCAATACTTGAGTTTATCTTAAAAAGAAACACTACCTATATTGCTCTGTGCCTTACCGGGTATTTATAATTCACCAGATACTCTTACGGTGAGCCATCAAAGCATGACAAAAACCCTGATGAAATCCCCTTTGTGCAATGAGATATTCTAGCAGTAGTGGTTAAATATTTTCCTTAGTCAGCATATACTTTGTCTTTAGTCAGAAAAAAACAAAAAACACGATTAGGAAGACTGTCTAATTTCTTTTTAAAATTGGCACAGTATTACTATTTTGAGCTAACTGGACGAGCCATCTAATTTAATCATCTCAGATCTAGGCAAATGAAACAAGAAAAATGATCCAGATAAGGAAAAAATATTTAAAGATTAACTTAAAAAATACATACAGTTAATATATTTGTATATTTTAACTTTTTTCTCTACAAAATGAAGTTTTTTTGCAAGTAAATATTCAACAAGTTAAGCTAGACAACAATAAAAATATACAAATAAAACAATAATTTTCAAAACCAAAGTAAGAATAAAGGAAAAGGCAACATAGCCAAATAGAAAGTGTTTCGTCCTTATTTAAAAAAAAAAAAATGAATGATGGGGGGGGAATGTTCTGGATAGATGGCTCATCAGTTAAGAGCACTGGTTACTCTTCCTAAGGTATAGCTCACAATTATCTGTAACCTTAGCTCCAAGGATCCGAAAACCTCCTCCGTACCAGGCACACACATGGTGCACACACACACACACACACACACACACACACACATACACACACACACACACACTAAAAATAAGTTAAATTTTATCAAAAAATAGATGGAACACTTATCATAAAGTTTTATATAATTTAAAATTAGATAAAGAAAATTATTGACTTCAATATATAAGTTACCAAAATCCTTCATTTTTTTAATAATCATTTTGTCACAAAGAAAAACTGTGTTTTTATATAGAGGAGAGTCTTAAGACAATTTACAGATTACAGGCACCAAATTATCTAGAACATGCTTCTCCATATTCCTAATGTGTCTTTTAACACAATGATTTCATCTTTTAACACAAACATTTCCAAATCTATTTCCATATACTTGGAATAAAATTGATGATCAGAAGGGAAGCTGTGGAGACATTAGCTTGACTTACAGTTATAAGAAAGCAACAGATTCTTAATGTAATCGTCATTCTTTAGATTTCCAGAAATATTTCATCTGCCATAGACAAAGTAACATTAGCTTCTTAAAAGTCACATAGCTGGCCTGCTGACGGATAACAACATTCAAATAAAAGTAGCCACAATTATATGAACCTTATTTATATGATGTAAACACAGAGCGAGAAAGCATTTCCCAACACAACATGCTGCATTCCCGTGCATTCTAGTGGTCTTAGAAAAAAAACTGCAACATTAGTTGTTTTTAAAATAATCAGAAAACGGGTTGGGGATTTAGCTCAGTGGTAGAGCACCTTGCCTAGCAAGTGCAAGGCCCCGGGTTCGGTCCTCAGCTCCAGAAAAATAATAATAATAACAGTAATAATCAGAAAACATTATAAACAATATATGTAACACTATCAACTACTACTTCACAAAAATTTAGACCAAGGCAAAATATGCAGATAGCTGTTGTGGTTAGGACGAGCTCTGACTCCTAAGATCTGTATTTCCCTACTTACTAAATTTTCTAGAAAACACTAACAGTCCTCCTCAAACTTAAAACATCGTGAGAGAGAAGATGCTAAAATGCTTCTCAAGAACTCATGGTTTCCCACTGCCCTGATACTTCAAGTCATTGTGTTAACAGTTCACTATTCTTTTTCTGTCTCATGACCTACAGGATAAACAGATCTCACTACTTCATATACATCTATGCTTTCCATCCCCAATGGCCTTTACTGGATAGGGTAACATAAACCTGATTGATAATTCTAGCTTTGTTTAAAAACCGACCTCATAAACAATATGTTGGGAGTAAAAAACATGTCCAATCACATCTTAAATGTTGATGCTAAAAAGAACGGTGTGTGTGTGTGTGTGTGTGTGTGTGTACTGGCATGCATGAACATGTGTTTGTGTGTAGAGGCCAGAAGTCAAGGTTAAGTGTCTTCCACTACCATTTCTATACTGTTTTCTGTAACAGAGTTTTCACTGAACCCAGAGCTCGCCATTTCAGCTACACTAGCTGTCAGTAAACTCAAGCGCCTATCTCTGCCCCATGCTGGGCTTACAGGTAAGTGCCCTGTGCCTGCCTTTTTTGTTTTTGTTGTTTTGTTTTTGGTGAGGGCTGGGATCTGAACTCACGTCCTTATATTTGCATGGCAAGCATTTTACCCACTGAGCCATCTCCCCATTCCCTAATGATTAATTTCAACAAATATTGAATTCTTATCATATGCAAGGTGTGCTGACCGCTGGAAATACCCTGCAGCTAGCTTATAGTGAGGTAAGAGTGAAAACAAGAGGATCTCTAAGACCTGGGAAAATAAATAAGTACTGCATACTGACATAAGCGCTGTCAGCAAATATCTGAAGAATGTGGACAAAGGATTACCTAACTCTGCAAAACGCAATGTCAAATAAAACTATAGGAAAGGTAACAGGAGATTTTAACTAAAGCTCAATCAGTAAGATATACAAGATAGTTCTGTCTGGATTTTCACAAATAACTGCTGTGTTTAGGACAAGCTCTGGGTCCTAAAACATAAACAGCCAGCAGGTCAAAATACTACAAACACTAAGTTTGGTAAGCAAAAGAATTAGAAGGAATAGAGGTCAAAGAAGACACTAGAAGAAAAGTGCTACTTACATAGGAATAGCTTTGAAATTAACCAGGTATTTTAAAGAGGGATAGAACATCATTATTCCTCTTTTTTTTTTTAATTTGGAAAATTAATTCTAGTACCTAGAAGATGAATTAGAATTTGGAGATAAAAAAGCAAAAAGACAGTCGGACTATCACAGTAAAGATAAAAGTGACAGTGAATGCAGAGAATCAGAAAACACAGGAGAAAGTTTCAAAGATGGTTTTCTATAGATCTGAAGTTCCTTAGAATTAAAACTGCTGAAAAATGTCAAATCAAACACTGTACTGTTGAAAAGAAATATGTAAACCTGCTTATTCTGAAAAGTCTATCATACTTTAAGGGATGCTTTGATAACTTCACTGCTAGGTGAACAGTTCATCTATATTAAAGATTCAGTTCTTATTTTATTTTGGCTCTCTAAAGAGGGGAACTTAGAAAATCTACATTGATCTTTACTTAGCTGTTTATAGGTTAAATGGCATGATATTGAATTGCCTTTAAAATGGACCAGGGCCATAAACATGTAACTGATAATGAAAGTATAGAATCAGAAGTGAAGTTCTGACTTCTGAATGACCGTTCCAACTGTACAAAAGTTAACTGGGATGCACGACCGCACAGTACTTCAGCGGCTGCCTTAACCTTGCTGTATGATGCTTCTTTACTGCAATAAACTGATGCAACCAAATTAAATGAAAAATTAGACCAGGGCAAAGTGAGTGACACACACAGTAGCTGTTAGAGCCTGCAAACGTGTGTGTAAAGGTTACTAAACTGGGTTTGGAGATGGCTCCCTGGGTACAGTACTTGCCCGCCCAATATAAGGACCTGAGCTCAGATGCCCAGAACACACACACACAAAGCCAGAAGAGGAGCTCATGTATATAATCCCTGGAAGCTGGCGGGCCAGGCTGCCCGGTACAGCAGGAGATCCTGTCTCAAACAAGTGGAAGGTGAGGACCCACACTCGAGGTTGCCTCTGACCTCCACCCATGTACCACAGCACACACACACAGGATAGCATGTGTACACCTCTACTCACACACAAGAATATTCACACACACACACACACACACACACACACACACACACACACATATACAATTTTTAAGTTGTTCATTTCTCCAAATTTTTGTTCCAAATGTCTTCAATCCATTTTTTTAATTCCTGGGATTAGAAAAATAATTCCAGGAGAGAAATCACTAGAGTATTCTAGAGTTCCAAAATGTATTTGTAATACCAAGTATTAAAGTATTAGAAAGATAATTTTGGATTGAAAAGTCAAATGCTCCATGATACAAGAACATGCTTTGTTATTTGTTAAATTAATATCCTCAAAAAGTGTCACTGCAGGGACTGGAGAGATGGCTCAGCAGTTAAGAGCACTGGCTACTCTTCTAGAGGACCTGGGTTCAATTCTCAGCACCCACGTGGCAGCTCACAACTGTCTGTAACTCCAGTTCTGGTCTCTGTAGACACCAGGCCCACACATGGTGCACATATATACACACAGACGAAACACCCATACACATGAAATACAACTAATAATAATGATGACGATGAACCTTTTGTTGTTGTTGTTGAAGTTTCATTGCAGCTGTGCATGGTAAGGCATGCCTATAACCCCAGCACCCAGAGACTACAGGGATTCCATGGCCGATGCATGTGAGCTCTAGGCCAGCCTGAACCGCACATTTAGACTCTGTCCAAAGGGAAAGTAAGGAATCAAACTGAACAAAACAAGTGCCATTGGATCAGAACAACTCCCACATCGCCTCACGAACACCCAAAGAAGGAAAATTAGTTTGGAATCTCTCTGCTACAGAAGGAGGTAAGAAAAGAAATCTTCCTAGGCTTGGCCAGTTCTTTCTCCTCTGCTCCGCAACCATCTGGAAACAGTCAGCGGGTTCACCTGTCTCCGCTTTCTCTTCCCTCTGCTTCTCCCTGTGACCCGGCTCCTGTCCTTTGCAGGACAGCTCTCCAGAGGTGGCCAGGACATCAGCAGGCACCCATGGGCAAACCCCGATGACTACTCTCAGCCACAGCCTGCCTGGAGCCTGCTCTGGCCTCTGCCAGTGTCAACTCCCCGTCCTTCCTCTTCCCAAACGCTGCTCTCTTCCTCCTCCAGAGACTCCTTTTCCGGCCCTTCCTCCTCAGTCCTCTTCTAAGGCACCTGACTGTTTCCCATGGCTCCAACCAGTCTCTCTCCTAAGACGTGCCTCAGCAGCACCCACGGTCACCCGTGTTCTTCATCTTCTTCCACTGCCTCCCTCCCTCCCGAGACAGAAACCTGGGAGTCGCTCTTGACTCTCCTTTCTCGGGATCTTGGGATACCATCTCCACATTTTTATATCTCTGCATTTTAGATTCTTTGTATTTAAAATGTTTTATGGCAGACACTGCTGTATTCCAGCAGGTACTGCTTATCATTTCTCATTTATTATAATGTTCCTGCCCTGATAAGAAGATCTTCCAGTATAGTCCCCAGGGAGATATTTCAAAAACGTATTTCATGCTTAAAGACTTCTCCTAGCAGCACAATCCCAGACTGGATCCTAGACTGGAGGCAGGGGCTGACCCACTCTGAAGAGCTCTATCAGGACATCTGGACAGGGAAGAGAATTATACCAACATTAAGTTTCACTAACAATAATATATGGTAGTTAGATAAAAGAAAGTTCTTGCTCTAAGAAAACACAGGGGAAAAAACACCAAAAAAGAAACATACATTAAACTAGCTAGGGGAGAGTTAAGCAAATAATTTACGGGAAAAACAACAGGCTCACAGACTGAGCATAATTAAGCAAAGATAAATGTATAGTTGGCGAATCTGAGTAAAGAGTATAAAGAGGGCACTGGAGGGATGGCTCAGTGGTTAAGAGCACTGACTGTTCTTCCAGAGGTCCTGAGTTCAATTCCCAGCACCCACATGGTGGCTCACAACTGTTTATAAATACAGTTCCAGGAGAACCAATACTCATGGCAAAACACCAATACACATAAAATAAAAATAAATGAATTAAAAAAAAATAGGGGCTAGAAAGACGGCTCAGCGGTTAAGAGCAGTGACTGTTTTTCCAGAGGTCCTGAGTTCAATTCCCAGCAACCACATGGTGGCTCACATTACAATGAGATCTGGTGCCCGCCCTCTCCCGGCCTGCAGTCATACATGCTCTATACATAATAAATAAATAAATCTTAAAGAGTATAAAGAATTCTTGCAGTTCTCCAATTAGTTCAAGATCATTTGATATAAACATTTTGAAAGTTTTCCATGTTTCCTACCACATTTAAGGTAAACATTTGAACTCCTTAAGTAGACTCCACAATCTGACTCTTGCGCACTAATCACCATTTCCGGTCATCAAATAACAACTAATGTCCGTGATACTCTTAACACTCTTCACACACGGGATTGCAAATTCCTGTGCGCATTGCTTGGTTCCAATGTGGTCTCTCATCTTCCTACACGTGCCTCACTGGTGAGGCCTCTTATCTGTCATAATGCTGCTCAAGCCACTTAGGGATGGTAGTATAGCTGCTTCCTTCTTTCTGATCCCACTATATATCACGTACATATTTCTACCTCAGCCCCTGGCACCTCAGTGTACTTTATAAGTCTAGATACAAGCCTTCATGTGCGTGCACACACACATACCCCAGACACAGACACAGACACAGACACAGACAGACAGACACACAGACACACACTTCTGGTTACTTTAGTATTTGTGTATTTCAGTTCTACTGCCTTACAGATAACAAAATAATAAAGAGTACAGGCTTTAGATTCAGTCTGGAGAGATCTGACCTACAGCTCTACAACAATTACTTAGTTTTAAGTCTCTGGGTCTGGAAACTGCTGGTTTGTCAACTTGACACAAGCTCCAGTTATCTGGGGAAGAGGAAGCCACAACTACGGTACTGTCTCCATCAGACTGGCCCCTGGGAATATCTATCTGTAGGGCATTTTCTTGATTAACGATTGGTGTAGGAGGGCCCAGCCTAGTGTGGACATGCTACCCCTGGCAGGTGGTCCTGAGCCGTACAGGAAAGCAAATGAAGGGGCTGGGGAGATGGCTGAGCCTCTTCCAGAGGACCAGGGTTCAATTCCAAGCAGCCACATGGAAGCTCACAACTGTCTATAACTTAGTTCCAGAGGATCCAATATCTTCTTCTGGCCTCTGCAGGTACCAGGCACATATGTAGTACACAAACATATATGCACACAAAAAACACCCACACACATAAAAATAAGTACATTTTTTAAAATGAAGGAAAAAAAGAACAAAACAACCACCAAAACCAAGCAAATGGAGCAAGTCAGGAAGCAGAGCTCCTCCATGGTCTCTGCTTTAGCTCCTGCCTCCAGGGTCTTGCCTTGAGCTCTTGCCCAGACTTCCTTCCGTGATGGCCTGTGACCTGGGAGTTCTAAGATGAACTAAAGCCTTCCCCGCACCAAGTTGGCTTTGGCAGTTTTTATCAGAAACCTATCAGAAAGTACAATGGCCAGGATACTGCAACTACTCAACACAGTACATCGATTTCTGTTCTCATCTCCCTCACCTCTGGGAAAACCTACAGAGAGGACAGCTGGAGATCTCAAGTATTTGCAAATTACATACTTTTAAAAATGTTTTTCTTTCTGTCTCCCTAATGTCGCTTTCAATCAGCTTCTTAAGGCACAGAAAAATCCATTTATTTTTTCACCAACTGGAGAAACCTCTTGTGTATCAATTTCTCAACATTTAAAAATATTTTGTTAATGTTATTTTATGGTGGTTTTACACACAGTTCGTTTGCCAACTTCAAAAAAAAGACAGAAAAACAAGTGACTATCAAAAATAAGGCAAAAAAATCCCTAAAATAGAGAATTCTAATACCAGGTTATCAAATGTGCAGGTTACTGGAAACAATGAACTACTTCAGACTGCTGATAAAAAAATCCAAAGACTGGCCATTAAAGAAACTTAATCCACATGATAATTTCCCCAAACTCTCACATGTGACCTATTTCCCTTTACTTATGACCCAAATGTAACACTAGCAAAGTCGTAAGGCAAGCTCTCCTTCTGCAGAGATAAGAGTATCTCACAAAGGAACAAAGGAATAAAATATTTTTTAAAAAGTCGATGAAAAGGTATTGTCAATCAGAGCAATTTTTTCTTAAGAAACTGTATCATGCTGAATATTACATCATAAAAAAGGGAGAAGCATTATAGAAATTTCCTTTATGATTAAAATGTAATTTTACTCTAGGAATAAAAAAAAAAAGAAGTAAAAGAAAAGGAAAGAACATGACTGCTCTTAGGTGGTGGAGGAGAAAGTTTATAAAAGAAAGTGGATAAAAAGGAGAGCATAGGTAGAGGCAGGGACATCTGGAAGAGTTGAGAATGGATATGACCAGGCTAAGCTGGGCCACAGCTCTGTGTGTGTGTGTGTGTGTGCGTCCAGGTACAAAAAAAGGGTAGGTAACCAAAATGTCTGTATTATACAGGGAAGAGCCCCTGGGCTGGAGAGTTCAGGGTAGAGTATGCCAGCCATATCCTGTAACAGGTAGGGACTGAGGGATGCTGGGAGAACCTGGCGGCCAGGTCCGCTTTGATATGTTAAATAGGCACCTCAGCCATTTGTGGTGGGTTTGAAACTTAACACTATGAATAAATGGTTGCGTGCTGGGCATATAGCTCAATGATAGAGTGCTTGCACAACATGTACATGACCCTGGGTTTAATCTCTAGTACCATGAAAAGAAAAACAAACAAAACGATATAAAAGAAAGCAAAAGAAGAGCTGATCGTGACCCATAATCCGAGTACTTGAGAGTTAAGAGGCAGAAGGATGAAGCGTTCAAGGCCAGCATCTTCTACCTAGTGAGTCTGAAGCTAGTCTGTATGAGACCCTATCTCAAAACAAACAAACCTAAATAACTAAATAAATAAAGAGCAGAAGATGGAGTGGAGAGAAATGGATGACAGCCTAAGTCTAGGAAGAACATAAGCTTCATAAGCACACAATATAAGAAGTAGATTGTGGCCGGGAGGCCGTGGTGCACGCCTTTAATCCCAGCCAGGCGGATCTCTGTGAGTTCGAGGCCAGCCTGGTCTACGAGCAAGATCCAGGACAGGCACCAAAACTACACAGAGAAACATTATCTCAAAAAAAAAAGAAGTAGACTGTGAATAAATGTGGCTAAAACATTTTAAACCATGTAAATCACCTTATTAAAGTTATTGTTATTCATAATAAGATTAACATATTGTAATCATACACAAAATGTTTATTCCCTACTCTTGGGTTCAAGAGTACATGGCATCAAGATATGATTGTAGTTTAGAAATGGTAGAATAATGAAGATGGTTAGGACAGAGGGATTTTACTGAATTACCTTTCCTGCTTCAGAGCATATTCCAACATTTTGATCCTCCTCACAAGATCTTTCTTCAAATTTTCTTGACCTTTCCTCTCCCCCTGAAGGAAGGCAATCTGGGCCTGGAAGGGAGAGAAAGGCGAAACTCAGTTCAGAACAGATGCCTTTAAGAAAGAAGTTTTACAACAGCAGGCAACCAATACAATTCCTCTTCAAATCCGTCACAGTGTAAACTAAAGAATATGAGCTGAAAGGGGGAAGTCCTAATTTGAAAACTATCCACGGGAGACCTATTCACAGTGTATTCCAGATGAGAGATGCTGCCTCACGTGGTCCCTGGTTTTCCTAAGGACCTATAAAACAACAAACAGGGTACAAAGCAGACGTGCAGTTTGTCCAAAGTATAAAAGTACCTTGAAAGAGGTTCATTTTTATAAAAAATGAAGGCAGGAAAGTAAAATGACCAGAATTCTTATAAATTCTTCCAAGTGAAGAGTTTTGTTATGAAGATGAAAAGAGTTAAACATTTCAGCATGGGAAGGAGGAAGGACCCCTTATGCCCCTCATTGAGGAGAAAACAGCAGCTAATGGATGGTGAGGAAGATGGTCACTTTTGTGGGGGTGGGTAGGCACATGGGCCTGTGGGCAGCACTAAGTGGACTCTGTAGGTAGGACATGAAGTTGTGAGAAAGACAGGAGATGTGATGGAGAAGAGTAGGGGGGTGGGAGACGAATGGGGAGAGTGGGGGACGGATATGACCAAGACACATTATATACATGTATGAAATTTTAAAAGTTTCATGATATATCTAAATTTTATATGACAGTCCCTAACTTAATCCTGGACTTATCCTACAAACAACAAATATAGCTCTATTTCCTCATCTCCTTTAAGGAAAGGTAGTATGTGAGAGAAAAGAGAGACTGGAAAGGAGACACTCAGATGTCAGATCCTCAGCACACTGCTGCTGCTCTCCACAGTAACCAACTGCGGCATCTCACCATGAGACAGACAGACAGCAGGCAGCGTCAACTGCAGTAGGACAGGGACAGGAACGATCAGCTTTCAGGAACCAACAGACACTGAGGACCGAAACCCCACCTCTGCTTAAAGAACTGCAAGCGTTGGAATACGCGCTTGTCCAAGCAATTGGAATCCCTATAGAGGCAAGAAGGAGCTCATTTAAGGTGTGTCACAGATGACCACCAACTTCCCATGGGCACATGCTCCTCTCACCCATTTCTACCACACCAACCTAGAGACGGACAGCAATGTTATTATATATGAGCACTGCTTTCCATTCAGAAAAGAACTTCACATTTAAGGATGACTTTAAAACACTCCCAAAGAATTCTGAGGACTGTCCAACTGTGGTTTAATGAATAAACCAATAAACTTAGTTCTATTTCATTTAAATGAGACTCAGTTCTATTTATTTAGTCCATAGTGAACATACAATCCAATTTGCTACTGTCCTCATAACCTCTGAATTATAAATAGTACTATGATGTGTTTATTTTCATTGCAAAAAGTTCTTAAAACTTTTTCAATCCAAAGGACGTTTTCCTTATTAAAATAATTAAAAGACTGACAACAATTCAACTCTATATAAAAAAAATAAACAAAGGAAAAGACACTGAACATCCATCGTATCTGTTCATTCCTCAAAGATCCTAAAATGCTTTAAATATGTACTCTAAGATGATATATAGAATAATGGCACATGCCCCTCAAGCTGATAAAATGAAAGCTCATCAGAAGAATATGTCAGCCCAACTCATTTGGCCAAGCAACCCATTGCTTTGACAGACTTAAAAAGTGTTAGTAAAAACAATAAAGCTAATCAGTGTAACCAAGCAAAGTAACAATAACATAAATTGCCAACTTCCTCTCTATATTCTTCGGCTATTTCTGAGTTTCTGACATGTCACTGATCCTGGGTGATTCTACAGTTCAACCTGTAACATGAAGTCTACACTGTGATTGAGTCTCCAGCCCACTGGCAACTTGCCTGTCTTTCTATGACACTTGCTTCCCTATTCTACCAACTCACATCGAGTCTAGTTACATCATGGACACAGAAGCCACCAGGCTGTTGGGCAGTCATGGAAAGCCCGCCTGAAGGATCCCGGAGCCACGGCCCTCCTCAAGCTCAGACACTCATAAGACTCTCTTATAAAGGACAAAGGAGACACTGAGGAAATTCAACGTCAGAGTCCTGCCACATCAGTCTTGTGATCTTCTAAAGAGTTAATTCATAAAAGTCACAGAAAAAACGGTTCCAGGCTGAAGAACTGAAGAGGCCAGAAACCAAATTCAATGCATGATTCTGACCTGGAATGGATTATGCAGAATAGTGAGAGGTGAAACAAGAATGGAGGCTGAAGACTAAAAAGTCCCAATAGATCAGGGCTAACTTGCTGATGCTGATGCTCTGTGTTACACAGGACAGTCTCTGTTTGTAGAAATAAACACTGAGGAATTCGGTCAGAGCCAATGAACTATCAGACTAACTGGCAAGTAGCCCTTACAGTTCAGGAAAAACAAATTCTTTGTGTGGTCCTCTCAATTTTTCTTACAGCTTAAGATTTTCCTTGTTGGCTTTTAAAAAATGATACACAGCCGGGCGGTGGTGGCGCACGCCTTTAATCCCAGCACTCGGGAGGCAGAGCCAGGCGGATCTTTGTGAGTTCGAGGCCAGCCTGGGCTACCAAGTGAGTTCCAGGAAAGGCGCAAAGCTACACAGAGAAACCCTGTCTCGAAAAACAAAAACAAAAAAACAAAAACAAAAACAAAAACAACAACAAAAAAAAAAGATACAAGCCGGGCGGTGGTGGCGCACGCCTTTAATCCCAGCACTCGGGAGGCAGAGCCAGGCGGATCTCTGTGAGTTCGAGGCCAGCCTGGGCTACCAAGTGAGTTCCAGGAAAAAAAGGCACAAAGCTACACAGAGAAACCCTGTCTCGAAAAACCAAAAAAAAAAAAAAAAAAAGATACACAATAACAACTTTGAAAAGCAAAGGTTCCCCCTCGACCCTAAAGCCAACACACACACACAACAGAGAAACCCAGGAGTACTGAAACTAAGTGAGAAGCACAACAAAACATCCATTTCAACATGACCATCTAACAACATGCTGGAGGAGCTGACAAAAGTAGTTTAATTAAGGAAGAAATAAGTATAAAAACAGAAAGAAATGCAAATAATAGGGGTGAATGCCACAAAACTCCAAGAAAACAGACATTCAAAATATTTGTGGGTTTTTTTTGTTTTGTTTTTAGCTATATTCTTCAAATGGGCACCAAAAAAATGATATGAACCAATAAAAAAAATTTCATGTTCTTAAATAAATTCAGCATTACAAGATTTTATTTCTCCCTAACTTACTCTTTAAATGTTTTGCAAGCCACCAGCAAAGTAATGAAAATCTTAAAAAGCCAGACAATTCTAAAGTTCACATAGAGATAAGCAAGCAAAAAACAACAAAAAATTACTTAAAAGCTCTAAAATGCCTTAAATTTTTATGTTTACTTAATTTTATGTGTATAAGTGTCTGCTTGCATGTATGTATATGCAGCACATGCATGCCTGGTGCTTGTGGACGTCAGGAGAGCCGGAGTTATAGACAATCGTGAGTCATTGTGTGAATGTGGGAATCAAATCCAGGTCCTCTCTGCAAGAAAATGAATGTTTTTAACTGATGAGCCATCTCCTTCCCAAAAGCTCCAAACATTTAAAACACCTTCAGTTCTACAGTTCCTTTGTAAGTCACACCTATGGTATAGAACAATCTAAAACAACTGAGAGTTTTTCAAACTTGAGAGGAGCTGTAGGGGTACAGCACCGTTCAATGGCAGAGCACATGCTTATTAGCACGTTTGAGGTTCAATCTCCAGGGCTAAAGGAAACTACACTATTTCTTTCTTTCTTTCTTTGTATGTATACGTACATGTGTATGTGTGCAAAGGTGTACATGTGATGGTGTGCACATGTACATGTGTGTGGAGGCCAATGGATAACATTGGTTGTTGTTCCTAAGGTACATCCTGAGGCTATAAGACTAATCAATGTCACCTAAATTTTAAAAACAGTAATTAAAATGTTGCTGAAAAAGTATTTTGGAAAATAAGATATTTCCTATAAAACATCAAAACAAATGAAACTAAGGATACCACAAATCACAAAGTTTTTCTTTTTTTTCCTTTCTTTCTTTCTTTTTTTTATTTGTTGTTGTTTTTCGAGACAGGGTTTCTCTGTGTAGCTTTGGCGCCTTTCCTGGAACTCACTCTGTAGCCCAGGCTGGCCTCGAACTCACAGAGATCCGCCTGGCTCTGCCTCCCCAGTGCTGGGATTAAAGGCACATCCACCACTGCCCGGCTATTTTTTCTTAACACAAATCAGACCACCACCAAGAATTCAATAGAAAAGCCAAGAATGTGTAGATAGAAGGAAATCTAAAAGGCTTAAAAAGATGTTCAGGGCTGGAGAGATGGTTCAGAGGTTAAGAGCACTGACTGCTCTTCCAGAGGTCCTGAGTTCAATTCCCAGCAACCACATGGTGGTTCACAACTGTCTATAATGAGATCTGGTGCCCTCTTATGGTCTGCAGGCAGAACACTATATAAATAAATAAATTTAAAAAAAAAAAAAAAAAAGGATGTTCAAATTTTTGTAGGTTTGTTTTGGGTTGTTTTTTTTTTCTTTTGGTTTTTGTTTGTTTTGATTTTTATTTTCTTTTGGGTGGGCACTGTAGGGGTGAGGGGAGGATTATGGAGGGACTGGGAGGTGAGCAGAATGATGTGAAATTCCCAAGGATTCAATAAAGAAATTATGCTAAATTAAAAAGAGAGAGAGAGAGAGAGAGGAAGAAAGGAAGGAAGGAAGGAGAAAAGAAAAGAAAAATGTCAAAATAACAAAAGCTAGGCACAGTGGCACACATCTGTCATCCCACCAAGCAGGAGGCTGAGAGTCAAAGTCTGAGACCAGCCTGAGGTACACAACAAGACCTTATTTCAAATAAGTAAACATCTATTAGTTAATTAATGTAAAATCCCATTTCTCTTCATTGTGACTTAGTCCCTAATCCACCAGCTAGCCTAGATTACACAACAAGTTCAGTATCAGCTGAGCAAACATCAAGATCTTGACTCAAACTAACAGCAACAACAACAGTAACAATAAACGACAGAAAACAGGTATTTATTTCTATGACGTGGTACGGCTCGGCTTCCCCTTGTAATGGGCAATATCTCTTAGTCTGCAAACACATATGTTCTTTAAACAAGGAACTTTAGAATGGTATCTTTCAAGTATACTGGCACAAACTTAAGATGGCAGGTCACAAGACAGGCGAGGCTGTATGTGCGATGCATTGTCCATCAGGTTAAAAAGAATTAGCAGGCCAGGAGGAATCAGCGCCTCAGCTACGGCCTCTGAGAACACAGATGGTACTGGGAGAGTCATGTCAACCTGTCAATCTTCTTCTTCTTCCAGGAAACAGACAGTCTTCACACACATGCTGCTGCATGCGGATGCTACTGTCTGCTGTAAAACTCACGGGCTAAAGCACAGCTGCTATGTATCTCTGTTTTTTCAACATACATCACAGGTAAAGATTGCCAAGATTTCACACTTTGTCTGAATTGGATTATTTCACTGGCAAGGGGCAGAGTGGGACACAGAAATAAGGACAGAAGGAAGGAAGGAAGGAAGGAAGGAAGGAAGGAAGGAAGGAAGGAAGGAAGGAAGGAAGGAAGGAAGGAAGGAAGGGAGAATGGGAGGAGAAGGGAACATCTACAAAGAATACTCTGTGGCTGTCAGCACAGACAGTTCGAGACACACGGGCAGAGACTCACAGACAAGACAGAGTCAAAGAGAAGCGGGGAGAAGTTGGCAGCCATTGGCTTTTCCCAAACAAATAAAAGGTAAATTCATCATTACGCCTCTCTAGAATAATTCCCAAGTATTTAATAACCGTAAGTGTTTCTCCAGACACTAGGGTGACTAGAGACAGAAGACCTTGAGTTTAAACTACCCTTGAATTCTCTACCTTTAGAAGGCTGTCCTCTAAGCATGTTAATACGCTATAAACGTGTTTTAATTAAAAGGTATTACAGCCAAACAAACTCATCTACCAAATCCAGTTCCCAAGCCATCAATTTGTAGACTGTTTTGGATGTTATAGTCAAAATTCATTTTTTTAAAGAGAGGAATAAAAAGATGCACAGGAGATGAAGTGGTTTGCATCCCAGGGAACAGCATTCTCACAAATGAACTGAGACAATAAAGAAGTAATGACTGCATTATTGCTTGGAGAACTCAAGACACACACCTCCTGGAGAGACGGTTTCTGCAATGAGGTATGACAAAAAGCCACAGCTCAAGAGAAGCCTTGAAAGTACCCCCTTATGCCTTGGCAGTAGAGTCCATCTGAAACGAGAAACGGAGATTCTCCAAGAACACATTTCCTGGCCTCCAGAGGTGACATACTCAGTTCTTTTATGTTTAGAGATAAACTTCTCCACTACCATTAGTAACACTCTGAAAACTTCTTTAGAAAGCTCTGTTGCACTGAGTATCAATATTCTTAAAATCTCCTAACTACCCAGAATCAGGGAAATGAGTGAGCTCGACAGCAATCATTTTTAAACATCTGTGAAAATTCGAGAAATTCAATCTGATCTAAAGATAAGGTATAAAGCTATATTTTAAGTATTATAAATGCTTTAAAAACTCATAATTCAGGACATAATCATTTTCCATTCAAGTACATGTACATGTTAATGGTAGTTCTGGAAAAAATTAAATTATGTTCAAAAATAAAGTTAAAAATCCATGATGCATTAAGTTTTTTGTTTTCACATATTATAACTGAATAGAACTTTCATTTTCTCATCTACAGAAGCAAAGAAAAAAGATAAAAAGAATACTGGATGGACACTGGACCATAGTCTACAAGGCAAGTTAGTTAACTTTGTTGTTGTAGTGTTAGGGATCCAACCTAGGGCCTTGGGTATGCTTTCTGCCAGTGAGCTATAGCACCAGACCAGTAAGTTTATTTGTAAATTATTCTTAATTTTAGTTTGCCAAAAAGAATGTATTCAGGTTGAACATCTTTATCTAAAAATCTGAAGTCCAAAATGTTCCAATATCTGAAATTTTGTGAGCATCAGAACACATCTTGGATTTCAGACTTTCAGATGAGGAACGTTCCGCCAGTAAAACTTATGTAAATCTTCCAAAATTAAAACATCTATGAATTTTTAAACACATCTGGCCCAAGCATTTCAGATACAGTTGAACATGGAACACAAATCTTCTATTCCTAAGCAGGTTTATCTGTAGGCATAGTAACTAGCAAACAATTAAAACACTTATAATGTACCCCATACTTTCCTGAGACTTTCGTCTGTTTGTTTGTTCGTTTGTCTTTTCAAGACAAGATTTCTCTGTGTAGCTTTGCGCCTTTCCTGGATCTTGCTCTGTAGCCCAGGCTGGCCTTGAACTCACAGAGATCCACCTGCCTCTGCCTCCCAAGTGCTGGAACTAAAGGTGTGCGCCACCACCGCCCGGCAAACCTTTCTTGAGACTTTTAAAAACAATTTCACACTCTAAAATTTAAAGGGTTAGAATTCAAAATGAAGCCAGGCATAGTGGCAGACCTGAGGCTGCATTTGGAGCAGCTTTGACTTACCCTGTGACATAGTTAGAAACCAAATAAAGTAACAGGCCATTATGGAGCAAGAGGTGGATCTGTCCCAGAGCCCAAGCTCTTTTCTCCACAAAAGCATGGATTCTCAAACAGGCCACACAGATGAGTGCATAGTTTCCTGAATCTCTCCCAACTTCTTATAACTGCAATATCAGCAGTCTCCTGATTAAGAGATCAAACCTACCAACATATTCTAGTTCTAATGCATGTTTAGAAATACCTATTACCTACCAATTTAAACTGTTGTAAAGGAGAATATAGAAAAGAAAAACCAAAATGTTCCTGCTGGCATAGTAACACATGCCTCTAATCCCAGCACTTAGAAGGCTGAAGGGGGGGGGGGGGGGGGCGGGGTCCTGAATTCAAGGCCAGCCTGGGCTACATAATAATGGAGTTCAAAGCCATTCTCAAAAAACAAACAAACAAAACAGTTCCTATTCACAACACACAGAGTTAGGGTATTCACATCTACACAAGAGCTAAGACAAGAGAATCGTGTAAATGAAGATTCGAGTGACACAGACAGGTCCTGCCATTCACTTAGGTAGCGATATTAACTGAGCCCTACTTGATATCCACCACAATCCCTGCACTGGGTAGTACGGCGCGCCGCCGCCTGCAAGCCTGCAAACCGCTCCTTCAGGAGATGAGGGAGGCGGGACATGACGACGTCCAGGTGAGCCTGGGCGGTCCGTCACAGGAGACACCAATCTGCACAGAACGTCCAGTGGAGGGAGCACACATTCATGCACAGAGGACTGGAGACAGAGGCTGGCAGACAGAAGCAGGAGTTACAAAAGTAAACACAAATAAAATACAGTGGGAGGCCTCTGTAACTGGAGACACACAGAGGATTGATGCTCCACTCAAGAGTGAATTTCTAATATGGTATTCATTCTACCATGAGAAACTAGGGAGCTTATAAAAACTTCCTCATGAAAGTATTCCTGGGCTATTTTTATGTATTTGTCACTTCTGTTCAATAACACAAGGCAAATTTTTAGATGACAAATTGCCTCTGAAATGCTACCAGAGTGACATATTTTTTCACAAAGCAAACCTCATCTCCACACATGTAATTACAAAAAAAAAAAAAAAAAAAAAAAAGCCTCAACTTCCCAGACTGTCATGTAAAACACGAAGTTAATTGCTCTCCTCACATCATCATCTCATGACAGCATACAAATTACCAAACATCGGTAAGTTTCTGATGATCTCATGATTTCCTCGGGTTCCCTCAGCACATCCTCATCCCCAAACCTACAGAAGTTCCTGACAATTGCTTAGAGGGCTGCCAAAAAAGCTGGATTAAAAACTATGGTTTTATAAGCCAGATGTGGTAGTGTACACCTGAAATCCCAGCATCCGGTGGGTACAGGCAAGAGGCTCATCTGTGTTCTTAAGAAGCTTTAGAACACAATTTAAGATAGGAGAATTTTCCAGGTCAATATACCAAAATACTCTGGTCAAGACAGCAGGATTCAGGAAAAATTGGAGAAGGGAAAAAAAATCAGTAAAGAAGAAAAGAGAGAGCCAGATATGGTGGTGCGTGCCTGAAATTCCAACATGTGGAGGCTGAGTCAGGAGAATTACCATGAGTTCAAGCCCAGATGGGTTACACAATAGTATAAGGCCGATCAATACTTGATAGCAAGACCTGCTTTAAAAAAGTAGAAGAAAATTGCTAAATAGAAATTTCAATATTTATTTGAAAATTAATAAATACACATTCTGAAAAGAAACAGACCACATTAGTTAGAAAACATCCACTCCTGAAAGTTAGTTAGCAAGAGGAATAAAAGACATACTTGTAAAAATAATTTCATTACCAGTAAATGTTTCCACAAGGAAAATCAGCCAAATAACAAAAGGGAAAGGGGGAAAGGGGAGGGGAAGAGGGGGAATAAAACTAAGTCAGTAATTAGCAAACAGGTTGCTATACAAATGAAGAGCATAAATGAGTTATTTTAACAAGCCTACAAAGTATGTTGTGAACATTAACATCTTTTAAGAGATTAATTTTCTAAGTGTGGAGAGCTGGCTCAGTGGTTAAAAGCACTTGCTGTTCCTCCAGAGGCTCCAAAGTCATCTGTAACTCCGGCTCCAGGGCATCTGACGCCTCGGGCATGTGCAGACACCTGCACCCACCCGCACAAACCCACATGCAGATACACATAATTAAAAATGACAAAAATAAATCTTTAAAAAGATACACTTTTAAAAGATCCTATTTTTCTAAAGGAAAAAACCAACTTTGTTATCACTCAAAGGAACATATTACTGAACCAACTGTTAAAAGATTAAGGATATAGATAATAATGGGCAACAATTGAGAAAAGCAGATTGTAAGCAACTTCCTCAAAAACATATAGGTGTAGCCAGATGGGCCTGGTCTGAACCCCAGCCTGTTTCTGTTGTTTTCCATTTGCATCTATTTTCATAGATAACATCAGCCTCCAATCTGTTTTCCAGTGTTGTCAAATTCCAAAGTCTCATGAAGCCCAGGCTGGCCTCAAACTCACTCCATAGCCAAGGATGCTCTTACAACTCCTGATCCTCCTGCCTCCGTCTCCCGAGTGCTGGGATTACAAGCACACAGCAGCACACCTGCCTCCACTAGTCCTGTCTTAGCATGCTAATCAGACTCAACAAATCCCTGCTGGCCATCTTAATTCTTATCACACTTAGGTATTTTGCACGTGTGGATGCATGCAAGCATGTGTGTACTTCCGTTTAACCTGCGGAGGTTAAAGGACAGCCTGGAGAAGTTGGGGCTCATCTAGGTTGGCATCCTATCTACCTGCTGAGGCTTCTCCTCAGCCCTCTGCTGCGTCAGAGGGTGCTGCTGGAGGACCATCGAACTGAAACTATAGTGTTCTTACAATAAACAATGAAAACACTGCATTTTCCTAAAATAAAAGAAAAACTAATAACAAAAAAATCAGTTCCAGCTTTTCCACAGTGACTTCTCCAAAGCACCTGTGCAGCCAGTTTCTACAGCCTCCAACTGCACCCAGTGTGTCCTGAAATTTGTTCTGCGACTCAGGGGTGGCAAATTATTTACTCTGCTAAACTTCAAATTCCAAAATTACACTTTTTTTTTTTTTTTAAACAGGGTCTCACTACATAGCCTTGGCTGGCCTGGAACTGGCTGTGTAGACTAGGCTGGCCTCGAACTCACAGAGATTCTCCTGCCTCCGCCTCCCGAGTACTGGGATTAAAGGCATTAGCTATCATGTCCAGCACCCCAAAATACAATTCTTTAAAAAGTTTAAATTATCTAAAAGTTGTTTGCTCTTTTTTGTTTGTTTGTTTGTTTGTCTTTGTTTTTTGAGACAGGGTTTCTCTGTGTAGCTTTGGTACCTATCCTGGATCTCACTCTGTAGCCCAGGCTGGCCTCGAACTCACAGAGATCCACCTGCCTCTGCCTCCCGAGTGCTGGGATTAAAGACATGCGCCACCATTCTTTATGTGTTTTTTAGGTCTGAGTGTTCTGTCTGCATGTGTCCCTGCACACCAGAAGAGGGCACCAGATCCCATTATAGATGGTTGTGAGCCACCGTGTGGTTGCTGGGAATTGAACTCAGGACCTCTGGAAGAGCAGCCAGTGCTCTTAACCTCTGAGCCATCCATCCTTCTTGTTTGCCTTTTTATATGGGAGTTTATTTGAGAAATAACAAAACATCTCAGAATATTTCACATCACTTCACTTAACAAATGTAGCAATAATACATTTTTTGTAAGCATAAGGTGGACAAATGACAGAAAGGCATGAGTTATGCACATTAACTGTACTCATACAGAAACAGGCCGATAGTCAAGCAAGTCAACGCAAATCAGTTACTACGTAGTTCTATGCACGGAGATACTTCACAGTCATCTGCAATGTCACACCAGACAGTCTAAGTCTTCTGATGAAAATAAAAAGAAAAGCCCACAGGGCCCTAAAGAAGCCACCAAAGTTCTGAGACCTGACAGACACTTTCAGCTAAGTAGCTGGATACAGAACAAAACAAGAAAATCAGTAGGTGTTTTTGATTGAACCAATAACGATCATATTGTGAAGGAACTAAAACAATCCCACTAACAATAGCCCGGAAAGAGAAGAGAGAAGGGACGTCAGGTGGACCAGTGCCTGTGCAGCACTCAACAGATCATGCTGCAAAAACAAATGTAAACGAACGGAACTAGATCCCTTCCTCTCATCCTGCGCAAAAATCAATTCAAATTGGGTAAAAGCCCCAAACTGAAACCTGAAACTCTGATGCTGTTGGGGGCAATCACGGGGAAGCACTCAAGATACAGGCAGAGGCACGACTCTGAAAAGGACTCCAGCAACACAGAACAGATAACAAGAGCTGACGAACGGAACTGCATACAATTAAAAAGCTGCAAAACAAAGGAACCAAGAGTGAAAATCTTCGACAGCTAGGATCTGACAGGTGATTAATATCTAGAATATATAAAGAACTCAAGAAACTTAAACTCCGAAAGTAATAAAAATCTGACTAATAAATGGACAAATGAGTCAAACGGACACTTATATAAAGATGTATAAATGGCCAATAAACAACAACACAAAATTGTTCAACACCCTCAGAGATCGGGAAAGCAAAACTCTACAGAGATTCCATCCCACCCCAGTCTGAATGACCATCATTTAGAAAACAAAAATGTGCTAGGGAGGGGCAGGGGAGAAACCCTCATACACCTGCAGTAGGAACAGAAGTCATTGCAGCTACTATAGAAATCAAAGCCATAAATAGATCTGGCTGTACCACACACAATCAGGATCAGCATACAATAAAATCCCTGCATATCCACATTGATTGCAACACTCCTATTAACAGTCAGATTATAGAATCAGCTTAGGCATCAACAGATGAATGAATAAAGGTGTGTGTGTGTGTGTGTGTGTGTGTGTACAAGCCATTTGTGGGAATATGGGTGAAAATGGAGAATATCATGTTAAATGAAGTAAGACAAGTAAGAAGGCAAATAGCAAATGGTTTCTCTTAGACGAGGAATCTAGATTTACATATACCCATACACAAGAGATATATGGACAAGTGGTACTGTATGGGAGGAGACAGCAGGAAGGGGAGAATGTTATACAAAGGGAAAACAGATATGAACCAAGTACACGACATTCACATATGTCATAATGAGGCATCGTTTTGTACAATGAATAGACACTAAAAACTATGAAGGAAAAAGTGAAGAGATCACCACTCAGAGTAGAGATCTTCTTAAATTTATGCACAGAAATGAAAATATACTTAGCGGTGATCTCTTCATTTACTTTGAGAGGGGCACAGTCTCACTTTGTAGGCCTGACTGGTCTTGAATTCATGACCCTCCTGCCTCAACCTCCAAAGTGCTGGGATTACAGGTGTGCACCACCACATCCAGCTAAGTTTCAATATTTTCATACCTACACAAGGCTTACAAAGTCAATTTATGATAATGTACCTGCTTCGAGTCAAGTCTGTGAAAATGCACACAACGATTTGAATTGAGACGCTGCACAGTTTATATCTCTAGTTTTAGAAATTATGCCAAATAAAATACATAGAAGAAATACAGTGTGTGTGTGGCTGACTAATTAAAATAATGGAAAAAAAAAAAAAAAAAGAAGAGACTGGGAAATCCTTGGTGCTCACTAGCCAGCCAGCCTAGCCTACTAGAAAGGTTCAAGGCAAAGCCAGTGAGAAACCTGGGGGGTGGGGAGCATCTGAGGAATTGATACACTCATTTGTACACACATGGGAAGAAAAGAATTTTGAAAGCTGGATGTGATGGCATGTGCCTGTGATCCCAGCACCCCTGGGGTTGAAGCAAGAGGATTTCAAGTTCCTGGCAAGATCCAATCTCCAAAATAAAGGAAGGCAGACTTTGATACATGAGGAGTGTATGGGTGACAGGCAGCTGCTGGAGGTAGGAGTCCGTACAGCTGGCTGTCACAGTAACTAACCACACTCTGAAGTCTCACGATGCAATAGATAGCCAAGGTTTCCTGTTCTTTAGAGAATGAGCGTCGCTTTCCTCAAATACTCCATTCACGTTCTTTCCTAAGTGACACTGCCCCTTCTCTTTGACTCACTATCTACTGACAAGAACACGCCGATTAATCTTTCCATCTCTGTGCTGTGCTCCTGAACCCGCCATGCCTTGTCCCTTCAGACTCACACACCAACCTCCAATGGAAAGACTCAGAAAATGGTGCTTTCCCTGGCTTCTAAATATTCAATCTGTCTGAAAGGGTCCAAGTATCAAGCATACAACCATAAAAGTATTAATCCTTCCCCCAGGACAACTGTGAGACTCGGTTCTCTCCTTTCACCCAGGGGCTCCAGGAACTCAGGTCATCATCAGGCTTGGTGGCAGCTCCTTACCCATTCAGCCATATTGACAGCTCTTTTTCTAATGCAGTGTTATATCAAGCCTAGGGTCTTACACATGCTAGACAAGTGTTCTACCTCTGTGCTACATTCCCAGCTCTGGACCTGTCATATGCAACTCTTTCATTTCCTTGAGGAACTGTGGTTTTCATGATTTCAACTTCCAGAATTACAACAGTCAAAACCTTAATCTCTTGGGATTGTCATTTTTAGGATTTTAGATTTTAGGAATTTTTACCTTTCTGTATTTCAATATTCAGAATTCTAGCAATCAAAAGTATGCCTTTTAGATATGGACTGGCACCACCTACTTAAAAATACCTCAGGATTACACTTGGGGAAACACTTCAAGCTGATCCAGATGGCTGTCATCACTGTCTTTAATATATTAAGGAAAACGTTTATACCACTGTATACATGTATTATTCAAGAGAAAAAGTGGGAAAATGTCTTATAAATGGAATGATTATATATGTACGATACTGAAAGAAAAAGGAAAAATTTGAAAATCATACATAGATTTAGCAAAGTGGCAAGATATAATAAATTAACTGCATAAAAATCCAACATCATTCCTTTTTTTCTACAGAGGAGACAGAAAGTCAACCTCCAAAAATAACAACAATAATAAAAAAAAAAAAATCAACATAAAGTACTTGGTACTCTGTTAGAGCTCCCTAGTCTAAATATGTTCTAAAAGCAGGTCAATTATAAAGACTTGGAACACTCAAGTTCAGGTAGGGTGGACCTGAATCTCGAGGCTAATGAAGTATTGATTGATTTTACAACCTGATTTTCACATGCATGCAAGTGGGAAGACCAGAGGTTTATGCTGGGTCTCTTCATCGCTAACTTTCCACTATTCTTTGAGACAGGGTCTCTCGCTGAGCCTGGTGCTTGCTGATGCCGCCAGACTGGCTGCCCAGCAAGCCTTCCCCAGCAAGGAGACTACAAGTCTGCACCACTACACCCAGGTTTTATGTAGTGTTATCCAACTCAGATCCTCATGTCTGCCCAGTAAACACCGTCAACCAAGCCACCCCTCTAGCCCACAAGTGATCTTCCACAGCAATCATGAGAATACAAAGGCGGGATTCTGTGAGAGGATGTAAAGATGATAATACATGGGAAGAGTTTTCTTAGAGGCATGATTTGGGGTCACTGTAGAGCTGTGCACTACAAAGACGCAGCTAGCTCATCAGGGTTATCCATCCAGGCTTTCCGAGATCAACTTAAGCCTTTGCTCACTTGATGGCAATCCAAGTTCACCTAGACAACTTTTGCTTACTGATTTCCCTGGTCCTCTACCAAAAATAACCAGATTGAAGTTTAGAAAGATTCTGGTCACTGAAATGGCAAGACTCCTATAAGTTTTAAAATTAGTACATACATTCTTCTAAGCTTGAGTACTAAAGCATAATCCTCCAGAATCTGAAATACTTAGGGTAAAATAATAAAACTGTTGAACCTTATAAAACAAAGGACCAAGTAATTCTTCATCTCCTATGTGGCCTGTCCACATTCCTCTACAATCTCTTTTTCATGTAATATTTCTTAGCAGTAGGCACAATATTTTATTTATAATAGCGACAAATAACAAGTGAATATATACAATCAATTTATGAAGGACAGAAACTATAAACTTGTAGAAAACTATAAAATTCTAAAGCACAGGCTGGAGATGTAGATTAATGGTTAGAACACTTTGACTGGCTTGCTCAGTCTGCTTTATTATACAACTCAGGACCACCTACCCAGGGGTGAGCGATCCCATGCACAATCAGCTGGGTCCTTCCATATCAATCATTAATCAAGAAAAGCCTGCCCATCGGTCAAACTGCTGCAGGTATTTTCACAATTGAGGTTCTCACTTCTCAAATGACTCTAGTTAGTGTCAGGTTGACAAAAATCTAACCAGGACATAGTCATAAATTAACAAGGAAGACAGTTAAGAAACTCAACTGGAATGAAACATGGTAAGGAAGGATTAAAGTATTTCTGCAAAGAGATAAAAAAAGAAAAAAGCAGAAATGTAATAAAAAAAAGATCCCAGTCATACCAGAAATAAAACTCACGAATTCTCAGGCAAATTTCTAGGTATTTTAGGTACAAGATATTTACTTAAAGAAGGAAAATATTAATTGTGAAGACTTGAAACATAAAAAAACCCAACTATCACCAAGGTAAATGTAAACATGATAAAAATCAGGAATGTTCATGGGCAGGCATATGTAAAATCTAGAAACATGTTCAGTAAATTATAAATAAAATTTATATATCAAACTTTTGTAGATGATTTGAGGAAAGGAATATTTATTTTGTATATTTCTGTACATCTTGATTGATGTATGAGTGTATATATGTATGTGTGTATATATATTTTAAATGTTAGGTAATTTCTTCTGAATGTAAATCTTAGTTTTCAAAAATAAAATCTAAATTTAACTTTGAATTCTAAACTTAAAGTTTTTATTTTTGTAGAATATTGATGATGTTTTTAAATCAGCTATTCATATTTCAACTTTTTCTGCAATTAATGTTAAAGCATACTAATAAACACTTTTAAAAAAAAAATCAATAGTTGCCGGGCGGTGGTGGCGCACGCCTTTAATCCTAGCACTCGGGAGGCAGAGCCAGGCGGATCTCTGTGAGTTCGAGGCCAGCCTGGGCTACCAAGTGAGTTCCAGGAAAGACGCAAAGCTACACAGAGAAACCCTGTCTCAAAAAAAAAAAAAAAAAAAAATCAATAGTTTAAAACATATATCCATAACTAGCTGAATTTCAATGATCATAATGCTCATTCTAAAAATTGTTAAACAATAAATCAACTTTATTCTAACAGTTAAAACATAAGAGACTAGGAAGTAAAAAATAAAATAAAATAAAAAAAAAACTAGACCACTATAAATTATTTGAGACAATAGTTTAACACTAAGTATTAATCATTTAACACTAAGCATATTAATCTTAAGAGTCAAAAATTGCCAGGCGGTGGTGGCACACGCCTTTAATCCCAACACTTGGGAGGCAGAGGCAGGTGGATCTTTGTGAGTTCGAGGCCAGCCTGGTCTACAGAGCGAGCAGGAAAGGTGCAAAGCTACACAGAGAAACCCTGTCTCGAAAAATAAAAAAAATAAAAAAATTAAAAAAAGAGTCAAAAATTCCTAACTTAATTCCAAGACAATCCAGTGAAAAGCATAATGCAATTTTTCTTGAAAACTTGGGGCTGAGTATCAATTTTGAACCTCCAGGAGTCTGTGATTCTGACCCTGGGTTCTCCAGTCATACAACCTTCTCAGAGTGCCCAACTTTTCTGAGCAAGCTCAGTTCACCTCACTACAGAATGAAACAGTAACGTGTTTTCTTCCATATTGTTACATGAACTAAAGGCTTGCTGGAGAAGAACAGCTGATAAGAACTGACTCCAGGGCAAGATTTCTATTTTTTTATTCTGCTCCTGTCTTTTATGAGATTAGCAGAATTAGTGGATTAGTGGTATACAACTGAACTAATGTGGTATTAGTTTGACAACGTTTTAATTTTTATTACATCAAAGATGACAAAAACGGCCATTTGCCAAAAGATTTCTTCATCCTCTAAAATGATAATCCCATTCTCCAGCTAGAGTGCATTGGTCAGGAGCAAAGCGCTGCCTTTCTAACTCCCCCTTTTTGTTTTAATACCATGATTGTTTATATTACTATTTAATTTCACTTTTTTCTTTTTTAAATGGGCTCTCACTATGCAGTCCTGACTGGCCTAGAATGTAGACCAGGCTGAGCACAAACTTGAAAACATCTGCCTACCTATGCAGGGATTTAAAAAAAAAAAAAAAAAAAAAGATGTGTGCACTACAGCTGGCTAATTCCACTTTTTAAACTGTATATATTTATGGGCTATTGTGCTATTCTGATATATGCATATACTGTATAGAGTAACATCATCATTAACAAATGCTCTGATAATTACTGGAGATAATTTTTCTGAGGTACAGAGAAAATTGTCAATGTCTAAAGAGGACAAGAACGGTCCATGCTGTTCACTGCTACATCCCAAATCCCACAACAGTCACCTGCAAGTATTAGTAGCAGAGACCCAAATGATACCTAAATCAACTGAACAGATTTATTAGAAGTAATTAAACAGTATACTTGGTAGCACACTAAGCTCCAAATACCAAACGAGTACTTCAAGTAGATAGTAATTTGTATGTAAAGAAGGATTACAGTATTGTGGTTTAAAACTAATACTCCAGGCTGGCGGTGGTGGTGGTGCACGCCTTTAATCCCAGCACTCGGGAGGCAGAGCCAGGCGGATCCCTGTGTGTTCAAGGCCAGCCTGGTCTACAGAGTGAGATCCGGGACAGGCACCAAAACTACACAAACTGTCTCGAAAAACAACAACAACAACAACAAAAAACACTAATACTCTAGTAAGTAGGATATGTGAACATATTTAGAGAGATTTGAAATGTATACTAGGAAAAAAAAAAGAAAGAAAAGAAAAAGAATGTTTTGGACCAATCAATTTCTAGTTAATGTTTTGCTGCTTAGGGGGCAGGACAGTGTAGAATATGTCCATCAAAGAAGATGCTACAAAGGAAAACTTAGAAGACCCCAGCTTCAGCCACTAAGACATGAATTGCTAAGGACAGCAGTACTGGGAATAAAATGATTAAAAATGTTTTAAGAACCACAAAGCCAAGCCGGCAGTGGTGGTGGTGGCGGCGGCGGCGGCGGCGGCGGCGGCGGCGGCGGCGGCGGCGGCGGCGGCGGCGGCGGCGGCGGCGGCGGCGGCGGCGGCGGCGGCGGCGGCGGCGCACGCCTTTAATCCCAGCACTCGGGAGGCAGAGGCAGGCAGATCTCTGTGAGTTCAAGGCCAGCCTGGTCTACAGAGTGAGTTCTAGGAAAGGCATAAAGCTACACAGGGAAACCCTGTCTTGAAAAAAAAAAAAAAAAAGAACTACAAAGCCAGCGCATGACTGAAAAAATCCAAGAAAGCAAAAGACCAAACAGAAGTCGAACCAAGGTTAAGGTATGGGTATGCGAAGGAGAGTCAGCCTGCTTTGGAAAAATGATTTTACAGTCGATGACCGAATTTCAAGTAATAGGTCATCCCTGACATTTGCAAAAGCTGGACATGCCAGGTTTAACTGAAGAAAAGTATCACATAGCTAGAGATGCAATGGTGTAGAGATAGTCTAAGGAAAGGGACTGGCCAGAGTAGGGGAATTAAACCAAGGTGTCCACTGGAGGAGGGGGGGGATGTAATCTGCTATTCAGCCAACTTCACAGAGACGTCCACAAGATCACAAGGGACTGAGAAACAGTAGCAAAGGAGAACAAAGAAAATGAGAAAAATGACACAAGGAAACACTAGGAAAACACCTGGAGGTGATCAATGTGTCTGTCCAGAGAAGCAGACAAAGAAGAATGGGGGCGAAGATGGCCTTGGCACTCCACAGTGGGGCCAGCGGAGAAAGGGGCTTCCTCTGCTGTTACTGGGTTTTGGTTTCTAAATGGGAAAGCTAACACAGCATAACCTAAGAGGACATGAAGAAAAAGTACAAAGTGTTTCTGAACTTTAAAAATTCTACAATGATACAATTTTCTTGTGTGAAAGAGGGGTCTCACTGTGCTATCCTAGACTCAAGAGGTCCTCATGTCTCAGCATCCCCAATAACTGACCTACAAGGCATAACCCCAAGTCGGGCTTGAGGGCAGTTTCTGTGAGGCTTAGTAATCTGGGTTGTTCCTGAGGCCTATGAGCTTTATTTAGTCTCACTGACTTGGCTGGCCTACACATTTTTAATGAAAAAAGCAGGCTCAGATGGAAGAGTTTCATTCCAACATTAGGACAATTAAGGCATTTCTATTATCTAAAGATTAGAAAAGTAAACATGGTAACGATACCTAGATATTTGTTTTCTGGGGCTGGGGTTGTTTAGTTGTTGGTTTTCTTTCTGAGATGATCTTACTACACAGACCAGATGGCTTTACACAGCAATCCTTCCATATCAACATCCTCAGTCCTAAGAGGCATAAGCTACCACACTAGTCTTAGATATTTTTATTTAAATTAAGACTGCCTAGAAACAAAATGTGCAACTAACTATTTAGAAAGAATAAGAAGCATGGAAATACTGAGGGTGTGGGCAAAGAAAAGAAAAGAAAAATGTTACAGGACTCTGGATCATAACGATGTTTCAGGACACGATGCCAAAGGCATTTCCTGATGGTCAGAGTTCAATATGTATGAGGGGGTTGTGGGAAACAATCCTTATTCACAACTACCAAAACAACACCACCCGTCTGCAGTCATTTACTGCAGCGGCCTCCAGCAGCAATTATGAAGCCAGTGGCATCCCTGAAATGAACCCTGTGAAAATGACCTGGCAGGGAAGGGCCCAATGCTCTGTATGACAAGAATGCAGAAAGAACTTGCTTCAGATGGCGCTTCCTGGTGGAAGTCACAAGGGAGAACTAGCTAGCAGCAAAAGCAGCAAAAGAAAGAGATACAGTATTACCTACTAACAGTGTATAGACTGTACATTTGCTACAGTCACAGAAAACATAAATGTCACAGATGTCTGAGACACAGGACCTGCCTTTAAGAATAAAAATTTGCTGGGACAGAATAAACACACATACACGTTTATGTTGATACATATTCAATAACACTGTAAACAAACATGAGATTCATTCAATTAAGAATGATTTATTTTAAAAAAAAGACAAAGAATGATTTATTAAGTAACTATTATGTGCCAGTCACTCTACTGGACCTTAAAAACTAAAACTTCTGCCGGGCAGTGGTGGCGCACGCCTTTAATCCCAGCACTCGGGAGGCAGAGCCAGGCGGATCTCTGTGAGTTCGAGGCCAGCCTGGGCTACCAAGTGAGTCCCAGGAAAGGCGCAAAGCTACACAGAGAAACCCTGTCTCGAAAAACCAAAAAAAATAAAAAAAATAAAAAAATAATAATAAAATAAAACTTCTCTTCAGTAACTTGGTCTAGCAAAGGAGCAAACATGTAGTCATGAAACGGGGAAAGATAGGTATCCACCACTAATCTGTGGTAACCAACGTTACAGGTTAATCAGTATGTTTTCTTGTTTTGGTAACACTGTCCAAAGCCCAGAGCTTGCTATATAGTCACAGCATTCTTTATATTTCCTCTACATACTTTGATTTCCACAGAATTGTACATGCTCATCAAGAGTCAACTGGACTGGGAGGTGGTGGTGCACACCTTTAATCTCAGCATTCAGAAGGATCTCTGAGTTCGAGGCCAGCCTGGTCTACAGAGTGAGTTCCAAGAAAGCCATAGCTGTTACACAGAGAAACCCTCTGACTCAAAAAACAAAACAGTCAATTGGTTTTCCTGTCATTGTTATGGTTTAACTGAATTTAATTTCTAGATGACTTACCTAGAAAGAGGGAGGGAGAAGGAAGGGAAGGCAGGAGGAAGGCGGGTGGGTGGGTGGATGGATAGGAAGATTCTGGGAAGGCAGAGAAAGAAGAGCCACTAAAAATAATGCTGTCAAAACAGATGTGGGAGAAACAACCGTACAATACCAGGGAAAGGGCCACACAAGTCTTGAGATGTTTGCTTTCAGTGCGCTTCACTGAAGGAAAACCAAATCCAAACATCAGAAACAGCATGTTATAATTGTGGCTTCTTCGGGAATGACAACACAAAACTCTAACTGGTATTTTATTAAATACTTTTATGTGTTTTGCCTGCATGTATGTCTACACACCATGTGCATACAGTGCCCTCGGAGTCCAGAAGGCAGATGACTCTCTTGGACTCGAGCTGCACGTGGTTGTGAGCCACCATGTGGGTGCTGGGAATCGATCTATGGACCTCTGGAAGAGCAGCCAGTGTTCTTCTTACCCACTGAGCCACCTTTATAGCCCTTTAGCTAGTATTCTTTAAAACAAGTGAAGGGTAAGTAAACCTGGTCTTACACTGACAAATAACTAGACAAATATATTTTAACTTAAAAATGTTAAGATATTGTTTTAAACATCTTTTCTAGTAACATGATCATTCACCAGTCAGGAACATATTAAATGCTTCGTGTGTGTGTGTGTGTGTGTGTGTGTGTGTGTGTGTGTGTGTATTTCTCAAAGTGCACGATACTTCTTTGTGTCTGGAAGCCAAACAAGTTTTCCAGGGAAAGTAACTGAATCTTGATGATCAGAATGTAGTAGGCAGAACATTCCTATACGCTGACCAAGTATGAAAGAAAATGAAAAAAATGTCAAAATACTTCTTCCTACTTACTATGCCCAGAATCATGTTCTATGGCATAACATTTATCCTTTCTTACTTTTTAAACCTGTTTATTCAGGCATGATTAATACCTTCTACATATAGTTTTATAAAGATAAAAGCAAACTTTAAATGTGAAGTCTTTAGCAATGGATCTGACACATGGTACTCAACAAGCAAAATATTGCTTATAAGGAGGCAGAGGCAGGTGGATCTCTGTGAGTTCAAGGTCAGCCTGGTCTAAAGAGCTAGTCCCAGGACAGCCAGGGTTGCACAGAGAAACCTTGTCTTGAAAGAAACAAAACAGTTGGTGGTGGTGGTGGTGGTGCACACTGGTAGGATTTGCTGAGAAAACAAACAAAACAGACTGCTTTGCCAGGCGGTGGTGGCGCACGCCTTTAATCCCAGCACTTGGGAGGCAGAGGCAGGCGGATCTCTGTGAGTTTGAGGCCAGCCTGGACTACAGAGTGAGTTTTAGGAAAGGTGCAAAGCTACACAGAGAAACCCTGTCTCGAAAAAAAAAAAAAAAAAAAAAAGAAAAGAAAGAAAAAAATATTGCTCACAGGGTGAAGGAAACAGCAATCCAAGTGGTGTGCTGGCTTTGTGGGAGGACAGCTGCCTTCTCTGACTAGCCCTACTCTTTCCAGTTCATTAAGTGTGCTGACCCAGATATCTCCAGGCTCTTCCTTGGTCCCTCCTCTTAGCTTTATAGGAATCCACATTCCTTCGGAGCAGGTTTGGGTTGTGCCTATAATTTAAGCTCCTTTGCTCACAGCACAGCCTTCTCATTTAGAAAGCATAAGCAAAACAAAACCGAGAGAGAACAACTCGGACTGTGCCGTACTTTTCCATTGAGTGAAACTGGTATCAATCACCTTGTGGAATCTGACATCAGGTTTTTTCTCCAAAGCAGATATACAGGTATTGGATCCAATTTCCAGCTCATGCAAATGAGGATTAATGGAGCCTGTGTGATCATCGGTGGTGAGACATTCCCTCTGGCCCTTCCTTGGAAAGGATCTCTCTGGTGTATTTATGCCAAGAACGACTTGCCACACCCAGAACTTACTCAAACTTCCTGAGCTTCACCTTCCATGGCTCCCACCTAGTCCCTTGCTTTTCTTCCCACTTCATCTCCTGAACAAAGTGCTCCTTTTTCATATTGCTTCCAGCTGACTATGCACTACAATTTCCTTCTAATCAATACTTTCTAATATCCATCATCTTGTTCAGATAAAGTTATGTAACGAAAGTTAACCCTTATTACCTTAACTCTCTGCATAAAGAGCAAACACACAGTTGGCATACTTACTATTCTGTCCTCACACAGCATACAGAAAACTGGCAAAGAAAACTTAATAACCAAAACATTGTACAAGTTTGATGTCTGATCAACATAAAGACCATACTAAGCTATATACACACTGAATCTAATTATACTACTAGCCTTGGAACAAACTCAAAGTCTCCAAATTTGAGCATTTTTAAAGAAAACAGGGTTTATTTCAAGTATTCCCTACACAAAAAATAAAACTGTCTGTTTCGTCTCCAACACTGCATAGAAGAAGCAGGTATGGAGGCACACACCTGTAATCCCAGCAAGGGAGGCAGGAAGGAGGGTCAGAAGTTAAAGGTCATCCTCCAGGACAGAGAATTTTCAAGATTTTCAAGATCGGGGATGGGTTGGGGGAACAACCTGTAGATAATATACTTCAATACTTCTGAGGAACACAAATTATTTAAGACTTATCCTGAGGCCCTAACTATATCATTTATTCAATATATCATTAATTATCCAACTTGAAATAAAAAAAAAACTTTTCAAGTGATGAGAATTCAAACTGTAATAGGCATTCAAAACATATGTAACCATAAATCTTTTCATCTACTTGGTTCTTTGAAATCAGAAGCAACTACATAAAGAAAAAAATAAAAAAAGGAGGCTTTGGTAGAGCAAACAGGACCTGGGCTAGACTAAGACTCAGTTCAAGCTAAGTCTATACCAACTGAGACTATTTATAGTCTAAATTTCCTTCAAAGACAAAATATCCGTAGTCTAAAGAAGGTGACAGAAAGTAAATAGAAACACAGGATTGGGAGAGAAGCTCTAGAATTCTACAATTACAAATGCTTCAATAAAACATTCAGATTATTATACCAACATCCTGTAAGATTAAAAATGTGTGCAGTTTTCCTCCTGTCTGCCAGGGCTCCTGATTTCTCTCTTCCCTTTCCCGTCTTTCTCAGCTGCCCTCTTTCCCTGGGTCCAGTGCACACAAGCATAGCACTGTCCACTACTGCTATCTCTAGCCTGTCTGTTAACATCGAACCACTACTTACCGTGCCGAGACCATAGCAGCTCCTATGACAACTTAGTCACTTAGCTTCTAAAACATGTTCAACAGGTAAGTTAATGCATTCTGTCCAGAGACATCAACCAAGTAGAGCTAACCACCTGTTAGACTATCAGTACACACCTACAATATTATACACTCCATTTTTACCACATTTATTATAGTGTGCGCACACACGTGCAAACTCACAAAAGCATGCCCCAGTGTGTATTAGTGGAAGTTAGAAGACAATTCCCAGGAGTTGGTTCTTCAAACTGACTGGCAGGTTTAGAAGCAAGCACCTTTACAGGTAGCTACCTCACGGGCCCATACTTCCTATTTCTTAAACCCTTATCTACCCTGCTTGGTTTATGTTATCAGCAACATTTTATAAGTAAAAGAGAAGCCTACAAAAACTGCAGACCATAAGTGACAGAGCTGTGTGGCCCTACGGCCCACATCCACACTGCTAACTTATGACGGTCAAAGACTGTGTCACCATTTGAAGAGGCGGCCCAGGTGGGAAGTGTCAAGGACCTCAACGGCAAGTTATTGTTTTGTTTTGTTCTAATGGCCCAAACTGAAACTTGGACACCATGAGCAGGCTTCATAAATCAAAAAGCAAAGGGATATCTGGCCAGATTATTTGGTCTCTCAGACACTTCTCCAAGACTACAAAAAGAAGAATTTTGTTTTAAATTCTGCCAAAAGCACAAATATTTTAGAGGGGAAACTGTGGGTCTCCCCCTACTACTAGAATTCAAAGACATGTGAATAGAGAAATTGAAATTTAGATGTGATGGTGCATAACCCCAGCACCCAGCAGACAGAGGCAGGAGTCTGAGGCTAGCCTGGGCTACAGAGCAAGGCCTTGTAGCTAAGAAAAACCAAAACAAACAAACAACAAAAAAAAGAAAGTTTAGGATTAAACAGGCATATCTCTTGATGTAAGGGAGTGCTTTGAGAATTGTTTTTCCCAAGATACGTATTGAGGACATTCTTATTAGATTTTGAAATTAAGATCAGAGAATTCAGCAACTTTTTCTACTGAAAACAGCTAAAAATTCTGGACAAATATTATTGCAATTTTATTTAAAGCAACATAAAACTGACAAAATAGCAAAAAGTTATCTGGTCAAAATTACAGAGAATGAGAACCCATGAGGTCAGGAATAAAGGCTTTTGCATACAGACCAACCAGAATGTATCAGCTCATCAGTCTGAATGATGACAGAGACCGAAGGGCAAAAATCCAAAAACCCAGACCACCCAGAGTGGACAGTCGGCAGGTGACACAGTTCACATTTGGGAAAGACACTAACGGGCTTACAACCACCAGGCAAAGACAGTGAAGTGCATTGGGTCTCCAAGCCCTGTACAACCCAGTTCTCCTCAGATGAGTGGTTCAAGCAGCGACTTTTGTTTAAAGTGGTACTGAACTAGTGATGCCTCCAATTACCAAAAATAAATGCAAAACCTCTGGAAATTCCGATCAATCTTATACTTCTCCAAGGATAGTGAGCGGCAGCACACAACGACAAGCCAAACCCACAAAGGAACAAGTCACTGGGAGCGAG
The DNA here is from genome assembly GCF_949786415.1 of Peromyscus eremicus. Taxonomy (NCBI): domain Eukaryota; kingdom Metazoa; phylum Chordata; class Mammalia; order Rodentia; family Cricetidae; genus Peromyscus; species Peromyscus eremicus. The sequence continues at coordinate 15,614,979 of NC_081437.1, read as the reverse complement.
GAATAACAGGAACAATCCACCTTAAACCTAGGAACTGCAGAGACACCAACTAAAAACGGCACACGCTAGGGCTAGAAAGACCGTTCTGGAAAGACCTGCAAAGACTATGGCACCATCAAAGAACAAGAACCAGATTACAAAAGGAACCAAAACGAAGGTCAACAATAACCCAAGCTAAAACTCACTGCATAGCCATAACAGACGGAAAAGGACTGCAGAGGGAAGTGATGGACTGAAAGGTAAGTCAGAATACATGAACCAGAATAAAGGGTGGAGACAGAAGACGGAAAATATAAAGAAAGAGGAGAGGGGAGGCCTAAGATACATGCATGCATACTCAGAAACCCAACAGGGAAAAAAATGTACCAGAGGGTCTATCTAAAAAAAATTATAGCCAGATAGTCTGTAAGATAATCAGATTTAAAGAGTATAATAAAATTCTGAATAAACAGAAATCCATATTCTGGGGGAAAAAAAGGCAATGAAATACAAAATACCAAAGACAGAAAAATATAAATAAATGCAGCTAACCAGAAAATTCTGAATAAACAGAAATCCATATTCTGGGGGAAAAAAAGGCAATGAAATACAAAATACCAAAGACAGAAAAATATAAATGCAGCTAATCAGAAAGCAGCAGAACACATTAAAATCATTTTCTAGATAAGGAGAAAAACAGCAAGTATGACTATGACTGATCACTTCAGAAGCTTTCAGGGACAAAAGGAGACACTGAGGCTGAGTTAGCTCAGTGGCAGAGGTGTGCTTAGCGTGTGCCAAGCCCTGGGTTGAATCTAAAGGAAGAGGATAAAGGAAGAGGAGGGGGGGTGGCAGAGGAGGTGACGAGTTTTTTAAAAAAAGAAAAAGCCTGTCAAAACACCTGGAGGCAAAAGTGACAGGGCTTGTACAAAACTTACTTCATTCCTGGTCACTTAACCTCTCCTGGTACTTAAAAAGTTTGGAGTGCCTTCCAAAGTTCATCCCACCTCAAAGATCACTCTGTCATTATATATTTCAGTCAGTAGGAGGTGATTCAAATGATAATAGGCTACTGCCTAAAAATAAAATGCTAGCTATCACCAGAAAGAACAATGGAAATTAACAGAAATTATATCTCATGTTCTATAAAAAGCCATCCATATACTGAATGCCAACACATGTTGAAAACTGCCAAACTTCTTTATACATACTGCGTGTGTGTGTGTGTGTGTGTGTGTGTGTGTGTGTGTGTGTGTGTGAGAGAGAGAGAGAGAGAGAGAGAAAGAGAGGAGAGAATAGGAAAAAACTAAGCATTTATTGCCAATCTTTGTTGCATATTAGAACCACATAGGAACTCAAAAAAGTGCTACTGCTAGGACCTAATTTCTATGATTCTGATTTAATTGGTTAAGCCCAGGGAACAGGTGCCCCAGATTATTCTAAGATTGCCATTAAGGTTGAAAAACACTCAACTGAAATGACAAATAAAAGGATATGTTTTAAAAAAGTAAAATCCCTGTAATCCTTTCAAAGTATAATTTAAGATTAAGAAATTATCAAGGGTATGAATAAAATTAAAAACCTACTCACAAAATGATATAATGAGGGTTCATTTGTTCTAAACTTAAAAGCAGTTTAAAGAAAAAGATAAAGCAGATGGTTAGTTTTATAAGATGGTTAGTAAATGTACACAATTTGTTATTCCAGATGTAAGTGACGGTATTCACTCAAGTTTAGCCACATGGTGGGATGTTGAGAAAAGCAAGTTCATTTGTAGTATATAACAGTTTTGAGCAGACACAAAAGACTACCATTCCTGTTACATGGTTTTAATGCCAGCACAAGACCCAGAATATTAGACTTCACGGTCTCAGAAGGCACCATCACGCTCTGGTTCAAGTTTATGACTAAAGATTATCCTTTTCTCAAAGGCAATAAATGGGAGTGGAAAGTAACATCGTGTATTTCCTACCATTCACTCAGCACCTATCTAACACATAATCTCACTTAATTCTCACAAGGTAATTTATTATTCTCACCTTACACTGGAGGAAATTAAGGCTCTGAAAGGTCATACTTATGGCAAATATGTATTATAGGCATGAAACAAAATAGTAAACTTAGAGTATGGATTTATTAACGGGTCTATGTCATGACTGCATCTTGTGATCTGGGAAATAATTACCATAATTAACAAAAAAGCAGTCATTTTTAAAGTTCATACATTTTTCATTTACATGCTCAGTAAATGTCAACTTTCTTACGAAGGTGCTAGGTAGCAATGTATTTGGATTGTTCCCAGTTCCCTTTTCCTTAAACCTCACATTCTATCCCTTAGCACATCTGGCTAGTTGTCAGGATTCCTGTGTTCAGAAGCTACTATACTTTGGTGATACATCAACAAAATGTATATGCAAAAAACCTCACCACTACCACCCATTCTCAACTCAAGCCTCAATTAATTAAAACAGTCTTCTAAAACACTCTCGCTGCTCCTTCTACCCACCTCCCTGAGCCTCTTCTGAATTCCTGCCAAGGGTCCCTTATTAAAGATGCTCCTTTTGGCAAACCACTCCAGTGGTTACCCAACCCTCAGAGGTAAAACCCGATGGCTGTTGTTTTCTTGGTCCTGGGGCCTGAACCTGGAGCCCTGCACATTCTGGGCAAACACTACCACGGAGCTGTAATCTCAGTCCTCTTGTGACTCTTTACTTGAAACTAGCCTCACTAAGCAGCCCATGTCATCCTTGAATTCATTCTATGCCCAGGCTGGCCTTGAACTTGTGACCCTTCTCCCTAAAACTGCCAAGCAGCTGAGATCACAGGCCGCCAAGCCCTGCCAAAATCCAAAGCCTTTCTAACAGGCAGCAGCCAGTGCCTTCCTCTGGTATCATTTCTTCCACTCCTCCTGTCCTCCAGCCATACTGCTTCATGTTGGTCCTTTGATATCCTAAGCATCCTCCCTTCTCCTGGCCGTTTCAACTCTTTCTGGACCTCAGGGATGGCATTGGAAAGTTTCAGCTCAAATGACACTCTGTCCCTGAAGACTTACTTCCTGCCCCTTTACCTTGCCACAGCATGTAATACTAATGTAACAGGTATTCATCACTGTTTACCTGACCCCATGATTTAAATTTCACGAGATAAGATCTTGTATCTTCTCCATGCCTAGTACAGGATCTTGCATGAAGTGCATACTTCAAAAATATTTGCTAAATGAAATACAGATCATTAGTGCCAAAACCCAGATTCATAAACACTCCAGCACAGAGCCTCTACACCACATCCTCTACTACTTAATCTAAGCAGTTCTAGCACTCTCAGGTAGAGACCTGAGCCTCCTCCACTCCCACACATACATCATCAAAATCTAGGATTACTTTATTTACATGCTTGCTTTCCTGTAAGATAATTTTCAAACTACTAAACCTCAGGTTCCTATCACTTCATAACATGCTCCACGTTTGCTGCTGAATCTTCTCTCATGCTGTTCTAAGAAAGTCAATCTCCCTCTCCAACGACAGTCTGAGTCTCCTACCTACTGTGTATGTACTGTCTTACTAATTAGGATGCACGCGTCTCTGGGGTCTCCGGCACAATGTCTCATCCATGGAAAACATTCTCAAATATATTAGTATTCTTTCTTCAATTCCTTTCTCGAACTCAGTAATACCTTGATGTTCTTTATTCCCTCATGAATCACCAACGCTCAAGGGAGTGGGGGAAAGACCTATTAGCTATCATGTGTAAGGAGGAAATAGACAAAAAAAATGTTTTTGACGTGACTGCTTTCTCACTCCCAACATCTAAAGGAGGGAGGAAGCGACAAAGGCCGCCCAGACAGATGAGAACTTGGATTGCCTTTCACAACTCAGCCCTGAGAACTTGAAAGAGCAGGACTGACAGGTTCCTGAGGGGACAAATGAGACTGAACCTTAAAGACACTTCTGTTGACTTTGGTGTTAATGACTTCAGAAGAGATTTAAAAAACTAAAAGGACACAGACAGACGCATGTGTCATCACAACTCATCTGACTCTTTCACTCCATATTGTTTTTTCTAGGAAAAGCCCAATGGCACATAAAGGGAAAATCAAATTTAATGGTGATCTAAAGTATGTTGTTTTGTTTGTTTGTTTGTTTGTTTGTTTTTGGTTTTCTGAGACAGGGTTTCTCTGTATAGTTTTGGTGCCTGTCCTGGATCTCGCTCTGTAGACCAGGCTGGCCTCGAACTTACAGAGATCCGCCTGCCTCTGTCTGGGGTTCAAGGGGTACACCACCACTGCTCCACTTATTTTATGTTTGTTTTTTTTTTAAATTTTCTCTGGAACATTTCATTTTATTGTAGCATAAATCAAAAGATGCTATAAAAAATGGTGTTCTTAATATAAGCAAGAACAGGAAACTTACCTGAAGTGAATTTGGATGTGTGCACAAAAATTAAAGACTGATTAAATTTAGAGATGAACTGTAAAATTTCAGCATCAGAGAGAACAGAATGAACGAAGGTAAGAAGGTCTGGAAATCCCCAAGTTCCCACACACACAGCAAGGTAAACATAGTTTAACTGCTTGTTTTTAATATTACTATTATTTGTTTTACATTCCGTAAACTAGAAAATACACTAAAATCTGAGCAGACACAAAAACCATTTCTAGCAACCTTGCATTGGTGAGACCTGCCTTCAGTAGTGCCTTGAGCCTGAACTCCGTAAGCTCAACTACAGAACGCACTGCCAGCAAAGTTATATGTCTAAGCATTAGATTTCTCTGTGTGTACTCTCTCATTTGGTTGGGTACAAGATCAGTCATCACGAGAAAACTTACAAATAGCAAGCAGATTGCCAACTTAACAGTAAGGTGTGAAAACGTCACCAAACATAACTGTAGAAACTGAAGAAATCATACGGGCCAATCCCTCACTTTACTCAACTGCCCACACCTACCTCCCAGAAGCTATGCTAGCTAAAATAGCGCCCTTCCACACTCTACTCCTGTATTCTTCTTCTGCCTCACAGAGGTAACTACAGGCCATATCAGACAGCTATATTCGCTGACTGTTAGCCTTCTAAAGACTAAGCGCCACGAGGCAGCAGCCTTCCAGTTTGGTTCATCTGGAGTGTGTATGTTAATCTGGAGTCGACGGGCCACGAGCGTGTGCTCGGTAAGTAAATGATAAGACTGAAGCCCAGAGAGGTCATAGGATTTCCTCAAGGTCACAAAGCTAGCACAGCCTTTAATATAGACCTATTTACTATAACCTTGCCTGTTCGCTCCTTCCTCACCAAAGGTGAGGTGCCTGAACCTCACCAAAGCAGTGTGCTGCTGCAAAGGAGTATCTTCACCAGAGTTCTCTTTCTCTGTTTCTTGTGCCAAAAAAAGGGGGGGTTGGGGGGACCAAAAAAGTAACACACTTCAAGTGCTTCCCAAACTTAAACTTGCACTCAAATTTCATAAGCATACGGAATTAGCCCATAAAACAGAGAGGCACAACCACTCACATCTCTTTGAGTTCCTTTGGAAATGAGTGTGTGTGCGTGTTTTACAAGTTTTATGAACAGCCACTGGAAACCTATTTAACAACTCAGAATGGCCAGTGAAGTATTAACCTTTCATTCTTCTCTGGCCCACAACAGCTCCCCTCTGTTAGGTAGGCTTTATCTTGAAGATTATGCAAGCAGGCAACGTAACAGAGAAGCCCCTTTAGTTCCTTTTAAAGTACATGTATGTCAATCTTGCAAAACACTGAGCAGAGAATCAACTCTTGGGAAGTTTTAAGATCCTGTGAATAGGTACCATTTCAGACTCATCTGACTCCCATTTAGTTCCTTCCTTCATTCAAAACCTTACGTTATCTTAAACAAAATGCGAGACGAGACAAAGGGGGGCAGAAAAGCGGTGAAGAAACATTTTCAGACAGAAAACTGGAGCTGATCCTGTTAGTAACACTCTAGCCCTACGCCAGCTTTTCGCAGAAAGCCAGGGCCTCGCTGATACAACTTGTGTTGTCTTCTCTGGTCACCTTCCTTGCGGAGAGAGGAGTCAACGGCCAAGACCTTTTGCGGGGGGGATGTCTCTAGACCTAGGGTGCATCACGGCTGAGCCAGGATGATTTACTCAGAGTCTCTCAAAACTACTGTCAACCCAATCACTAAAACCGAAAGGGACAATCCCATGATGTGGCATGGCAAACAGTTGAAAGGAACACGGGAGTGAAGAGTGGGAAAGAGCCGACGAAAAGGCTCCGGGAGGGTGAATGCATCAGGAGAGGGAGTAGGAAATGGGGTCAGCAAAAGCCAAAGGTGACTGGAGGAAAGGGGATGAGATTCTGGAAGTGATGGGCGCGAGGCAAGGGGGAGGGGACGCGAGCGGGCTGGGGGAGGGGGCGAAGGGTCCGGGGCGGGGCGGAAGAGAGAGAAGAGGCGGGATGAAGATGGCCAGGCCGGGAGGGTCTTTACCTGCAGCTCCGCCCGCTCCACCTCCCACTGGGCTCTCTCCACCTCGAAGCGGGCCCATTCGTGCTGCAGGAAGTGCAAGATCCCGGGGAGGCTGTACTGAGCTCGGGCCGCCCCCGCCGCAGCCGCCCCGTCTCCGGCCGCTGCAGCCTCCGCCAGAGGCCCGAGCCCCTTAGCACCGCCAGCACCCGGGTGGTTGTTGCTGAAGAAGACGCCGGGACCCGCCTGCTCGTCCATGGCGTCCGCACGAACCCCGGGGAGCTCTGCCTAGGCGCCCAGCCGCGGCGGCAAACTGCGGCGGCCAGCTCTGCCTCCTCCCTCCGCCGCTCCCCGCCCACACCCCAGTCAGCAGGGAGCAGCCGCCTGGGCGCGGGGGCCGGGCGAGCCCGTGACGGGCCGGGAAGTGGGTCAACTGCGGCCCGCGGGGCTTGCCGGGAAATGTAGTCCCGGGGCGTGGCGAATCCAGCCGCCTGTGGGGCTGCGCCTCGCCTCTCCGAGGCGGGGCTGGAGCCACGCCCCTTCCTCGGGCCACGCCCTCCCCTCGGGGCTGCGCGGGTTTCCTCTCCCGCGGTGCGGCCGGGCGATGCCTTTGGGGCGAGCCGCCGCAGGCTCCCTTCACGCGGAAGTTCGCGGGTGGCGCTCCCTGTTGCATACTCACACGCGGAAGTTATCACGCCGAGTACCAGCCCCAGCTGCCCGTAGTTTAGGGCTTCCTGGTCGTTTTGTTAAGAAATAGGCTCAAAGCAAGCCATCCGGTCGGCCCGCTCCCCCGCCGCCCATGTGGGGGTTCATCGGAGCCCGGACACCCCTGGACCACGGGTCACGATCGCGCCTGCCCTCCTTTCCCCGAGGGGCTCGATCTTGTTGACAGATCGGTTTTCGTTTAGGAGGCTCTCTGGTCCTCTTGTCTCTCCGCTGAGATTCGACATTTGCAGTTTTGGAGGGCTTCTTCCAAATTCTACTTTTAATCTAAAATACTGGCATTGAAGCCCCCTTTCTCTGTAGTAATCCTTCGGTAAATTCCGTGAAAGTTTTAGATCTCCAGTAACAAGTGTCGCTTGTTCAAATCTCATTCTCCCCGCCCTCGCCGCACAGTTCTCACTCGGTTCACTTGAACAAGTATTTTATTGTCAGTTAGATTCCGTGCCGGGAATATAAAGATAGATGTCACAGTTCTTGTCATCAAAAGGAGATTGACATACATGGAGAGTCACAGAGCCCTAACGGCTACACTCGGGAGGAACAAAGTCCCTTTTTGCTCTCCTGTTCTCCTGAATACCCAGAAACCTCTCCCTTTTCACTTGTCGCTTTCCCAATTTCTTGGGCAATTGAACTTTAGCACCAAAGGCACACCAAAACCTTTTCCTTCTAAGTGACTTGCCAGTCACTCTCTGAGCTCCCTGATAACTATGATCACTAAAAATTCACACTACACCAACGGGAGAAAGGAAGATGTCTGAAGAACATTTAAGAAGTGAAAATGATATTAAGTAATTATTTCATTGTCACTCTAACAAGGAGTTTGTAGTCTTGTTTTGTTCCGATGGGCACGGGGGTGGTAAAATGGTAAAGACATAAGCTGGTGAGTGACTTGCAAGGGAAGGACATCCTGTCCTTGTCCTCTCTCTGCTCCCCGGTCTTCCCATGGAGACCAGTGAAAAGGACAGGAAATACATTGTATCTGCTCTGGTTGCAAATAGCAATGGCCAGCTCTCTTCTCTCCGTCACTGAATGTTTCTGCTTTGTGAATTCATTCTTTATTATCATAAAAAGTTGATCCAAGCCCGGCCAAATTCCTTCTGTCATAAATTATTTTAGCTCTTAAATGTCCTTTGAGATCCAGCCCGATCCTCTCATTCACAGCTCAAGAACTTGAGACTGTCCTCAATGAGACCTTGAGTGACTGATTACAGCCAAAACTAGCACCCAGAATCTGCTGCCTGCTAGTTCAGTGACCTTAAAAAAAAAAAAAAAGGTTGATGGGGACGTGGTGGTATACTCCTGAGGCAGAGGCCAGCCTGGTCTACAGAATGAGTTCGAGGACAGTCAGGGCTACCTGGAGAAACCCTGAATCAAATAATAATTAATTAATTAAATTAAAAACAGGTTGACTCTTCTCTTATTATATATGTCAGAGAACCAAGGAAACAAGATTTTTTTTTCATCTGAGGCATTAAAGTAATTTTATAAACTTGAATGCCAAGAATCTGGGGTTTTTTTTTCCCCCTATAACAGAAGACTTTTCAGACAAGACGATTGCTTTAAATTGATTCATAGAAGGCTAAAAATTACAATTAAATGTATGGACAGTAAGGCAGGGACGATAGTTCCATCAGTAAAGTACTTGCCATGTAAACGTGAGGAATTGAGTTTGGACCCACAGCACCCACATAAAAACCAGGTGTAGACAACCACCTACAACCCCAGTACTGGGAGAGGGTGGGGAGTGTGGAGGTGGAGACGGGTGAATCCATGATGTTCATTGCCAAAATGATGAACTCTAGGTTCAATAAAAGACTCCTGTCTCAATAAATAAATAAATAAATAAATAAATAAATAAATAAATAAATAAATAAATACTAAAATAAAAATGAAGGTGGGGAATAATCAAGAAAGACTTGTAAATTTCACACAAGTGTGCGTGCGCGCGCGCACACACATACACACACAAACATACACTTCCCCAAAATAGAGATATCCTGGACTACTACGAATACATACTGAAACATTATTTTAATTCATACTTAACTTCATTATTCAATAACTTCTTTGCTTTTGAGTACGTATTTATGATCAAAATGGTATTGATGGTCCATATCATAAAAATAACATTGAATAAGTCAAAATTTTAGGAGTAGTAGTAAGAGGGTATTATAAAATTTACATTCACTTAAAAGATCTGCATGTGATGGTATTTTGTCGGTAGTTTAACAAAAAAAACTATATTTAAACAAATTTTAAGGTTCTTTTGCTTTAACATAAGGCCCATGGATCCCATATTTTCCACCTATATGAGTTAGATTCTGAAACTCTGTGTGAGTGTGAGTGTGTGGGTGTGTGCATATGAGTGAGTGCATGTGTGTGTATGTGTTTTGTGTATGCACACACACACTTGCTGCTCATGTCTGGAGGTCAGAGCATAACTTATGGAGTAGATTCTCTTCTTTCAGCATGTGGGTCTCTGGGGGTGGAACTCAGGATGTGTGTCATACTTGGCAAGTAGTGCCTCTTTCTACCCGCTGAGCCTTCTCACTGATCCAATTCTCTCATTTTTATTAAAGCATAACATTTGTCTTACAGAATAACTGAGGTTATATAGGAGAATGAATTTAAACCTTTAACATAGTACCTACCATATGGCATATACTGAATAATCATAGCTATTTTTATAATACAGTTCACAAGACTAACTGAAATTTACACACACACACACACACACACACACACACACACACACACACACTTAAGGTCCTGGTAAATGCCAGGGCCCTCATAATTATTTGTTTCCCTTTTGCATTCCTAGAGTTAAAATAATCCTAAAACCAACAAGACTAATGCTTTAAGCTAACCTCTAAGCCTCCAACAAAACTCATGGTGGTGTTGGCTTCGCGATATTTTCATTATACAATAAAGCCTAACATAAAAAATAGACTCTTTTCTGAGCACACAGAGCAACTGTGGAGGTGTTGACTCATGTGTCAGTTTAAGCAGCTTAAGGTGAAAATGGGAACTGCTAACAGGGTACTTAGAGGGTAGAAGGGTTTGCTACGTTTAGGTTATCCATGTATGCTTTGTAGGATCAGTATTACATTTCTGTAAAATGACAACTCATCTGATCTTTTTTTCTTTCTGTTTTTCATTAAAAATGAGTGGCTGTTTTGCCCAAGCTGTGCAAAATGACCAGTTATTCAGGTTTCCCAGAAAGGCTTCAAATTGAACTTGATGGCTCTTTCAGAGTTCTGGGCAGAAAAAAGGAAATTGCCTGGGTGGAAAGAAGCCTCCGAAAGGACAAAAATCACATTGGAGAACAGGAACTTGCAATAGGCCATTGTTTGTTCACCTCTGCTACCATCTATCCTGTCCATCTCTGTCCCCTCTCCTTCCTGCCTGTTCTTTGTCAGGGAGCTTGTTACCGCATCCAGCTTCCCGTAGACTCCCCAGATGCGATGCCTAGACCTGCAGTTTGCTAATGGCTGAGGTGTGGAAACACCCAGTAGACACTGAGAATGAAGGAGTTCTAGCATCTGAAAATTCCCCTGGAGTCCAAGAATTAAATCTGCATCCCGAGTTCGTGATAGGATAGGAAAATAGCCTTTATTAGTTATTATTGCAGTGACTTTTTTTTTTTTTTCAGAGCTGAGGACCGAACCCAGGGCCTTGTGCTTGCTAGGCAAGCGCTCTAGAGCTAAATCCCCAACCCCCAGTGACTATTATTTTGGGGGCAAATTTCAAATTAGAAAGTTGACTTATTTTAGTTTTAAAATTATCATTTGGGGCCAGAGAGATGGTTCAGCAGTGAAGAGCACATACCGCACTTCCAGAGGACCCCAGTTTGATTCCCAGAACCCACATCAGGAATCTCACAACCACCTGTAACTACAGGTCCAGGGGGGACACCACCTCTGGCCTCAGTGGGCATTTGCACTCACCTACACAGGCACACACATGCGTAATTAAAAATAATTTAAAATTAAACTAAAATTCATTTTACTTAATAAGTTTAACTGTAAATTTCATTTCAAATGTTTTAGATAACCTATAAAAGGAGTAATTAAAATATAGACAAGTGAGAGTTAGCAGTATATCATCGGAGTGATCCTTTTGAATCTTGGATAACAAAGCAAACACATTATTTTATTTTACTGGCCAGTGTTTGATACTTTGTGGTAAAAAGATCTCTTCTCAGAATAAAATTTCATCTCTTTTAAGAATTCATCATTTTTTTTAGAATTCATTAATAAGTTAAAATTAATTTCAGTTTTGTGATGGCTGATAAGTAGAGAAATAAACACTTCAAGGCTACAGCAAGATTACCTAAATCCATATAAACATTGAACACGGAATAGCCTGAAGTGATTACACAGTTCTGAAGCTGTAGCAAGCCTTCTCTTAGAATAGTAGTGGTGCTCAACCTCAGAATTCACTTCAGCAAACAGATTAGGTCTTGATCATACTCACATATATATGAAACATATATGTATGCATATAATATGTATATATACACACATATACATATGTTTATTTATTCTTATCTTCTGTATATGAATGTTTTGCCTGCATTCAACACATGCATGTCCACAGAGGACATAAGAAAGCATCAGATTCCCTGGAACCGGAGTTACAGAGAGTTATGAACCACCATGTGGGTGCTGGGAACCAAAGCCAGGTCCTCTAGAAGAGCAAGTGCTCAAACCAGCTGAGCCATCTCTCCAGCCCCTCATCACATTTTCCTCTTCCCTCCTCAACCCCCCGACTTTGCTTGATACCGCTTCTCACTTAAAATTTGCAATGAACCGGGCGGTGGTGGCGCACGCCTTTAATCCCAGTACTCGGGAGGCAGAGGCAGGTGGATCTCTGTGAGTTCGAGGCCAGCCTGGGCTACACAGCAAGATCCAGGACAGGTGCCAAAACTACACGGAGAAACCCTGTCTCAAAAAACCAAAAAACAAACAAACAAACAAACAAACAAACAAACAACAACAAAAAACTTGCAATGAGCAGAAGCTCTTCTCAAAGTGAGTGTGTGTGCATAGTGTGCATAGTGTGTGTGGTGTGCTTTCATATATGTGTTGTGTGCATGTGACTGTACGCCTGGGATGCACTCCTTTCCAGGTATAGCTGCTCTCAGCAGAAAACACTCAACCTTCACTTGGGCATGAGTTACTCAGAACGGCATCACCTTTCCAACGCCCACACGGTATTCCTCCGACTCACAGTGTTCCTCCGACGCACAGTAAGTCAATCCTCAAAAGAATGCAAACACAGCACATTTTGCTTTTGTACATTGTTTTGTATAAATATGTAAGAGAGGAAAGTCAGGGCTTAGTGCCAGAAAACAAAGCAAAAACAAAACAAAACAAAAAAGAATGAATGAACCTGGAGCTTCCAGCTTCACGTTTTCGCTTTAATTTTTGACATTTCTTGCTTTTCTTAGGTTTCTCGCAATAGGACTGGACCTAATTTGCATGTGCCCGATTGCTCCCTTCACTCTACCTCTACACACGGATGTTGTTCACTCCGCGTTAGTTGCAGAAGTTGCAGTTGGTCTCTGGGATGGAAAGTTCTACCATTATGTAGGCTATCTCCTTTCCCAGATTTCCCCTCTGCAGCAGGATGTGAAGCACCCGGAGCTGGAGGGCAGAAGCAGTTTGAACCAGTTCACACAGACTTTTATGGGAGCTTGTAACATGGAACATGCCAAGTCGCTGATGGATTCCAAACTCCGTTTGTATTCAATACACACGAATTCACCGCGGGGGTGGGGGTGGAGGCAGTTTAAATATAGTTCTTAGTATAAGACAATAACCAAATTAACACTGCCATATTTGTATAAGATCTAACCAGTATGGAAACACAAAAGAAGTCCCAGTACCAAGGAGAGAGGGATAAAAGACAAACGAAATTCAACCAGAAGAGGGAGGAATGGTTTTTCCAGTTTTTGTTTAGACACTTTGAGGAAGAACAAGTAAATAATGTAGGTGACATGTACCAATGTGATAAACACACGCAGTCTGAGATGATAGTAATTTTATAGCTACTATTTACATAGCATTTACTCAGCAAAGGCAATACGTTTCAGAGGCATGGATTCCAGCCTTTGCCTGTCCCTCTGAGAAAAAATGGTAATGTTATCTTTATCTGACAAGTGCGGACGCTATGGCCACGGACACCAGCAAGAATAAAAAGGAGATGTCAAATCGCAGTAAGGAACTGGTCACCAAGGGAAGAGGTTTCACAAGGATGTCCAGTGAGAATTCAGAGGGCACTTCATCTCGTTATTAGTAGGATTTCTAATTTGTTTTCAAAGTCCCCCTTAGAATGTTACCCCTACCCAATCTCTCAGAGAGTAGCTATGCAGCTTTGGAAGTCTGCCTGTTTTCTGAATCACTCAGAAAAGCCTAACTTTTTCTTTTCCTGTATCTCTTTTCTAAGCATGCTTGCCCTAATGTTTTGAGCTTCACTCTTTCCCCGAAGCCCCGCCCCAATATGTGGTTGCCTCTGCCTTGTGGCTGACCTCTGTGTTGGCTTTACTGGTTTAAGACATGTCTTTTTTCTTTTTCTTTTTTTTTTTCTTCTCTCTTCCATTCTCATCCTTTTTAACTTTTCTTCCCTCCTTCCTTCCTTCCTTTCCTTCCTTCCTTCTTTCTTACGTTAGTTTTCTGAGACGGGATTTCTCCATGTAGTACTGGCTGTCCTGGAACTCACTCTGTAGAGCAGGCTGACTTCAAACTCATAAATCCACCTGCCTCTGCCTCCCAAGTGCTGGGATTAAAGGCGTGCGCCACCACCCCCCAGCTGCTTCTTTTAAACTTTAATAAAATTGTCCTCAAGCTTAAAAAAAAAAAAAAAAAAACAGAAAAAAAAACAGAAAAAAACAACAAACAAAACTCGTTGCTTACTATAAAATTCAGCAATCTGAAGCAAAATTTAAGTCGGTTTTTAAAAAAATGTCTTAGGAAATCTATGGCAAAGAGTATAAATAAGTCAAATGTAACACTATTCCTTAAGATGTAAAAACTGGAAACGAAGTACTTAATTCCAGGATACTAGCTGCACATAATGGTACACTGACTCTAAGTGGCATCAAAACCCGCTGGGGAGCTGAGGAGATGGCTCAGCAGGTAAGGTGTTTGCTATGGGAAGGAAGCTCAGATTCCCAGAAGCCACATAAAAAGCCACGTGGGCTTGGTGGCCTGCCTGTAATCCCAGCATCAGATCAGACCCAGGGAATCCCTGGAGCTAGCCAGACTAACGAGATGAACTGGCCGGACCAGGAAGACTGGGCCTTGAGACCAGCTCCAGCCTCAGAGACCCTGCTGCAGAAGGTGCAGAGTGAGCAAGAAGGACACTCCACATCAACCTTGGATCTCCATATGCATGGACACACATGTGCACACACACACATGCAAACAAGCATACAGGTATCTCTGCACACTATACGCACATACATGTGCAAAGACTGCTGGAGCCGGAGCGCAGTGGCAGACAGCTGGCCTAGTATGTGTGAGGCCCAGAGGTTAAAAAAGAAATCACTAAATCTTTCCCATATTATTAGAGTAATATTACAGGAGAATGCTTATAAAATAAATGGAGGGGGTTGGGGATTTAGCTCAGTGGTAGAGCGCTTGCCTAGCAAGCAAGCACAAGGCCCTGGGTTCGATCCTCAGCTCCAATAAATACATAAATAAATAAATAAATATATAAAATAGAGAAGGTAACAAGCTAAGACATCTGCCATACAGTTATTATAATATGGAGGAAATTACACACAAATATCAACATAGATTTTCTTTTTCTGGGTAGTGGATTAGAGGAGTTTTCCTAAAATGTTAATGAATGCAAATTTCATTGTAATTGATGAGTTTACAATAAGATATAAACTCAAGGGCTGGAGAGATGGCTCAGAGGTTAAGAGCACTGACTGTTCTTCCAGAGGTCCTGAGTTCGATTCCCAGCAACCACATGGTGGCTCACAACCATCTGTAACGAGATCTTGTGCCCTCTTCTGGCCTGCAGTCATACATGCTGTATACGAAATAAATAAATAAATCTTTTAAAAAAAAAAAGAAGATATAAACTCAACTTTCTTTTCTCCTCTGACATTACTTTACACTCATTAGATAAGAATAAAGCTGCTTTTTGGTTTCTCAAATGAGACAAGAGAGGCATATCTCTGTGTAATTAGAAATGAATTAGAAAGAAGGAAGAGATTTAACGACCAAATCATTAATCAAAGTTATAAAAAAAACCACAATGGATTTCTTGAATAGGATTGAGAGTAAAGGGGAAGAAGGAGTCATGGTGGAGTATGCCTGTCATCCAAGCATACAGGGGCTACGGCAGGAGGATTGTTGAAGTCTGAGGCCAGCCTGGGCTACATAGTGAATTCGAG
The DNA here is from genome assembly GCF_949786415.1 of Peromyscus eremicus. Classification (NCBI taxonomy): domain Eukaryota; kingdom Metazoa; phylum Chordata; class Mammalia; order Rodentia; family Cricetidae; genus Peromyscus; species Peromyscus eremicus. The sequence goes on along the minus strand of NC_081437.1, from coordinate 15,599,435 downwards.
ACCAGCCTGGGCTACAAAGTGAACAACTGTCTCTAAAAAAGTTAAGTTAAAAAAAAAGAAGAAAGGCCAGGCGGTGGTGGCGCACGCCTTTAATCACAGCACTCGGGAGACGGAGGCAGGCGGATCTCTGTGAGTTTGAGGCCAACCTGGGCTACCAAGTGAGTTCCAGGAAAGGCGCAAAGCTACACAGAGAAACTCTGTCTCGGAAAACCAAAAAAGAATGAATGAATGAAATGACAGATGTTAAGATAGGGATATAGTTTAGTGGTAGACAGCTGAAGTGTATAAGGCCATGGGTTAAATCCCCACTACAGATATATATATATATATATATGCACATATATATGCATATATAAGTATGTATATGTATATATAAAATATATATGATGAAGTGTGAAGACAAGTACATGTGCATTAGAAGCGCTGGCCTGTTGGGGGTTGAGTGGCTTAGTTTTGGACCAGTATATGAGTGCTTGTCCAATGGGTCTCCATGAGGCCAAAGCCCACAGGAACAGTCTCGCTCAGCAAAGACTAGTGGACTCTGGGATAGTGCAGAATATTGCTGGGACCACACGGCCTGCATGCTCTCTCCTCTCTCATAACATTGATGGTTCTTGACAGTTTTAGTGTCCATTTGTCAATCATGCACGGGACAGATGTGATCATTCCTGGGAACCCCTTTTTTTCCTCGAATATGTTCCCCTAAAATTCTTTGGGAGCTGATGCTTCTCAGGTTTCTTGTCTGAGGGTGCCAGCTGTCACTTCAGAACCTGGGAGCTGTCCTGATTCAGTGCTGACAGGATCGGAGGCAGATCACCCCTATTTCTGTAAATATGCTTTGAACGGGACTGTTGTTCTTGAAAATGTGTGCCTATGTCAATCACCTTTTGGTTTTGTAAAGACAGGATGTACCTGGCTCGGTATTTGGCCAAGCTAGCAAAATGATAAGTGTTGTTTTTGGTTTAAAGATGTTTTGATGTAAAAGTTGGGGGAAAAAAACATACCTGACTTACTTGTTTTTGATGGAGGTTAATGTTGCAGGATGGGAAAAACTTGTTGGTATGGAAAAACATGCTCGTGTTTGATGTATAAATAAAGATGGCTGGAGCTATTCAGGGCTGGCCACTTGTGTGAAATTCATCTGGTGAACCCAGGCTGCGGTGGGACTGGCACTGGTCACTTGTGCATGTATAACCACCACACTCTTCATCACTAGCTCAGGATAATTTCCCTAAGTTATGGTTGAGACATGACATCCTTTTTAAACCATGAAATCCATAAATAATAATGTCATAAGATTTTAGATATGAGGGAACTAGAAATGGTATGATGGTATGTGATGATTAAGTCAGGTTTTAAAAATATTTCATTTGGTGGAAAGTATTGAACAAAAAATTTATTTGTAGCTATTTTCTAACCATTTGTGACATCAACCTAAAAATTCTAATTAAGAATGAAGAAAATGTGAGGAATAGGAATGTTATAATTGAGTATATTTTGAAATTTGGGTTAATTATGCCTATCGTTTGCCATTATTTGAGTGGATTTAGAAAGGCTAGTACAGTGCCTATCACACAACAGAAATGTCAGCTTTCTAAAATTAAAAATTGTGCATGTGATGTATGTGTTCATGTGTGTGCATGAGTGTGTGTATGGGTGCACATGCATGTGTATCCTCCTGCTTCAACTCCCAACCTGGGATTACAGGTGCACATTGCCATGCCTGACTGAAGTGGGATCTGAATTCAGGTCCTCAATATTGCAGATAAGCACTTTATACCAATTGAGCCACCTCCAAAGTCCAGCAGCTCTTGACAGTGGTGATCTGCCACATTTAAACTTGTGTGCTACATTGGATTTAATATCTGTATACTATCATTTATCTATATGTAAAAACTGCTTATCAGACTAAATACTACATGCTATGCTGTTCTTGTTCTCACACTTGTGTGGCAAGATCTTTACTGACTGAGCCATCTTTGCATGTGTGTGTGTGTGTGTGTGTGTGTGTGTAGCCCTGGCTGTCTTGGATGGAACTTTCTCTGAAGACCAGGCTGGCCTTGAACTCAGAGATCTGCCTGCCTCTGTCTCCCGAGTGCTGGGACTAAAGGCGTGCGCCATCACCATCTGGCTCTCATCCCTAATCCTCCTCCCCACCTCCCAGACAGGGTTTCTCTGTGAAGCCCTGGCTGTCCTGGAACTTACTCTGTAGAATAGGCTGGCCTTGATCATCCCTAGTTCTTTAAAGAGATTTTATTTTATAGCTACAAGACAGAAAAGTAATAGTTCGCAGCAGCTTAGAAGAAGTTAGGGAAAGGATAAGAGTGTACTAACAAAGAAAGGAGAGGAGCAGGGGAATGGGAAAGAACGCATGCGTGATCTACTCTGAAGAGGGGAAATATCAGGGAAAGCCAGGGAGGTACCAAGAACAGCAAAAAATAGCCAGGGTAAAAACAAGGATCTACATAAATAGATGAGTTGAAGGGGTTACGTGCATGCACGCATGCATGTGTAAAAAAATAATATTAGAAGAGTCTGGCAGGTCTTTAAAAAGTTAAAGATAGAGTTATTATTTAAGCCAGCAATTCCGCTCCTGGCTAGATACTGTTGAGGTACTAAAATACATGTTTGTGATGCATGCCTAAAATCCTAGCACCCAGAAGGATAAGGCAGAAGGATCCTGAGCTAGGGGCCAGCCTTGGGTAAAGAATGAGAACCTGTCTCAAGAAATATGTTCATGGAAAATTCTGTACATAACTGTTCAGAGCATCATTACTTACAAGATATTCAGAAGAGGAAAGAGGTGGAAACAGCCCGAGTGTCCTTCAGGTGATGAGCAGATAAAGAAAATGTGTACATACAACAGAACAGTACTCCGCCACTGAAAACGAGTGACAGGATGATTCACGCTACAGTACGGATGGATGGATGGATGGATGGATGGATGGATGGATGGATGGATGATCCTTGAAAATGTAAGAGTCAACAAACCAGTCATGAAAGAACACATGACTCCATATAATACATGTCCACACATGGAAATGTAGACAGATAGCAGATGGGAGGTGGCCGCCTAAGACTAAGGGGAAAGAAAGAGACTATGGTGGGCAGCAGTGGCGCACGCCTTTAATCCCAGCACTCAGGAGGCAGAGGCAGGCGGATCTCTGTGAGTTCGAGGCCAGCCTGGACTACAGAGCGAGATCCAGAAGAGGCACCAAAACTACACAGAGAAACCCTGTCTCAAAAAACCAAAAAAAAAAAAAAAAAAAAGAAAGAGACTATGAGATCGCTCAAAGGATGCAGGGTTCTCTGGAGTAACGAAACTGTGTGACTGTTGAGGGTTGCTGTGAATATACTAAATGCCACTAAACTGTACTATATTTTTCTGGTACTGGGGGCTGAGCCCCAGGGCTTTGCACACACTAGGGAAGTTAACCACCATTGAATACATCCCCAGCCCGAACCAGACACTTTCAATCACTGAAATTACATGACATGAGGAATAATTTTAATAGAATTTTACCAAAAATAAAGACAAAAAAAGCAAAAAGATAAACATTGGAAGCCTGAGTCTGAAATTAAAATCAACCCTGTAGAAAGAAAAATCGGTCAGAAAACCAGTGAGATGGATACCTTCTGAGGCGTCTAAAAGACCAAGATGGGCTAATCGGTACAGGTATGAGAGAATAAGCAGCAGGCAGCATATTTCAAATAGCATTACGTATTTTAAATGTTTAGGAAAGTCACTCCTTTGTTGATAAAGAGTCTAAACTAGCTGGGCATGGTGGCGCACGCCTTTAATCCCAGCACTCGGAGGCAGAGGCAGGCGGATCTCTGTGAGTTGGAGGCCAGCCTGGTCTACAGAGTGAGTTCCAGGACAGCCAGAGCTGCACAGTGAGACCCTGTCTCAAAAAACAAACAAACAAACAAAACAAAACAACAACAAAAAAAGAGTCTAAACTACATGTCTGGTAAAGCTGGTGATTAAAATTCGCTGACTGGTGTGACGACATTCATGTACCCAGTTACCTGTTTTGCATGGTAAATTCCCATGGCATGAGAGGCACACCTAACCTGTAATTCTCTCCGTGTGCCCTCAGGCACTTATCTTGATGCCGTATCCACAGCAGGCCTCAGTAAATATTTGATGAATGAAACTACCTACCACAGTCAGAACCTGAGGCTCTGTAACTACAAAGCATAAAGCAGGACAAATTTTAGCCATTAAAAATAAGTAGAATAGCATGCCACATTCAAACCACTTTAGTCAATCTGTAGGTGAGAATTTCAGTTCAGTTAACATGTATGTACACAAAGCATAATTTAGACATTTAATGTGAGAGTTAAAGGCCCATCAGAAAGATAAGGGTATTTGATGAAATGGTTAGAAAATGTGATTTTATTCATACTATTTTTGCTATAAAACAGATTTTTTTTTCTGTTTTTTGAGTGGCATCAAATTTTGCAATCTGCTTGCTTTTCAATTAAATTTTCATGACAAATGCTAAAGTCTGAGTCATTTTATTTTCCTGATAATACCCAAAGGCTGCCCAACTACATGATGTAATTATGATTTTAGCATTTACATTTAAAAGACCATGGCCTGGTGTCTACAAAAATAAGTTAATTAGGGTCTAGGGGTGTATGTCACAGCACAGGGCATGCTTAGAATGAGCAAGGCTCTGAGTCCAATCACCAGTAACAAAACCCAAAACCTAAACTCCCAAACAGTAACAACAAAAAAGTCAACAAAAGATAGATATCATTAGGATAAAAATGGAAATATATTTACCACATAATCTTTAAAAATCAGTAAGAGGTGTGAACACTATTTCACTCAACCAACTTCAAAGCATTATAATTCCAATATACAAATAAAACAATCCATAGTCTGGAATGATGCAGAGGTTGTCACTCACTATCTAAAATATAAATACAAAAAAAATGACTGGGAGAACACACTAAAAAAAGCTTGTTTTTAGCTTAATTGTCGGTGCGGAATGTGTGGCAGGGGCCGGCTGCCTGGCGGCTGCCTTGGCCTTGCTGGCTTGGCTTGCTCGAACAGCAGTTTCTAGGCGCACTTTCAGTTCGGGAGCGGCCCCCATTACCGTCTTGAAAGCATGTGGGTACAGAGGTCCGATGTGCATTAAGTTCTGGAGTGCGAACTCATGAAGATCTTTGGAGACGGAACTTGCTGAGGCAAAAGAATTTTCATCCATCAGGTAAGAGATCAAAGTGGGCACTAAAAGAGCGAGTAACTGGACTCCTGTAACCAAAGACAGCAAAGATGGGTCTGACCGGAGAGAATGCAGCTGGACATTGTCAACACAAACAATTACTACATAATACATAACGGATAATGTATGTTACTTGTGCGATTACAGTTTAATAGCCAGCCAGGCCCCATCCATGTCCCTGAACTAAATGACTCTCTTTCAAAAAAATAAAAGCATAAAACATTGGTACTACTCAAGTGCTATAACTTTCACTCTCAAATCAGACCAATTTGCAGTATTAGTAAGATGTGCCAATAATAAACATGGTTTTATTTGGATTATAAATGTTTTACAACACAGCAAGACTTGGAGCAATCGGATTTTTTTAACTTAAAATTTAAGACTAAATGTTATAGAAAAGTAAAGGGGGGGTGAGGACGTAGCTAGGTGATAAGAGTGCTTACCTAGCATAAGGGTTTGATCTCTTTGATTCACAGGGGTAAAAATGGTAAAAAATCACTTGTAAATAGATAGGATTACATACACTAGGAGTGTACTAACAAACAATGAATTAATGAATGAGTGATACTAATTTAATGGCAATATCTTTTAGATTTTTAAAATTTTTATATAGTCACATGATTCCAAGAGGGTAAACCTGTAGGTTTTGAATTATCATTTAACTTTTCTCATCTCTTTGCAAATGTGCTCTCTTTTAACAAAAAAGTTTCCCAGCAAATTGTAAAATAGTAGAGACTTTTAAAAAGCTATTGTGTGACTGGAGATACAGTTCCGTGCTGGGTCACGTGCTTAGCAGGCATGAAGCCATGGGCTCAATCTTCAGCAGGAATCGATGAAGTGGGTGTCAAAATAAAGACATTCAGCCAGGTGTGGTGGCGCACGCCTTTAATCCCAGCACTCAGTGGCAGAAGCAGGAGAACCTCTGTGAGTTTGAAGCCAGCCTGGTCTGCAAAGTGAGTTCCAGGACAGCTAGAGCTATGCAGAGAAAACCTGTCTCGAAAAACCAAAACAAACAAACAAACAAAAAAAAGGGACAGGAAGAAAGATTTTTTTTTTAAGAAACTGTTATAGGAAGTAATAAATTAATGTGTAGGTTACCTGGGTAGAAAGTATGATGTAACTTTATTGTATTTATTTTACTAACTATAAATGTTATAAATAGGACCTAACCTTATTCACTTTGTAATGCTAGCCCTGATCTTATTGTCCTTCAGTAGTTGAAGTCTAACTTGACTTTCAATTCCTCAACAGATGCCCAAATTCAGAATTAAGCTTAGCATGAAGACAGAGATGAGACCCCGGACCTGCCCCCAGTCCCATGCTTAGCACGGAGCCTAGGGCTTGTACATGCAGGCGAGCCCTTGGTCACCGAGCTAGTCCCTGGCTCAGGGAAGATGAGTCTTGAAAGTTGGGAGCAGCTTGATGTTCAATCATAATGTATTTGCTGATAATTTTAGCTTTTCCATAACAATTAAAAAAAAATCACATTTTAGTGTATATCTATTAAGTATACAGAAAGCTTATACTTTGTGTATAAAGTATGCATTTCTGGCTGGGCATTGGTGATGCACTCCTTTAATCCCAGCACTCGGGAGGCAGAGATAGGCAGATCTCTGTGAGTTCGAGGCCAGCCTAATCTACAAAGCAATTCCAGGACAGGCACAAAGCTACACGGAGAAACCCTGTCTCAAAAAACCAAAAAAAAAAAAAAGTATGCATTTCTGGTTCAATAAATGCATGTTGCATTAATAATGAAGCAAAAAAAAAAATAGTATCAAATCCTGAGGTATCTTATGATGCTTGGTACTTACACTTCCCTGGTTATAACATAAGGGATATGTAATTCATATTTTATTTAAAAAATTCTATTAAATATCTGTACTGTTCCTAGTTCTTAAAAACACACTCCTAGAAAATTAAAAACAAAATCAGTGTGTTAAAATGCCCTTAGTAATTCATTGTGACTTCTCACTCATAAAAAATAAATATAAGTAAACCCAATACATTATTTTAGTAACATGAGCAGATATATTATGTATTCAGATTGTAATTGCTTATTGGGAAACACACTGTTGCAAAGCCTGTGTTTAACACTGAGATTCATAAATAATACAGGTCTTCACTTTGGACTAGTGGCTTTTAATAGTAAACACTTACTGTTCTGTTCTTCTCCAAGAGCAACCAATGTTTCAAGAACTTTAATTCCTTCTTGGACAGCCAAAAGTTCTGTATTACTGGCTGGTCTGTTTCTTTCGACAGCCTTTAGCTTTTCAACCACTAGTGGGGCTAATGAATGGATGTAGGGAGTTGAAAGGGCACGATTGGAATGCTGGAAGACGGAGAGGAGAAGCTGGTAGCATTTGGCTTGAACCTATGGAAGAGAATGATTTTTCTCAATTAATGCATGTGGCAGATGTTATTGAGTAGACAACCACATTGTACCTCAACATGAAAAAGGAGAACAATGGAACTTAATGCCAACTAAATAAAAGTGGAGATTAAAGAAATTCCTACCATCTTGCAAGGACTCCAATTTGCAGTAAGGCTCGTTAAGGAAGGGAATGGCTCAGTTGCCTTTAGCCTACTGGCTATGGATGGGATAGGACCTCTGTTGGTCTTTTCTATGTCGAACACACAGATTGCAAGCCCAGAGCCACTTTGAGATCTTTGGCAGCAGTTAACTCTGCAGCTCACACACACAATTGAGGCCTGTATGATAATGAGTATTCAGAGACGGGTAATGCCTGGGGAGGGCGCTCACCAACCTAAGACAGAACGCCTGTGTGGCCTGGGCAGGCGTCTCCATGACGGGTAATGTGACCTGCTGACGTTCCATGCAACCTAAGTCAGAAGCTCATTTTTTAGTAAAAGGGGGACCTGTAGGGTCCTGGCCCATTTTTTGGATAACTGTTGCCTTGCTTGCTGACCTTGACCTTGATATCCTCCCTATGCTAATTCCCTGCCGGGTTCCACCCTCCTAAATGCTTAAGGGAAGTTCCTTGTCTGTGTATCCTGCATAATGGGTGTTAGCAGCTTAGATGCAAGATTGTAAAACATCGGTAGCTATCGAACTTCTGCCCTCTGGGGTTCTCCCATTGTGCTGTAAGCCTGTATTTAAGACCTCTTCCCTCCTTCAATAAACAACATTCAGCATTAAATAAATAAATAAATTTTTAAAAAAAGGAATAGGAAAAAAAAGAGAAAAAAGAAATTCCTTGTACATGAGTTACTAAATCACCATTCTTATATAACAAATATTTCTGCTGTATGGGAAAGCCAGAAACTGGAAAGTCTGATTTCTTTTCAATTATTTCTTTAATATATAATTGTCTCTTTGATTTTAATGCAATGTAGTCAGGGAGGTTAACGAAGGATTGATCTGAAATAAAGCTACAAAAATGCACTATTTAGATATATCAACCCCATTTGATTCTTTGGAAACAACTGTTTATAGTAACATATTAATTCCCTGCACCCCCCACCCCTTTCTTAGGCAATTTCTCACTATATAGCTACAACTAGCCTGGAACTCACTATTCAGACCAGGTTAGCTTCAAACTTGTAGAGAATGGCTTGCCTCTGCCCCCTGAGTGTTAAGATTAAAAGGATGTATCACCATGCCAACTACAGTATTAACATTTTTTTAAGACGGGAAAAAGCGGAGAGGGGTGATCATTGATGTGTGGGACAAAGAGTGAAATACATGTATTTCAGTGATTTGTTAGAAAATGAACTACCAAATTTCTCTGGACATAGAAAAGTATGAAGGACATTTTAAGAATACGGGTCTCTGAGCCATAAATCTGAAGACTTTAAGAAAGCTCAGGGTGGAGGCCAGGAATATTCTGCACTGACTTTCTTTTCCTAGTGTGTGGCATGCTTGAGAAGCATTAACTTGGATTTTGACAAAAATAAACTAATAAAAATGCTCATTAAAAGATGCAATAATGTAAATTTACTCTTTAACATTCTTGGTATCACTGAAATAAATACTGAAAAACAAAACCCATGTAAAGTCTCTACCAGTTATGGCCAGGGTTAATAAAATATTTCAGACACATGGGAGCATCTACAAATGTCACTCTTAGTGCTTAAATACACAGTTCTCTAACACTTTTTCAATTTAAAAGCCATACTACAGGTTGACCAGATGGCTTGGCAGGTAAAAATGCTTGTGGTGATGACAAACAAGGTACCCCACACACAGACATCATACATTTGCACCCAATAACAAATAAACGAGATTTAAAAAATAAAGCCATACTGCAAACATTTTATTGCACCTGTCACATCTTAGTGAGCTCATCTGAAAACTCCTGACACGGTGGCCTGCTGAAGTGTAACTCACCCACGGGTCACATGAGTTCAGCGCACTTTTAAATCTGTTCATGCAGCCGTTCTGCAGGGACTGCACTCCTATTATCTCAGTGCTGGCAGACCACAGGAAGAGCGCTATGGCTGTCAATGTGCTTACTTCATCGGGCGCAGGCGTAGAATCATCTACGAGACAAAAGGGCAGCCGCGAAGGAAGACAGGGAATTACAGACATGAACAATACTTTCTCAATGTTTCCCACGGACTGTGCCTCAACCTAAAAAATACAGATTGCAGGATTCTCACTGTGGAACTAGGGTAGGAAAAAAATGCTTCAGCCACACTTTTAAATTGCTATGTTAAAGTCTGACAGGAAGCAGACAATTAAGGTAGTCTCGAAGAACCTCTCTGCAGACCACTTGATTATGATAGAAGAAATGCAGCATTATGATATGGAATTATGGCAGGCGCCATCTTGGCACAGTTATTAAAGCTGAGATTTGGCATGGTGGTGCGCACCAGCAATCTCAGCACATGGAGGCCAGGGCAGGATGATTGACACAAATCTGAGGGCAGCCTAGGCTCCAGAGTGACACAAGTCAGTGTGGGCTACAAAGCACAACTTTGTGTCAAAAAGCAAGAACCAAGTGGTTCCTTTTATTTTATATTTAGTTTAGGTTTTTTTTTTTTTTTTTTTGAGACGAGGTTTCTCTACATAGACTTGGCTGGCTGTCCTGGAACTCACTCTGTAGCCCAAGGTGGCTTCGAACTCACAGAGATCCGCCTGCCTCTGCCTCCTGAGTGCTGGGATTAAAGGCATGTGCCACCACACCTAGTCAAGAGATTCTTGATGTAGGACAAAGCAATATTATACATTGCCTTACATGATTGTCTGAGAAAGATATACATTACTTATATGATATTCCTGCCCAAAAGGTATAAAGTGAATGTACGCTAAACTGAGGAAAAATCAGACAATTATAAATTAAGGAATATTCTACAAAATAGATGTCCTGTAGTCTTCAAAAACATGAACATACATGGTGGTTCATACCTTTAATCTCAGTACTTGGATTTGAGGGTGGGAGAATGGAGGTGGGGGCAGAGACAGGAGGATCCCTGAGTTTGAGACCAGCCTGGTCTACAGAGCAAGTTCCAAGACAGCCAGGACAATACAGAGAAACAAACAACCACGAACATCATAAAAGATAAAGGCTATGTTAATACCCAGATTAAAAGAGGCTAAAGCGACATGATAATACTGCAAAGAAAATGTCATTATTAGGGCAACTTCTAAAATTTGCATATGAACAAAAACAGCACTGCATTAATGTTGAATTCCTAAACTTAGCAATTCTTTTGTGGGTATTTAAAGAATGACCTTGAAGCCGGTGGTGGTGGTGGTGGTGGTGGTGGTGGTGGTGGTGGTGGTGGTGCATGCCTTTAATCCCAGTGCTTGGGAGGCACAGCCAGGTGGATCTCTGTGAGTTCAAGGCCAGCCTGGGCTACAGAGTGAGTTCCAGGACAGGCACAAAGCTACACAGAGAAACCCTGTCTCGAAAAACCAAAAAAAAAAAAAAAAAAAAAAAAAAAAAAGCTCTGACCAAAAAGAATGACCTGTTCTTAGGATATCTATGAAGTATTCAGGAGTAAAACATCACCAAGATGTCAGCATATTCTTAAGATGGTTCAGCAAAGTTAATTAAGATGAGTAACAATGATGACATGTGATTTTTACAGAGGGCCATGTATAACGTGAGAGGCAGGAGGTAGGACAAGGGCATACTGGACTCCACACATCCATTCCTGAAAGATAATTTATTACTATCTTGAAAATTTATTTCAAAATCAAAGGTTCTAAAAATGAAAAAAAAAATAATATTGCAGCAATTCATTGCTCCCTTGAGAATTTCCTTGTGTGCGCATGACTATATATACACACAATTAAAGAAGAAGACCTCAGATTTTTAAATAAGAAGCATGTTTCCCAAGCTAGAAATTCCTTGTGACATGCCTTCTCTCATGTTCAGCAGGGTCCTACTTCCCTTGCTATCCGAACACTATGCAAATATCCCCATGGCCTTTTCCCTGTCACTTAATTACTGACTTAAGCCTGAACTTGATATGGAGCTCAAGCTGGCCCTGAGCTCCACAGTGATCTATCTTATCCTCACCTTCCATGGGTTGGGATTACAGACATGAGCCTCAATGTCTGGCTGTGGAAATGCCAAAAATAAATAAATAATGTGGCAAATCTTTCCTTATTATTCGGTTTTTAGAGCTTTCATGTTTTCTTTAAAAAACAGAAAATTTAAGAGGGAAAAGTTAAACACAGAAGAAAAGTGGGCAAAAACTATGAATAAGTCTTCCCCTGAATTGGAAACAAACATAAAAAATTCTTGTTTTTTTTTTAAATTATGCTCCCAGCTCCAAAGCCACATTGGACAGCAATTTGGCAATATCTGATGAAATTAAGTGTTAAAATATGTATTTCCAGCTCCATATATGTGCCATAAAAATACACTATGAATCTTTTTTTTTTTTAAGATTTATTTATTATGTATACAGAAGAGGGTGCCAGATCTCATTTCAGATGGTTGTGAGCCACCATGTGGGTGCTGGGAATTGAACTCAGGACCTCTGGGAGCGCAGTCGGTACTCTTAACCTCTGAGCCATCTCTCCAACCTCACATTATGAATCTTTAAAGATGTTCATAACAACCATGCTTGTAATTGGGGAAAATTATAAATCATAAAAAATATCCATTAACAGAAGAATAAGTACTGGCAAATACATGTGATGAAAGTTATGTCAGTTAAAAGAATGATGCCGGGCGGTGGTGTCGCACGCCTTTAATCCCAGCACTTGGGGGGGTAGAGCCAGGTGGATCTCTGTGAGTTCAAGGCCAGACTGGATGCACACAGAAACTCTGTCTCAAAAAAACAAAAGAAAAAAAAAAGTGTTTATATATATATTGTTCATACTTATCTTGCTCGATATAATACTTGTATATACACAGATAACTACATTTACTAACTGATACGTATTAATGTAAGAAATTACTCATTTCTATACACAGCTATTATAGAATAAACTATGTATTTCAATATCAAGACTATAGTTCTATTTGGGGATATGTTGGAATAGTCATAAGTATTTTGTCTCCTATTTTACTACTTTTCCTTTGGAGACAGTGATCATGAGTTTGAAGATAGCCTGGGCTACATGAGAAGACCCTGCTTCAAAAAACAACAACAAAGAGGAAGAGAGGGAAGGAGAGAGAGAGAGAGAGACAGACAGACAGACAGAGAATGGATTCCACAGGAGGAGGAGACAAAAGAAAAGAAAAAACCTTGCAGTAAACATACGCATATCAACCATGTCAACTCTGGGCGTACATTGTCTCATTGTCTCTGTTTTTAACCCACCAACACATATCCTTAGAGCCCACAATGAAGGAAGAAGCATTTCTATTTCAACTCTGAAGGTGGGATGAAGCACCTGTCCTGGGTAGACTCCGTGTTACCCAGCAGTCTCCTGACAATCTGTTAAGGAACAGACATCTAGAAATCGAGACTTGGGAAACCGACAGGCTACCTGGTTGCGAATACTCCAGGATGCAGGCAAGGGTGCTCCGGATCAGAGCCGTCCACTGTTTCTGAGTTTCCTCGGTTTTAGCCATCGGAAGTGTCACGATGCTTTTTATCCCCTGCAGAGCTGCGCTGACTGGAGGAGGAACCTGATTGTCTGCAGACTTTATTGCTGTGTCTTTTAATATTCTTGCAATTAAGAACAGAATTGTGGGCAGGATAGTCATACAGCCTGAAATAATAACAAATCAGGTTATTTGGTAACTCCTTCAGTTCCCACATGATAGCTGTTTCACACACACGCACGCACGCACGCACGCACGCACGCATACAAGTATTTTTAAACAGTTGATTGTGTTCTCCTCTCCCTAAGATAAGGTCTTATAATTTTGCACAGGCTGGTCCCACACTCCTGAGCTCAAGCAATCCTCCTGCCTCAGCATCACCATGCTTGGCTTGACTGTGATTTACTATTATTTCTTTCCTTGATTTTATTCAAATTTACTGTATTACTATCACTATAAATCAGTCTGAAAAATAACATAAGGAAGTGGCATATTGTTTTTAAATAGAAGTGGCGTTTTCTTTTTTGTTCCAACTGAACCTTGTCTTTATTACTTCCAACGTGACCTATTTAGTATTGCCCTTCACAATGGGCGTGAGACTGGGGGACAGAAAAACTGGAACACAAACCATAAACTCTGAGTAACCCGGTGACTCTTAAAGTGAGTCTAAGAGAACTCAGGTCAGAAAAACAAAGGCGGCGACGGGGCAAGCCAATGTGGAAAGAAAGCACTCTAGAATCCGGAGCTGAAACCGTCCTCCAGTGCAGCGCCCGTGGCGCGGCCAGACGGAGAAGCCACTGGTTCACACTTGTCAGGTGGAGCCACAAAGGTCTGCGTGGGCTGAAATGTACCACACACCTTCTGGTACTATTTGTACTTTGAAACGGAGAGAAAGTCTATCCATGAGATAGTTTCCAGTATCTACAGACAACTACTACCTTTATTAACCATAATTCTTTCCAGTGCTCCTTCGGGTTGACTGCCACTCTCTTCAGACAGGCTTTAATTGTTCAGTGACATTCATGAAGGGTACCAGATTATGAAACAGAAGTTCAGTCATTCCTCCCATGTCTACCTGTTGGCTTCACGTCTTCCCTCAATCTTCAAGTTTTGAGGTGTTGGGGATCAAAACCAAGACAAGGACCCTGCATGTGCTCGCCAGCTCTCCAGCACTGAGCTACAGCCCGGATCTCCCTCTGAGAGATTGGTAACGAGGCTATCTTAGGTTGCTAGCTTTAGAAACTTTAGTCTTTCCTAGGCTCTCACAGGCAAAGTAACCCTTTATAAACTTCCCGGGTAGCGTCTGAGATTTAGGAAGAAAAGAACCCTACATTAAGATGCACAGAAAGCTCATCTTTGCCTCATCGTACGGCACACTCCCAAACACTGATCGGTACCGTACCAGCTGGTGAGCAGAGGGATGGCAAGTCGGACAGAATGGCCACCGTGGCCGCCACCAAACGAGCGCTTTCTTCTGACAGGCGAGTTTTCGTGGCCACGTGACTTGGAGAGTCCGACATCTTAGTACTCAGGTGTGGCATATGCCGCACTAAAATGAACATCAACAGCTCCATGGTTGAAAACACAAGAGACTTTCCAGGGATGAGGCCACCACTGTCACCTCCTTCTCCTAGTGTGGGACAGGACTCTTTTTCCATGTCCTCTTCATCTTAAGAAAGATACAATTTGATGAAATTTCCAGAAAAGAAATACGTAAAATAATAAGTACATCTAAATTATTTCTAAAGGGTTTAGAAGTAAATGTGTAAATGGTGCCATATGTCCGTCTCGGCAAATGTCCTGGATAGATAAAACCTCCTTGAAAGCCATGGGCAGTTCATTTCACCTGGAAAATCACTACTAGGCTTTTTATTAGGTTTGTGTTTCATAATAAGAATAACAAATTTGCTAGGTTGAACCACATAAAATTGACACCTTTAAATGGGAGAAGTCCAGAATTTGCAATTTCTTTTTTTAAACTTAAATTTTTATTTTTTGAGACCGGCCTCTAGGCCAAGCTGACCTTGAATTTGCTATATGGTGGAGAATGAACCTAGAACTTTTTGATCTTGCTTCTACCTCCCCAATGCTGGGGTTACAGGTATGCCCCATCATGCCTGTGTTTTTGTTTTTTGTTTGTTTTGGTTTTTGGGTTTTTTTTTTGGAGCTGAGGACTGAACCCAGGGTTTGTGCTTGCTAGGCAAGTGCTCTACCACTGAGCTAAATCCCCAACCCCTCAAGCCTGGCTTATAAAACTTCTTAGTCCTATCGTTATAAAGCTAGGAGTACAGGGCTGGAGAGACGGTTCACTGGTTAAGAACACCAGCTGCTCTTCCAGAGGACCAGGGTTTGATACCTGGCACCCACCTGGCAGCTCACAACCATCTGTAACTCCAGTTCTAGAGATCCAATGCCCTTTTCTGTCCTCTGTGGGCCCCAGGCACGCATGTAGTACATAGACATACATGCAGGCACAACACCCACACATATGAAAAAAAACACCCCAACCCTCGGGGAACAAAGAAGGTCTGCTTCAGGTTAGTGCAGCTTCCAGCACTTACTTAGGGTGCTTCTCTTCTCCTGTAAATAATCCTGAGCAGCTCTGACAATCTGCTGCACAACCCCAGTGACCAGCAGCTGGATGGAGGGTGGGTTCCAGGTCAGCAGTAGGCGGTGCAGGACACTTAGCAACTCAACACCAATTAGCTATTATAAATTAATACAAATACGTTTAGTGAACTTCAACTTCAAAGGATAGATGTTATTATTAAAATCTGAGAAAACAGACATGCAAAAGTAATTTTGTAACTACAATTTAATATATAGGACTAGATAACAAAAGTGAGTATTTTAATAATAATATTCAGAGGTCACACATTTTCAAGCAATAAATATTTGAAAGTTTGATATTCAGATATTCTTCTTCTCCTACTGGAATAAAACACCTAAGCTATTGGTATTGCTAGAGTTCAGCATCACAGTGTATAATTGCCAACCTAAGATGGGTAACTGGTATGTCCTACCCACCTCAGGAACCATTTCACACTTCAATGCTAATCCACTACAATTTTCCACACCTAATTGATACAATGAGCTTGCCTCAAATTAAAGCACAGAGGAGAAAACCTAATTCAGTCAAAGCATTCCTCCCTTCTTCTCTTAAGACACAGAACGTCTGTCTATAGTCCAGGCTGCGGCTGCTGGTAAAGCGCTTGCTCAGCACGCGTGAGCCTCTGGATCCAATGCCCAGAAGTACAAAGAAATTAAAAAAAGAAAATCCAAGGCTGTTCCATTTCTCCTCGTGTGTCCTTCTCTTATCCTAGGAGACTTCCAGGAACTGGTAGAAGACCCCTGCCTCTCCAGTCAGGCCACCTCTTGCATGTAACTGAATGTTCTAGACTTCCTTATTTCAAGTCCGCAAAAGCCTCCTCTGTCCTTTTATGTAGGCTGTGTCTTTCTCATCCTCTTCCCGTCCACACTGTCCTCTGTCTGTCCTGAAATGCTCCTCTTGTCCTCTACAGCTGCCGCCTTTTGCTCTATGCCTACCTCACTAGTGGTCCCCACTGCCCAGCTAGTTCACTCTTTTTGATTCATAAATGTTGTTTATCCTCACTTTCCCAACACGGACCTCTTTGCACCTTTACTCAACTTTTCTAGACTACTACTCTTTGGAAAATTAAGTAGAGAGCCTCACAACTGGCCTCCATGCTTCCCTTCTCATATCTCATAAACCAACCTCCACACGGTTGTTGTGAAACCCTTCTACATCTATCTGTCTGTCTGTCTATCTATCTATCTATCTAGGCAAATGCAAAATTAATCATTCTTCCATTTAAACATTTTAATAATTTCCTTTTACTTTCAGGATAGAATTCAAATTCCTTTGCATTTCATACAGAAATCTTCATAGTTTGGCCTTTACAGCACTGTCCAGCACCATCCAATGACCTCTACCTGTTTTATATCAGCCAGAGTACATGACTGTAGTAGCCTTGAACTTGTCATGTTCTCTCATGAAGCCCAGTTTTTGTATGTGTGCTATTCTTTCTCGGAGGCAGACTCATCTCTTTGGCAATTCCTCTCTAAGATCTGACTCATTTACTCTCTCTCTCTCTCTCTGATAAGTTGTCCTCCACCTTGGCATCGCACTGCTGGTGCCCCCACCCCCTTCTCTTTATTCTCACAGCTATGAGGCTAAGAAGGCATGGCGTCTAGCTGGAGCATAACTCCATGAGTCATCCAAGAGCCTTTTCACTAGCATTAGTTACACAGTCTTGTTAGCAATATACAAGGTTTATTTACAATGTGAGAAATTTATTCCCAAATAGATATGATTACTACAAAGCACACAATTATCTATTAAAGAAATACACTGTACCTGATCTTCTGCAATGTGGATTCGTGCATAAGGAGAACCCAGTAAGGTGTGTAAGGCCTGCAGGCATGCTGTAACATGTTCAATGGGCTCCTCGGGCCGAGGGGAACAAAGGAACTGTATACTCACACCTGGAATGCACGAAGTAAAAACACAGGTCTTTAACATAAAACACTTGTGTTGGTTTGGCAGTACATTGTTCTCTATTTTTCCCAGATTACTATATGTTTATTAATACCAGAGAGTTAAGAATATATTCTAGGCTAAGCAGACAGATACAACAAAGGGTTGTAGCCTGCGATTAGGTATGCGCAGCCTGTCACTAGGTTGTTTAGGAAGATATTCACACTTCAATTTCTAGAATTAAACAGTATAGTACATTAAGAATAAATTTATAAGTATTTCACTACTTTTATTAAAGAGATGCCCAACAATATTTATTTATGCATGCTTTTTAAAGATTTAATTCTGTGTATCTGTGTGTGGGTTTATTCATGTGAGTGCATACGCCTGCAAAGTCCACAGAATGAGGTCAAATCCAGTGAAGCTGGAGTTACAGCAGTTGGGAGGCCACCTGATGTGGGTGCTGGGGATGAGCTCAGGTCCCTGGTAAGGACAGTAAGTGCTGCTCACCACTGGGCCATCTCTCCAGGCCACATACAAGGTTTTTAAATGTCAAGCTACACACAAGACTTGTCAAAGCAGGCGCTCAATATGCACAAGGGTCAGGCTTTGGAAATGTTTCATATTTTCAGTTGTGAGATCTATGAATTCCATAATTACACCTTACTAGTTGTCTTCCCTTTCTAAAAATATGAGATCACAAAAGCTCCTTCAGAATATGCAAATATTTAAATATTAAAAGAACATTTATAGATTAAAAATGATTTAAAAGTAGACTATAAACAATTTTTCCTTCATTGAATAATCAGTTAAATGCTAAAATAGAGAAAACATGTTGAATAAAAAAAAACCCAGGTTTTTTTCCTTGAGATTCAATATTCTGTGAGTGAACACTATGGCTAAACTTTTAGAGTAGTTTAAAACAATTTTTAGATTAAAATTCAGTTAGCGTATAAGTGGAGCTGCAAAAGTCCTTTTATTGTTCTTTCTCTGAATTGTACTGTGCAAAACTTCTCTACAGCATCAAAACGAAAGCTCCCCATGCTCTGAAGTGGCAGGCCCTGAAATGCATCATGGTCACCCACCTAGGATTAGGTGCATTCTGTCTTTGTTCACTTCTGGCAAGGGTTTAGCACTAGCCATTGCTCCGGGCACCTGGTTTAAAGTGACAGCTGGGGAGCGTTTCTGTACACCAGACATGGCTGCTGCTTCGGTGGACTCTGGACATGTAAATCCTGTGCTGTTCAACCACAGGGCCACTGCATGGAGAATCGGGGCCCAGGAGTTCCGGTAGTGAAGTCTCGCTGTATCGATGGTCTCGGGAGTATAAAATGCCCCACCTGTGGAACAATCAAATCAAGTCAAGACACTATTCTCAAAAGCGTGCTCTGGCAGCAAGCTCCTCCCCAACCAAAGGCCTCCTCCACAGCTGAGCTGGATGGGCCTGCCCCTCCTGATACCAGCCTTCCAGCCTCTCCTCTCTGCCACCAGGGACACCATGCATCTTCATACTGCTCTGCCTTGGAGGGACAAGCCGAATGTCCCCCCTGTACTCTGTCTTCACCAAAACAGAGCCCTCTCCGTCTCTTTTCCACTCTCCTCTTCCTCCCCACCTCCATTTCCACCGCCAACACTGACCTTCCACTCTCTCCTGGTTATCAGAGTGCCCCACGGGAGGAGAATAAAAGGAACTCAATCATTGTCATCAAAATATTTGGGAATTAATCATACGTTTCCTAAACAAAAACAGTTTGTAATGGTGTCCTGACTGATCTCAAAAGGAGAACTAATTAAACACAAATAAGCAAAAGCCTTAGGAACACAGTTCATGGCTCAACTAGGATTTACATGGAAACACAACCACTGGGCTGCACAGCAGTATACCTCATCACAGTTATGGTCACTGGTTGTTTCCCACAGCTATTTTAGAGTGCCCTATTCATACAGCTATCACTACAACGGCACTAACGTTTTTGCTTCACACGCTCCCTGGTGAATTCACAGAATCAGTATAAAGGACAGGCTCTAAATTAAACAATGCCACGTTGAAGTCCACAGATTTGAAAATGTTATTACGTTACTGTTGGTACTAGCCTCGGCCAAGTCCGTTTTGTTTAATATTAGTTTGAACTCCATAAAAGCAGACTAGTGCATGTGATACTTACCATCTGGGGGCAGCTGACTAGAAAACTCGGCTGGTAAAGTCAACAGCGCGTAGTCCCTCAGCGCGGCCAGCCACAGGCGGCTGAGTGTCGGCAGCTCAGGCTGCACCAGGGTTATCAAACTATCTGGCGGCAGTTCATCCATGGTACCATAGTCGTCATCATCATCATCAGGGTTTTTAATTGCTCTCTTTGGTTTGGACTCTGCTTCCTTTTTAATATTCATAGCAACCACATATACCTAATAAGACATTCATGAGTTGAAAATGAGGTATCAGATAAAAATTGGATGTTTTAAATTGTTATAATGATGCAGTTGAATGATCAAGGGGAACTGGGTGTAGATATTAGAAGGTATATAACTTTTTTTAAAAATATTTATTTATTTATTATGTACACAGAAGAGGGCACCAGATCTCATTACAGATGGTTGTGAGCCACCATGTGGGTGCTGGGAATTGAACTCAGGACCTCTGGAAGAGCAGTCGGTGCTCTTAACCTCTAAGCCATCTCTCCAGCCCCCAAAAGTATATAACTTTATGAATTCTTGATAACCACTAACCAGCAACGCTAGCTCCTGCTTGAGAATATTTCTCTGGTTTCTGACTATTCCCCTCACACCATGTCCCTTAAGTAGGCTTCTCTGAGTTATTCTGGCATCCTTGTTCCACTTTACAAAGCCTCCTTTTTCCCAGCACAGAGTATAACTTCCTGTCTACTGCCTCTTTCCCAGGCTTACTAGGCATAATGAAACAGCCTTCAAAGACTGAGAGAAGGGAGGTGGCCAGAGAAAGGATATCCATAAATATCCCCCTAATCTGCCTCCTACACAGGCCTTAAGTGAGGCTCGGCAATGTCACAATTACAACAGATAGCCAATCTAAGAATATAATGTACCTGTCACAGTACTATCTGTGTCCTTTGTAGTTTGTGGTCTTTTTAAAAAGACATGTAATGTCAACTCTCCTAAAGCATGTTCACTTCACTATTGAGTTTATTTTTGTACTTATGTTTAGGCTCTGGGGAACTGATAATACAGTGCTGGAAAACGGGAAAAGGAATAAAACAAGCAAGAGAAACATTTGCACTACACAAAAGTCTTGAGAACCTTTCACTTTACAGCACTGCTCCTGAGTGCCTGCTGCAGAAGCTCATGTACCTGCCTCTTGAGAGGCAGGGCTTACCTTACACTCATTCACACAGTGAGAGGACAACTGGAGCACAGACAGACAGACAGTCATTAACAAAATTCTAGAGTAGACCGATTGCAGCTTGGGTTAGAAACACCACATTCATGCTTCCCAGAGGTGTTCTGTTTTGTTTTTGGTGTTGTTTTGTTTTGTGTTTCAGACGGGGTCTCACTGTTACCCTGGATGGCCTGTAACTCACTATGTAGACCAGGCTGGCCTCAAACTCACAGAGACCAACCTGCTTCTGCCTCCTATGTATTGGGATGAATCACACACCCACCTTTCCCAATCATTTTAAGATTGCCCGCCACCTCAATTTTGATATTATACTGACATTCTAGGAAAGTGTCCAATAAACACTATAAATATAACCAGCAATTCATTTGAATCCTTAATTGGCACCTTGCTTTTGTTATTGTGCTAGGAATTAAGGCAAAAAAGACAAAAATACCTACTTTTTCTTTCTATGACCTTAGAAATACAATGATAAGGGAGTGATAAAATGCTTATTTTTTTTTTTACAGAAAAAAAAATTTGTTTTGTTTTGTTTTGTTTTTCAAGACAGGGTTTCCCTGTGTAGTTTTGGTGCCTGTCCTGGATCTCCCTCTGTAGACCAGGCTGGCCTTGAACTCACAGAGATCCTCCTGCTCTGCCTCCTGAGTGCTGGGATTAAAGGCATGCTCCACCACCGCCCAGCCTTTTAAAGAATTTTTAAAGTTTGTTTTCAGGCTGGGTGTATGCCTGTACTCTTGGGAAGCTGAGGGAAAATCTGGGTCTGACACCAGTTCCCAGTAAAACGTGAAGAATGAATGAAAAAGAAAAATCAGAAGTCCCACACTGCACATGCAGCACCTTCCCTACCATGTCCCATCCCCCGCCCCCCCAGCCCAGCCCTGGCGCTGAGTGAGCACACCTGGCTTCTGAAGTGAATGTGCAAACCTTAGGGAGCACCAGTGAGGGCGGATCTAACCACAGAGCACAGCAAAGGCATGGCAGGAGCACCAGTGAGGGCAGATCTAATCACAGAGCACAGCAAAGGCAGGGTGGGAGCACCAGTGAGGGCAGATCTAACCACAGAGCACAGCAAAGGCAGGGCGGGAGCATCAGTGAGGGCAGATCTAACCACAGAGCACAGCAAAGGCAGGGCAGGAGCACCAGTGAGGGCAGATCATATCCACAGAGCACAGCAAAGGCAGGGCAGAGTAGTCAAGGACAAACATTCTCACAGGTCAACAAGGACAGAGGGACTGTAGGCAGGAGGAACAGCAAGGACAAGAACAGGAAGGCAGAGAACTGCGTGGCTCTTGCCTGAGCACAGGAGGCAAGGCAGAAATACCTGGAGCTTTTGCTTAGTAGGCGTCGAGGAAGGGGAGAATCGCTGCAGAAATTTTGATGTCAGATATACATACTTTTCTACGACTTTCATTTTAATAAGTGTGTTATAAGAGGTTGGGGAAGTAAAAAAATTGCATGTGGTAGCACACACTTATAATCCCAGTACCCAGGGGGCGGAAGCTGGAAAATCATACAAGTTTGAGGCCAGCCTGGTATATATAATGAGTGAGTTCCAGGCTAGCCAGGGATACATAGTGAGATACTACCTCAAAACAAACAAACAAAACAAAAAGTTAGAACATACGAGTCTAAAAATGCCTCATAATCCTAATTTCCATTATCATGTTCTGTCTTTGTAAGCTGTAATTTTGCTGTACAGAGACCTTTCCATTTCATTTGATCAGTTAAAATGCAGTTTTCTCAGTCTTCATAACCATATCCTAATGGCCGCACTGCACAGACTATAATATGTCCACTAATTTCCCCACAGTTGAAGAAATTTCATGTGTTCTTCTGACTGTTTAGCTTAGGCAATCACAGAACACAGACAACAGCAAAGGATGTTTACCTCACAGTGTCACCAATAACACTCCAAGTAAACATATCTATGAGCTTATTTCTTTTCTTTGTCGGAGCAAAGGACCGTAAGAGGAACTCCGGGGTCGGTGATAACAATCTTCTGGCTCTCAGGAGAAGTGTGGAGTGCTGTGCTGTGGTGGCTGCACACTTGGAGAGCACAAGCTATAGGGTCGAGTAAGAGAGGTTCGGAAGTAGTGAGTGATTTGATTGACGGCTGTTCGTGGCCTTAATGAAAGTGATCTCAAGGGAGAGAATAGCTAAAGAAGTGAAGCTATTGGAATTCTTTCACCAAACTTCAGGGGGTGAGGAGGGAGGGGAGCAGGAAGACAGGAGAATACAGGCAAGGACACAGAGCATGAAGAAGAGGGGAGGGTCCGGAAGCGGGGAACTGATGGCCTGCAGCTCTGAAGGCTCTTCATGCAGATGCTGACTGGTATCTACTCTTGTCCTCCAAGCTCCCATTTAAAATCCTTTCTCCAAGGACCCAGCTCTGAGCCTGCGGCCCGGCTTCAGTGCCCTGCACTACTTCAGACTTCAGTATTTCTATGGTAGCACTCCTCACTTTCTGTTTCCTCTCCTTGTTTTGAGTTTGGCTGGCTAAGTAAATACAGTACATCTGTCTGTTCTTTACTATCCTGCCCCGGAGCTGACATTCCATAACATGTTGTTGGACGAATCAGGGTGGAGATAAAAGAACTATTAGTCCTGGATTCAAGCAAAATTTTAATAATTTTAAAACTAATCATGGCATATGATGTTGATTGTGGATAGAAGAGTAAGTATTGCACACAGTCCTCTACACTGATATCTAATTTAATTCACACTAAAATCATTGAAAGCCATTTCCCAACTTCAATGTTAGAAAACAAGTGGAGCCGGAGAGATGGCTCTATGGTTAAGAGCACTTGCTCCTTGTGCAGAACAGCAGGCGTGCACATGGTATACATGTATACATGCATGCAGACATTTATACACATAAAACACTAAAAATAAAAGAAGTATCTCAATGTGAAGAAAACGAGCTTTTTGAAAGATTCATTCATTCATGTATTTTATGTATATGAGTGCTCTGTCTTCATGCACACCAGAAGAAGGAATTGGATCCCATTACAGATGGGTGTGAGCCACCATGTGGTTGCTGGGAATTGAACTCAGGACCTCTGGAAGAGCAGCCAGTGCCCTTAACCTCACAGCCATCTCTCCAGGCCCCAAAGCAAGTTTTGAATAGGCAAGTAACATTCAATGTCACACAGTTCACATAAACCTAAAGACATGGAGGAGTTGAGAAACAAATTCTCTAAGTGAAAACACAGAAGTAAAAATAGGTCTTGAGTAGAGAGGTCTAGAATAAGCTGGCATTTGAGGAAGTGATAAAGGAGGTGAAGTGGTAAAGGATTCCCAGACAGCAGGAAAAACTGAGCCCAAGGTACAAATCACTAAAGGATAATACAGATTACCCCCTAGTAAGAAAGAATTCCAAATAAACGCACATTATTAATTTTGTTACGTGGCATTCTGATCTAATTTTTATGGCACTTATTTATCTCAGTTCAGTGCCAGGCACAATGCTTTGAACTGTTATACAGAACGGCTTACAAAAGATACTATTTCCACTTTTTAATGATAAAACTGAGGCTGTGAGCCAACTGTCCCTTGAAGAAGTCACACAGATGGTGAATCTTGAGACAGGACTTGTTCCAGGGCCTCAGACTCAGTATTCACTGTTCTTTACACCGAGCGTTGGCAAACTTCCCAGCAGGTCAATCAATCCCAGCACGGAAACGTGCAGAGGACCTGCCACCTTAAAAGGATCTTACGTGATCATCTGAACACAGGATGATACACACATGAGACTGAAGGACAATTTTTAGGGGGTTTATTTTTTAAAAATAAAATCCACTAAATAGTATCTTTTCTTATCTTACTTGCATTTTAAAATTTAACATAAAATATAAAATCAGATTTGCATTAATTTCAAAGAGACTAAAATTTTATAAGTAAAAGCAATCATTTTACTAAAATAAGCAAAAAACATTATTTTGCTAAAATACTATCAGAGTAAGAAGTACAGGATCCCAAGGATACTTTATTTGTAAGATAGCTTGAACTATAGCCTAAAAATTGGAGAAAAAAATTAATTTTTATGATATCTCATTGAACTGTATATTTTCTTTCTATGAGGGAATAAATTCAAGTCCACTCCCCCCACAAAGCCCAGCATCCTTTTTCTAAACTGAGTCAGAGGTCCCCCCACAGCCTGGCATCCTTTATCTAAACTGAGTACAGAGGTGTCCCCCCACAAAGCCCAGCATCCTTTATCTAAACTGAGTCAGAGGTCCCCCCACAGCCCGGCATCCTTTATCTAAACTGAGTCAGAGGTCCCCCCACAGCCCGGCATCCTTTATCTAAACTGAGTCAGAGGTCCCCCCACAGCCCGGCATCCTTTATTTAAACTGAGTCAGAGGTCCCCCCACAGCCCGGCATCCTTTATCTAAACTGAGTAGCGCACACTCTGAGGCAGCACTGCTGTTCAGTGACCACGAGCTGCTGAACCACAGACACAGGGAGGACAGGTTGAGGGACTGGAGAGCTGCTCACAAGTTAAAAGCGCCTGCTGCTCTTGCAGAGGCCCTGAGTTTGATCCCCAGCACCACCTGGTGCCTCACAACCACCCATAACTCCAATTTGAGAGGATCCCTTCTCTGGCCTCTGCAAGTAGTAGGCACACACATACACATAAAATAAAAATCAATACATCTTTAAAATGGACTGAGCTGGTAGAGAAAGGAATCAGTTACTACAAATACTGGAGGGTAGGTGATGATAATTCAAAAGCAACTGGGAAATCTAGAAAAGAGAATTTAAAATAATATAATTTTATAAAGAAGTGCCCACATATACATGTAGCATACACATACACACACACACACACACACACACATACACACACACACAGCAGCTATGGAAATGAAACGGGTTTAAACACAACTATTAGGGCTGGAGAGATGCCTCCGAGGTTAAGAGCACTGGCTGTTCTTCCAGAGGTCCTGAGTTCAATTCCCAGCAACCACATGGTGGCTCACAACCATCTGTAATGAGATCTGGTGCCCTCTTCTGACCTGCAGATATGCATGCAGGCAGAACCCTGAATACATACTAAATAAATAAATCTTTAAAAAAAAAAACTATTAAAAAATAAACTAAGGGCTGGAGAGATGGGTCAGTGGTTAAGAGCACTGATTGCTCTTCCAGAGGACCTCAGTTCAATTCCCACAACCACATGGTGGCTCACAACCATCTATAATAGGATATTATGCCCTCTTCTGGCCTGCAGGTATACATGCAGAGCATTCATACATAAAATAAAAACAAATAAAAAATTTTAAAAAACCTAAATAAAACTTCTGCAACCTAGTTATTAAGGTAGCAAGTCTCCTAAAATTAATTAAATAAAAGAATCTTAACATACAACATTTTTTATTATTTATATTTTTATGCTTTCCATGGCTAATTTCCCTATAAGTACCCTTTCTCAAGATAAAGGATTTTGTTTTGTATTTTTCAGACAGGGTCTCACTTTGTAGCTTTGATTGGCTTAGAACTTGCTATGAAACCCAAGAGTGACCCTGACACGGCAATCTCCTGCCTCAGCCACGCTAGTGTGTGCCACTATCCGAAATAAGATAACACTTTACAGAAGACTCATCAACAGAGTTTGAAAAAGCTTTCTATGCCGAGGCCCAGAAGATTCTCCAGTGAGTATCAGGGATGGAGGATGGTGAGACGAGAGGGGCCACGTTTACCTCTGCCCATGCCTTGAGGACGGCCAGCTTCTCCATGGTGGTGGCACTCTCTCGGTACAGTTGGCTGGAAGATCCCTTTCCAGCCTGAACTTTGTCCAGAGAGGACACGAGCAGGTTGTGCACCCGACGGAGATCATTGAGGTCGCTGACCACGCCACTGCCGATCCACGTGCTGCACACCTGGCCAAGGGACGTGTAAGGTTAGTGTGCATGGAGATAAGTGTGTGCAGAGGAGAGGGAAATGGGTTCCATCATATCCCCGCACACCCCAACCTCTGCAGACAATAAAGTAGCACTAAGTTTCCACTGTCTGTCTGTCTGAGACAGGGTTTTGCCATGCGCTACAGGCTGGCCTTGAACTCATCTCCCAAGTGCCAGAAGTAAAAGTTTGTACCACCATGCCTGGATTCTATGTATCTACTATTTAACAAGTGAATAAGTGGTTTTCCACCCAAAGTAGTTCAGTCTTGAAAATTTCTTGAACAAAATATCTGTTTACCATCAGCAAACTATCCAAGCAGCTACTGTGAAAGACTTGTTTAAAAAGGGAAAAGAAAACCATAGAGTTTTATGACTGCAGTTTACGCTGGATGATGCTTAGAAGTCAGGACAGTTTGTGTGTAAAGTCACAGGGATGTTCAGTGGGGAAGAAGTGAAGGTCAGGAAAGCTGAGGTCAGAAACACAAAGTTTAAATATCCTAGGTACTAAAATCAGAGGATGGCCACGAGTTTCCAAGGATCTTTGGCATTAGCTTTATGCTGTAGGAGAACCATTCACAGGATAATAGACAGCACGTCAGTTACCTGCATGAAAGTGCAGCATAAGACAGAGATGATATGGATTGAACCGGGAATACAGGGAAGTGGTCAGGAGAAACGTGGAGACAAAAACTACAGGGTGTGGACACCATTTTTTTAGGGCACAAGACAGTGGGGTGCAGAAAGAGCGAAGAACCAAAACCTGTTCCATTTTATCAACGCTCCTGACGTGGAAGAACAGAAAGACCGTGACTCCATTGTTAGGAGCGCCAATATGAAAACTAGGAAAGTTCCGTGGAGAGACGTCAGCATGATGTGGATTCCAAACATTTTCACATGTGAACTCTAAGTACCACTAAGAGACTTGTGGACGGACATTCAGCAGACAGTTGGAAACTGCTCTAGGTTCCAGGAGCAAGTGGAGGGGAACTATGTAAGACTAGAAACTTCTACACAAAGGCAGTAACTAAAGTAGAAATATGAGGCAGATTTGTCTAGGAAAAGAATACCTTTTTGTTTGTTTGTTTATCTGAGTAGCCCTGGCTGTCCTGGAACTCGTTCTATAGACCAGATTGGCCTTGCACTCACAGAGATCCACGTCTCTGATTCCCGAGTGCTAGGATTAAAGGTGTGCACCACCACCACCTGGCTTGGGGAAAAATACCTTAAAAGCCTTACATCCAGACAACAGGGGAAGCTGGTACACTTAAAAGGCAGGTGGAATGACGCAAGTGAGCTGAAGCCCAGGAAGATAAAGGAAAACCGCCTGAGGACAGTCACCGGAGCCAAGAGGAGGATGTCATCTAGGAAGAGGCCTAGACAGGGCCTTTGGCAACTCTGAGGAAGGTGCAGGAACCTCATCAGGGAGGGAACACGTGTGGGAAGGATTGGGACTGCACCACACCGTGGACACACGGACATTTCTAACAGGGAACTCATTAGGTACCGCTCTCAGAGACAAATCAATACTAAAACTTCAAAGGCTTCGGGTGCAAATCAGTGTAATGAACTCGGGTTTTGCTGCCAAATAGATGATAAAAACACTCTGGGTTTCTGCAGTATTTGGCTTTCAAATCCTGGCTAATGGATTTGTGTTCCTTTATTTAAATCCTTAAAGACTGTGACTAAATACTTATGTCAATAATTTTATTCACTTAAAATTTTATTTTCAGCTGGGCAGTGGCAGTGTGTTTTTAATCCCAGCACTTGGGAGGCAGAGGCAGGAGGATCTCTGTGAGTCTGAGGCCAGCCTGGTCTACAGAGTGAGTGCCAGGACAGCCAATGGCTACACAGAGAAATCCTATCTCAAAAAACCAAAAACAAACAAACAAAAAATCATTTTTTCAAAAACTGAAAGCTAAACTTAATAAAAACACTTAAAAACAGATTGTTATTAAGGATATACTTCTGATAAAATAAGATGTCAATCAAAATAATTCTGCAAATAGAAAGTTCAAAGTTACATGCAATGTAATGCAAGGGTTAAAAGGAGTTGATTCCTAAAGAAACTAACATACTGGAGAGATAATACAATATTTTTGTGCAATTTAGTTTAAATGTAACTAAAAGTCAGGCAAATCTGTGAATACCAGAAAGTGACCCCTTTGACAAACCTCTATCTCCAAAAATACTTACATTACGATTCATAACAATCATTCATTGCAGTTATGAAGCAGCAACAAAAATAACTTTATGGCTGGGGGTCAGCACAGCATGAAAAACTGTACTAAAGGGTCACCGTGTTAGAAAGGTTGAGAACCACTGCTCAGGGGCTGGAGAGATGCTCAGTGCTTCAGAGTTCTTGCTGCTCTTGCAGAGGACCAGAGTCTGGTTCCCAGCACCCGTGTCAGGAAGCTCACCACGGCCCATAACTATACCTCCAGGGGATCTGACACCCTCTTTTAGCATCTGTGGGCACCCGTGCGTGTGCGAGCATACACACACACAGATACACACTCAGAAATAAAAAACATAAATGGGTTTTTAAAAAGATTTTATACCTTGAAATTACAAGTAGTGCTTTATGGGTTTGTTTATAAAGGAAGATGGTGTAGTGATGGTTCAACAAAACCATATTCAGAGAAAAGACCTTGGCTCCACACCAGGCAAGTGAGCGTACATTTGTACCCAGGCTCAAGTGAAATAGTTGAGGGGGCACTGCTCATGACTCGGCCCTGCTTTAACTATTTTGCTGGCTCATGGAGATATCCAGATGTACCACACACGAGGCTTTCTCCTGTCTGTCTAAGGATTACCCTGATTTAAAGCTTCTTAAAGTGAAGTTATTCTCACCAACAAACCAGAACCTTCTAAGCAATTCCTTCTTTTCTATACAGTAAAGGAATGTACAACTCACCACCCCACCAGTTTATACCTAGCTGTTACTACAAGTTTTGGTATCTTAACGTTTATTTTAGCTCCCCTTATGATGTTCATAGGTCCATTCACTTGGAGATAACGTACGAAAGTATCCAAAGCCAAACCCTGAGCTATGATGGAAAAGGGATGTGAGTAACACTTACTACCTTATATTTCCTATAGAACACACAAGCATAAAAGATGGAGGCGGGGGGGTAGGGGGGTGGCACGGGGGTGGGGGAGGGAGATGGCTTAGCTGGTAAAGCTGCCCACTGTCAAGACGACGATCTTAGTGGGACTCCACACAGTGGAGGAGACAAGCTGTCCTGGCCGCCACATGAGCGCTGTGCCCCATACACATCAAATAAGTGAATGAGTGAATGGATAATTTTATTGAAAATTTATAAAAAAGGAATGAATGCTATTGTAGTTTCAAGATAGAGAACAGTTTGATTTTCTCTCTTTAAGTGAAACCTAAGACCTTTAGAAGTTTATAGAAGGCAGCCACAGATGCCTGCTTTCCTCTTACCTGGCAAGCTTTTGCTATTATATCTGAGGGTGTATCCTGTGAAAAGGCTGGTCTTAGGGCAGCTCCCACCTAGGAAAATGAGCAAACCATTCATTTTAGAGACACGTAGTAAACTTGGTGTCACTGGAGATTAAAACAGCGAACACACACCTTTCTTCCTTCCTTCCTTCCTTCCTTCCTTCCTTCCTTCCTTATCACCTCCTCCTCACACTTCCAATGTTACAGTAAGACTAACTACGGTTACATTTTTCTTTGCTTCTCAGGAAGTTATCAATACCAAATCTCCGTGGAAAGTCTGCCCAAAGGACAATCTTGTTTCTTTAGTAAATGGGATTTTCTGACAGAGTCACATGTTATCAAAGCCAACCAAAGACTGTTACATTTGTTGTGTTTCCTCCTCACCCCCATATATTTTCTAAACATATTTCTTTTTTTGGAGACAGGGTTTCTCTGTGTAGTTTTGGGGCCTGTCCTGAATCTCACTCTAGACCAGGCTGGCCTCGAACTCACAGAGATCCGCCTGGCTCTGCCTCCTGAGAGATGGGATTAAAGGCATGCGCCACCATCGCCAGCCTAAACATATTTCTGACAGCATTTATGTATCTCTTGAGTAAAGCTCAAGTAACTGGATCAATTTCTTTAAAGAACTGAGGAATTATAATAATTCAGTGGTACTAAGTGTCTCAAAGACCACTTCACCTCACAAAAAGATGCTTTAAAAGACTGCTCAAAACTATTAGCTTTTAGGGGACCAGCTCAGTGGGTAAAAGCTGCCGCCTGCCAAACAAGCTAGACAATCTGAGTTTGTTCACTGGGAACTATGGTGAAAAGATGCTTGAAGACTGTCCTCTGACCCCCATGTATACATTTGCGTGCGCACACGCGTGCGTGCACACACACACACACACACACACACACACTCATTCTCACCATATACACAATAAGAAGTAATAATACATTGTTAATTAGCTTTTCTATTATTATATTAAGAAGTAAAGGAATATAAGCTTTAGCTTAAGGAAGCCAACATCAGCCATGGATTCTTGGATAGATGATGAGATGTAATGTGTGTGAGCCGAATAAAGACATTACATGTAATCTGCTCCTAAGTTGAGATTTCTACCGACAATCACTAAGTTGTTTACACAGATGTCTGGAGACAGTCAAAAGTTCCTTTCTATGACTAAAGACGTATAGCAACTAACCACAGCATGTGAACTGGCCCTGAAAGAGAATAAAATAAAATAGAATAAAAGAGTTAATTGGGTCCACTGACAAAATGATTATGACAGACTCAGTAAAAGCAAAGAGTCAATATTGAATTTCCCGTGACTAATAACTGTTCTATGGTTACAGAAGACAATGTTTTCATCCTTTAAAAATACAGTCCAAATGGTGCAAGGGTAACAATACATGACTAAAATAATTGACTTTGAAACGATTTAGAAAAAGCTGTATTACATATGTATGTCTGTGGGAAGAGAAAGAGACACACGGGAGGGAGGAGAGAGGAAGAGACAGTCAACTTTCAAACAAATGGGTCAGAATTAGCCACAGACAGACACGGGAAAGGATACAACACGGTTTGAAACTATTTCTAAATAAAAAGATTTTAGGGGCTGGAGAGATGGCTCAGTAGTTAAGAGCACTCCCACACAGATCCTCATTCCAGTAAGCAACTATATGCAGCCACTTGGATTAAAGCTATACCCTCCTCACCTATATTTAAATGGTTTATGTATTACTCACAAGTATGATTTTGGGTACATTTGAACATAGCTTTATTTACTTATTTACTTAGGTTTTATGAGACAGGGTTTCTCTGTGTAGCCATGGCTGTCCTGGAACTCACTATGTAGACCAGGCTGGCCTCAAACTCACAGAGATCCTCCTGCCTCTGCCTTGAGAGTGCTTGGATTAAAGGCGTGCACTACCACTAGGCTTGAACAAAGCTTTTAGACAAGATATTGTGTGTCTGGAACCAAGTTTTAGAATAATTTCATTTAAAAAAGCGTTTCCGTTTTGCTTGCTAACATAACTTTCCCCCCCATTACTAGGGATTAGTTTGTGGTGTGGTTGAAATCTTAGAGGACAAATCTCAGGGAAAACAAGTTTATCTGTTTAGGGTGTAGCGAAAACAATCTCTTGGAACTCTGCTTCTTTGGCAATCCCTTTGGCAGCCACCATCAGGAGTCATCCTCACTCAGTTTACAAGAGGAAGTTGCTTCTATTTCTAAAACTGCTCATCAAGAGCACACACACACACACACACACACACACACACACACACACACACGCAATGGCAGCAGCACATCCACAACACTTCTGTGAATGCTCCCTTTATCTTTTAAACAGCATGGCATGGCCACACAGCTAAGCACAAGACTGGGAAGGCAGGCTGGAATTTCTATTCTAGTTTATCATTACTGTGCTATCACAACTTAAAAATAGTTACAGCAGTTTGAGCCTTCTCCAGCTGTAGGTTGGTTGAACTATGAAACAGATTCTAATGGGTTCAGCTCCACATGAAGAGACTGTAATCCCTCCTCTAGTGACCCTCACAAACTCCATTCGGTCTGTGAATAAGCAGCAAAACTCACATTAGCTTGATACTGCTCCAGGATCACGTGACCTGGAAATTCTGGCTCAGGCACAGAAGCGAACTTCTTGATAATGTCTTCAAGTGCCTGGAGCCCAGCCATTCGCAGCTGGTTGCTATGGTCAGTTGCAGCCATGAATGCCATGCGAATCAGGTCAGAGAGATGCAGGACTAAGAGGTCATCTGCAAAGGAAAACAGAATGCAGGCAGGGAAGTTCACCCAAACTAGTGTAATAACATAAAAATAGGAAACAAAATACATTTGATAAAGTACTTATGATCCACATAACTCATGATGTCTAAAAAATAAAACTCCCATCAAGTGTCCTCAAACAGCAGTAGACATTTAATAACACGTTAACACAGTCAACTACAGGATCCATTGACAGTTGAAGCAAGATACTCTGAGTACCACGGCTCTCCGAAATGGGCTTGTACTTCTTTCACAGCAGAGGCTGGCAGAACTGTTCTGGAAAGGGTCAGATCCTGACTATTTTTGGCTTTGCAGGCCATATTATCTCTAAGGCAATTACTCAGCTCTGCTGCCCCACCGTGAAAGAGGCCAGATAGTACTTACAGAATATAATAGACAATGCTACAGAAAGAGCGTGCTGAACTCCAGTAACTATTTACAAAAAGCAGCTGTGGGTTGCATTTTGATCACAGGCCATAGCCTGTCAATCCCTATTGTAGAAAACCACAGTGTGTAGTTAGGAAATTTGGTCTACAAAATTATTTTTTAAAAGACTTTTTATGAGAACAGAGTGGGAAGGGAGTCTTGATCTTTTAGCATTAGGGCAAAGGTAAGCCTACATCTTGCTTAAAAGCAAGTCTCAGAGGAATTCAAATAACACAATAATTTTACTACATCCCAGGACAAAGTTCAGCACAATTGAAAGGAACAGCGAAATCCAGCACTAACTGCACAGCATTTCCACCGTCCAGCATCTGATGACAAGGATCAAGAATGTAAAGATGTGCTGGGCAGCTGTGGTGCACGCCTTTAATCCCAGCACTCAGGAGGCAGAGCCAGGTGAATCTCTGTGAGTTGGAGGCCAGCCTGGACTACAGAGCGAGATCCAGAAGAGGCACCAAAACTACACAGAGAAACCCTGTCTCAACCAAAAAACAAAACCAAACAAACAAAAAGTAAAGATATAGAGAAACACAGCTCCTAACAGAAAGAAAGACTCAACAACCAGGAACTGGTTCCGATAGGAAAGAAGTAATAGAATTAGCAGCAAAGGCGTTACGGCAGCTCTGTACACTGCCTCTGCCAAGTAGGAAAGGGAGCATGAGCGAGGAGGAATGTGGGCCTGTGGGCAGCAGATGGAACAAAAAAGATGCTGGGTGAGACTAG
Organism: Peromyscus eremicus; assembly: GCF_949786415.1. Classification (NCBI taxonomy): domain Eukaryota; kingdom Metazoa; phylum Chordata; class Mammalia; order Rodentia; family Cricetidae; genus Peromyscus; species Peromyscus eremicus. Next base: position 15,565,056 of record NC_081437.1, on the reverse strand, counting down.
GACAGGCTAGGCACTGAAGGTCAATGAACTCAAAATTCACAGCGACAGATACTACCCGAGGAAACGATCAGACTCAAATGCGCTACAGTACAGAGGATGGAGGCGGATTTTTTGAAGTACTGGCAATTCAGTGGCTCAACCCGAGCCCAAAGAGTGATTTAAATTGGGTTTTGTTGTTACTATTGAAAAGGTAGCAAGACATGTTTCTTCAAGTTCCTATTTTGAAAACCAACGTTAATATTTCAAGTTTAAAGAGTCTATGTTGGGCGGAGGGCACTGAAAGTGGAGAGAGAAGAGAACTGGGCTAGACTCTCCAAGTGTCGTCATCTAGAGGAGGTTAAAAACCAGCTTTGGGAGGCATAGCAAGCAGCTGCCAGAGCTGGGAAGAAGATATCCCAAGCAGAAGCATCTGAATTAAAATATCTCTGCTTTAATACGCCAACAAAAACATAAGTAGAAAGACAATAATTTCCCTGTACTCTCTGTCACCTAATTCACAAAGTCTAGGAATCTCTCAAACTCCAAACTAAGCCATTATCCCTGAAATGAAAGCTGCTTTCCCCAACTACTCATAAGCCCCTCTATCTTTTTTCTAAAATATAAGATGAATATGTAAAGGGTGGAGATGGGAAGAGGGGCTGGGTAGAAACTGCAGCATGGAAGGAGAATCGTGGGGCTGGGAGGGTTTACTGTGGTCTGGGAGTGGTCATTCCACTAACTAAGTCACGGCACACAGGAAGACCAGGAGATGATGCTATCCAGGGGCCTGGAAAGCACACGTACTGGGTTGACACTTTTTCAGAGAGTCAGAGTTCTTCGTTCATGTTTCATACTAGAATCTAGGCGGGGTCCTAGGAGATCATCTTACCACCCAGCCACAGCTGTGAAATACTTACTGGGCAAAGAGCAAATGCAGAGTACATGGGGTATCACCCCACACAGTATCACACTGTGAGCAGATTCCAAACAAGAAGAGCATTCTCCTCTTAGATTAAGAAGTAATGTGCATAATACCATGGAGACCCACGGAGGCCAGAAGAGGGCATCTTATTCCCTGGCACTAGAGTTAAGAGTCACTTGATGGTGCTGAGAATTGAACCTGGGTCCTCTGCAAGAACAGCAAGTGCTCTTAACCACCAAGCCATTGCTCTAGCCCATGAATGACCTTTAAAAAAAATGTTTCCAGCCAGGCAGTGGTGGTCCACGCCTTTAATTCCAGCACTTGGGAGGCAGAGGCAGGTGGATCTCTGTGAGTTCCAGGCCAGTCTGGTCTCCAAAGCGAGATCCATGAAAGGCACAAAGCTACACAGAGAAACCCTGTCTCGAAAAACAAAACAACAACAACAAAAAAAAGTTTCCAAATCCTAAATTATACCTCTATCAGGACATATCGCACTTACCTCTATCATCTGGACTATTAATTTTTTTAAGTTATGATTATGGTTTTGATTCTTTATATTCCCAATGTATAGTAACCAGGACTCGGTTAATATGTGCCAACTAATGACATGAATATAAACGCCATATTCACTGTGATTCCTCTGTACCCTATGTTCTGATTCATGTCTCATATACTGTGCACTGCTATCATCTTTCTGTGTCTTAAGTATATATATATACTTCTATGCTGTCAGCTCATACAAATTAAAAAACAGACAATCAAACACAGGGTAGAGAATCTTACTAGATAATTTTCTCAGCTTCTTTGTATCTCATCAACTGTAAAATGAAGATATTTATTGCTGGGGCTAACGCTCATTTTGAGAATTCTCTATAATAGCTAATCCAAAGGAGATATGGTAGAAAATGCTTATAAAAGGTTAAAAAAACATTTTCAGTAATACTATCACTTTTCATTTTCAAAGATGCCCAATAGTAATTTTCACATATTTCTATATGTGAAATATGAGAGTTCGAAATGTGCCATGGATCCATGAATTCTGACTGTTTCTTTGGTTGGGAGCAGCAAAGTTCGTTTGACTTTGGACCCAAGAGTTCTACCATCTCTTTTACAACAAAGTGCTAAACTGAGGGCTGTTCCTGAGGAAACATAAGTTGTGAGCGTTGTTATTCTAATATGGGTGAATGATTAAAATTCATATACACAGATATCTCGATCTCCATGCATTAACTTATCTATACCCATCTTCAGCTTATTTCTAAACACAAACAAGTGGTACCCAGGGACAGACACTAGGGTCAAGGTGAGGCGACTTGGAATAAGTAAATGGCGCAGCCTAAAGCATGCCGCAGAGGGCTGAAAACACTCAAACCTATCGGAAACACTTGGGAGAAAAGACAACGTGATTTCGCACTTACTCTTAGGGTTCCGCAGTTTAGCAGAACGCGCCATGGCAAGGTCGAAGTGAGCCTGGTCCGCATTCTCACACAGGTTGATGATGCGGCACAAGCAGTCCGCAGCAAACACCCGTGTGGCCCAGCGGGGAGCCACAAAGGGCTTTGATTTGTCTTCCTCGCCCAGGGTAGTGAACATGGTATCGTCATCCATCTCATCTTTCTTTTCAGATTCTTCGTCTTTTCCACTGCTTAAGAGTGTTGCCGTACTCATATCTACAACAGAAACGGAGACCACCGTGACTCATCCCGTCACGATGCTTCAGAAGACGGTTAATTCTCAATCTCTGAAAAAGAGAACTGACAAGCTTCTTCTGAATCGAAAACCAAGGAAGACATAGCATCAATTAATCTTATGTACATCTCATTTGCATATTTAAATAGCATTATATGCTACTTTGTACTACAGAGTAACCTGGGATTTTTAAGACATAAAAATTTAAATTGAACTTTCAAAAAGTTTAAAATATATTTCAAAAGCATATTCGTTTATACTATGATTTTAACCTTCAACATTTTACGGGGATTTGTGGATGAAAGTTATCAATACCTTTAAAAGTAGGCTCATATCTATGCTTATATATCAGAAGCAAGATGACTTTCGTTATTTTAAGGACATCATTTAAATACATACCACTGGAAGCTGCCAAGACATCTTTACAAAGCATTAGCCAGTGGGAAAGCTTTTCAACTGCCAGTGAAGACAGCATGTGTCCCAAGGTGTCATGAATATCAGAGCACAGTTTCCGGTCTGTCTCTCGATCTAGCATCCCAAACAGAAGCCCTTCAAGCCCTGTGTCGGTTATATTAACGCCCTGGTGCCGGCAATGGATATCACCTCGATGACTAACTCCAGGTACGAAAGGACTGACATCTGAAAAGGAATTTTCACAAGAGAGTTTGTATGAGATATTGTATGCTACAGGTAGCAATGGCATTAAAGACCAAGCCTCACATGTGACTCACAATAGCAAGAAAATCACCTGTAAATGCCTTTTAACCATGATCTCTGCTTACATACTGGAGGATTAAAATTTAATCTGACAATAAGGCTAAACCCTTGGTTTCTAAAACTGATTATTCTGATCTATTAGAAATATGAAAGTTTTCAACTGGCCATAGTGGTGCACGCCTTTAATCCCAGCACTTGGGAGGCAGAGGCAGGTAGATATATCTCCTTGAGTTTGAGGCCACCCTGGTCTACAGAGTGAGTTCCAGGACAGCCAGGGCTGTAACACAGAGAAACTCTGTCTTTTTTTTTTTTTTTTGGTCTGGAGCTGAGGACCGAACCCAAGGCCTTGAGCTTGCTAGGCAAGCACTCTACCACTGAGCTAAATCCCCAGCCCTGAAACTCTGTCTTAAAAAAACAAAACAAAGCCAGGCGGTGGTGGCGCACACCTTTAATCCCAGCACTCGGGAGGCAGAGCCAGGCGGATCTCTGAGTTCGAGGCCAGCCTGGTCTACAAAGCGAGATCCAGGACAGCTACCAAAACTACACAGAGAAACCCTGTCTCAAAAAAACCCCAAAAAAAACAAAAACAGGAAAAAAAAATAAAAGTTTTTAAATAAAGAATATCAGCCAATCAGAGAACTCACTGGCACCGCCACTCTCTTTGTCCCCGGCATTCTTCGCCAGGCTCATGGCATATTCACACACTTCTGCGGCTTCTCTCTGTGCAAGCTGCCGGAGACAGGCCACAGCTGCTCTTCGAAGTAACAGGTGGGAGCTGCATAGGTGAACCTGTGAACATAACAGTTTCAGGACAGTATTTACAGCTGTCGTTCTTCAAGTTCATTTACCCGGTGAACTCATCCTTGGGAAGCCTTACTTCTGCAGAGGTTCCTTCTTGAAAGACCTTGGTTATTTAAAATACCATCAGGGGCTGGGAGATGGATGGCTCAGCAGTTAAGAGCCCTTGTTGCTCTTCTAGAGGACCTGGGTTCAATTCCCAGCACCCAGGTCAGGCAGCTTACAAATGTCTGTAACTCCAGCCCCAGAGGGAACTGACACCTCTGGGCTCCCTGGGCGCCTGCACTCACCATGTGCTCACACCCACACCCAGACATACAAACACACATCATTAAAACTACTAAAATTTAAATAAATATAATACAACCATGTAATGGCATTTTGGCAAGACAGCCCTATCAGTAAGACATATAGAAAAGACATCAGCACCAAAATACCTATGCTGAGATCTGTTCTCTAAAGCTCGTGTGATACATTCAAAAGGAAACTCAGAAGGGCTTTCTGCATATCTTACGTCTACGCATGGTCCCACTGAGATGTCGTCATTTAAAAGGACATAGGAAGCCAATGCAGTGAATGGGAAGTAAGAGGACGGAGCAATAGAAAGAACTAAAAGTGAAGGAGAATATTTACTAAAATAAATAAAACAAAACCTAGCAAAGCATGAACCCAACCAAAAAGAACTAAAAATGGACGCTTGGGTACAGACTTATTCCACCTGGAATGTCCCTACAAAAATAAATATAGTGCACCCCAATAGCCCAAGTAAAATATCAGAAATACAATTCAGTCTTGGGTGCCAGTCCAGGTTTGAATCCCATCTCTGTTGACTATACTTAAATTTGCCTATTTGTAAATGGGAATGTAATATTCACAGGATTACAGTAAAAATAAGATGTAACCAAAAGTAAAATGCTTATAACAATACATTCACAAGTTACTAAATGTTAAACATCATCATATTATCTATCATAAACCTGTATCGATGCACTGCTTAGAAGAAAAGGAAGCATTTGAGAAAGAACCCGAGGCACAAATGATGGAGTGGAGAGAGGTACTATGCAGAACTCACAGCCCTTCCCAATGCTAGTTTATTCTGTGCTATCAGAACAGCTTGTGGGAGG